>NC_140355.1:22992913-23242913 GCF_963514085.1 Chelon labrosus
CCACACTACATTAACTTTGACTGAAAGATTTATTGGACTGAATCCAGTCCACTCTAGGAGAAGACAAGGAAGACAAGGACAGACTTTAGGAAGCTACAGGAGACCAACTCTAGGAGAAGACAAGGAAGACAAGGACAGACTTTAGGAAGCTACAGGAGACCATCTCTAGGAGAAGACAAGGAAGACAAGGACAGACTTTAGGACGCTACAGGAGACCAACTCTAGGAGAAGACAAGGAAGACAAGGACAGACTTTAGGACGCTACAGGAGACCGACTTTGAATGGTACATCTCTAGTTTACACTAATGTATCTGCGATAATTCTCCACAGTGACTCTGTCAAAGCCAACAACGCTGACCTTGCCTCCGGATGAGCTCTTTAAAGTGAAACCACATTCAGCCTCTTCTCCAGTCACGTTCTTCTAAAGGAAACCACATTCAGACTTACCTCCGGATGTTAACCACACTGCAGATCTGCATCCGAACACTTAGACATTCCTCCAGAAAGTTCTCTCCTACGCAAACAACATTCACATCCTCCTCCAGACTCTCCTCCACACGGGCTCTGCCAACGAGCTGTGAAAATATATAAAACACGGAAACACACAGTCAACACAAAAACAAACACGATGAGGAGGAAGAGGTTAAAAAAAAAAGCTAAATTAAAAATACTAGAATATAACACATTAAAAAGAATTAAACACCAAAGAATGAGTTTTAAGAAGAGATGTAAAAACAGGAAGTGTCTGGTGCAGCTTAGTATGAAGAGAACTGTTCCAGGGTTTGGAGGCTGCAGCTGAGAAAGCATTTTGATTTTTATGTTGGCTGCTTTTGTTGCACTGAATGTTTCTTGCGTGAGTCAGTTTAACCTCAGATGAGACAGATGTTTGCACGGTGAGAGTTAAAAGGCTTGTGGCAACATTTCCAGGCCTCGTACGACCTTGTAGAAACAAATCTGTGTAAATAGTTTTAAAAAAAAACTCAATCAACAGACTGATGCGTTAAAGAAAATAAGCAGCAGCAAAATTTGCTTCACCTTGATCAACTACAGCAGAAATATGTATGAATACCTGGAGCTCAGTGTGCACACAACAATTTCTCATATTTTTTTTATTGCTGCAACAACCTTGGTGTTTCTACTGAACCAGGGACTGAATACAAATGAAAACACTTTACATGAAAGTGCTTTAACGCTCCTCCAACCTCATTTTTCCACAAAGCTCTGGTCGTGGCGGTGGGCGGCGGCTGCAGAGGCCGTTAATGAAAACTAAAGCGTGACAGGTGGAGATGTTTATCAGCGCGTTGACCTGCAGGATAACGAAGTCAGCCGTGGTTCAGCGCTTCCTGTGCTGATGGAAACGAATTCCCTGATAAGACACACAGACTTTTCCACATCCACCTGCGTCTGAAGTGGTTTACTGAAAGGAACTGAAAGACGCACAATGAGCAGGAATAAGTCACAAAACAACTTTAAAGAGATGCAAGAGACGCATTAAGAGGTGCAGAACGACCAAAACATGTGGGAAATGACCAACATGAGACACGGAACAGCTTTAAAAAAGACTCTAAAGGACAACAAAGAGATGCAAATATGCTTATTTATTATGATTTAAACTAGATTTTATTTATCGTGTCCAATTGTCCTAATGTGTTTTTTAAATTTTAATTTATTGGTATAATAATAAAGTTATTTTATAGTATTTGATCATTTAAAATATGTTTTAATAAATTGTCCTAAAACAATATATTATATTATTATCTCTGATATTTACTGTTATTATCTTTGTTCTTCTTCATGAGCTTTTTATTTATTTAGTTTAATTTCATATATATATATATATGTGTGTGTGTGTGTGTATATTAACTGGTGGTATTATGAAGACTTTGCTGTCCACTCACTGAACCCCCCCAACAGGTAAACGTGGCTGGAATTAGAAATAGTCTCCCAGACCTGTGACTGCTGCTATTTTTAGAAAGTTACACATTATTAAAGATCCCAAACCAAGTCGCAAAATCTCTGAAATTCACATTAACACCAACTTATTTAGGTCATTTAATAGTTTATTGATCAGAGGAGTTCATTAACAAAATATAAACTCACATTTAGCCACGTGTCAGTATAAACGTGTGAAATGACAAGTGTATAAGATGTTGTTTTATAATTATTAAGACTGTCTTCAAATATTTAAACATATCATTAATATTAGCCTAGCTTTAGCCTCAGTTTGTTAGCATCGCTATCGTTACCTGTGACCTCTTAGCTTTAGCTTAGTCTCTTAGCATGCTAGCAGATCAAAATGTTGTAACGTCAGTCTATTAGCATGCTAGCATGACCTAACTGTTAATTTAAGGTTCAGTCTGTTAGCACATTAGCGTCTTCACATTTCAGGCCGGGTTTCAGACCGGATGTTGCAAAGCATCTTGAGACAATCTGTATTGTTATTGACGAATTGAGCCAGGAACATGTTAGCTTTAGCTTCAGTTTGTTAGCATGCTACCATAACCGGCGACCCGTTAGCTTTAGCTTCAGTTTGTTAGCACGCTACCATAAGCGGCGACCCGTTAGCTTAAGTTTCAGATTTCTTAGCATGCTATCATGACTTGGTACCTCTTAGCTTTAGCTTCAAACCCTTTAGCTTCAATCTGTTAGCATGCTATCACGAACTGGGACCTGTTAGCTTTAAAGTCAGTCTTTATTCTACTTTCTGGCTTTATTTTATTCTAATATCGAACAGTAATAAACAGTTATAAGGCACAAAACGACAAAGATATGATTAAAAGTCTCTTAAACTTTCACGGGAGGTCATTACCTCTGATATCTGTCAACAATAAATGTCCATGAACCCGCGTAGAAAACTCTATTCAGAACTCGCCTGAGAATATTCATGTTTTGATTTTTTCTTCAATATCAAAGTATCTAATGTATAAATATCAGGAGGGTAAATACTGTGTTACACATACGTACTACTAATAGATAATTCGGCATATTTAATTTACAAGAATGTTAACAATATTTAATATAAAGACACGTTTACATAAAGACAATGGCTTGAAATATAACGCTGGTCTAACATCCGGGTCCTTTTTGAGGCCTGTCATACAGTGTCTACATAGTTTTTTTTATTGTGACTTTAATGAGCTCCCTGACTATAAAAAGCCAATCAGCCCACGGCCTCTTAAAGAAGAAACTCATTAAAACACACACAGTCTAAAATTACCCCGTGAGTTCACTGCTGCTCGGAAATTCCAGACATGTGTGGAAATATCCAATTAGCTCCGTGGGTTAATTACACCCGTGAATAAACCATTAACTGCGGCCCCGGGGGACACGCCGCGCTCTGATTGGTCCACCCGGAGAGGAGTTTGGATAAATACCAGCTGTGGCGGAAGGAGCAGACAGACCGAATCACCTCCACCTCCTCCTCATCCTCCTCCTCCTCCTCCTCCACCATCACCATCATCGTCATCCCCTCCATTCAGACACGATGCTCCGCGGCTCCGCTCTGCTCCTCCTGCTCGCCCTCAGCACCGCCTCAGGCTTCGAGCTGCTGCCGGAGGAGGCCGCTCCTCGCCGGGCACGATTCTCCTCAAACAGCCCGAGTGAGTTCTGCTTCATTGTTCTGTGTAATAAAAGTATTCAGATAGAATATAGTGTTAAAAATAGAGTTAAACATGTTAGTAAATGTAGAGTAAAGTATTTTAACTCAACTCCTGTGTATTGATTTATTTATTTAGATCAGAAAACAAGACATTTTCTAAATTACCACAAATCTTCAGCCTCTTTCTGTTAAGTCATTTTGTCATTTAGTCACTTATAGAAATAAAAACACAAACATACTGCTCCATTCCATATATATATATATAACCTATATATTGTTTTGCCAAATAGCCACTGAGTTCTTGTGTGTTTTTATATAAATATAGTTAATTTTTAAGCTTTTAATTAACAAAGTCTAATAATCCCAGCTGTCACAGTGATTAAGAACTTCAAACTGATCTCCTGTTTTTACTACAACCTTGAGCATCTTGTTTAAATGTCTTTGAATAGCCTATTTAACCTATACATGCTAATAACGTAATAATAAAGAGACAGTGATGTTACATCTTAATAACAGCCTGAGTTTGTCAGCTTTATAGCATGACCTGAGACCTGTTCCTTTTAGCTTCCGTCCCAAAACCTGTTACCTTTAGCTGCAGTCTGTTAGCGTGCTATCATGACCTGGAACCCGTTTGCTTTAGCCCCATCCGCTAGCATGTCATATGTTTTGAACCTGTATGTGTGATTTCAGCTGACGTGGCCAGATGTCTGAGCGATGCCGTGGCCGTGGGCTGTGGATTCTTCTCGTGTTTGGAAAACTCAACTTGTGACACCGACGGGATGCATGAACTCTGTGAACTGTTCCTCCACTCGGCCGCCAGCTTCAACACTGAGGTGAGTGCGTCGTCTTTTGTATTTGCACCTGTTCCGCCCGCCGTCGCCGCTGTGTCCGACCTCTGACCTCCGTTTGTCCTGCAGGGTAAAACGTTTGTCAAGAAGAGTCTGCACTGCATCTCCCAGGGAATCTCAAACAAAGTCTTCCAGACCATCCGCCGCTGCAACATCTTCCAGAGGATGATCGCTGAGGTCAGTAAGCTCTGAACCTCGGACGTGTCCTGGTTCTAATCATCATATATGACATAAAACACTAGAGAACTGTTAGCTTTAGCCCCTGTGAGCTAACACAATATTATAGTCTATAGTTTTAGCGGTTTGCACGACCTGGGATCTGCTGTGTTGAGCCTGGTTTGCTAGCACGTCACCATGACCTGGGAGAATAGACTGTATATAAACATGGACACCACGTCTCCTCTTCCTCTCATTGGTCAAACTGACTCTATTTTCCCGGGGATACGGGCGGCGCCATCTTGTGAGTTTGGATCCAGAGTCTGATCAGTACGGTCTGAGGGCGGAGCCACGTGGAGCCGTGATATCGATGCCCCGCCCACACTTGCTCCGCTCTCAAATCCCGCCCACTAACATGTAGGGGGTGGAGCTTATGACCTATACTGCAGCCAGACACCAGGGGGAGCTCTACTTGCTTTGGCTTCACTGTAGAGGGAGCTGTTCCGCTGTCCATCTTTATACTGACCATGTCTGGGGTCCGTTAGCTTTAGCCTTGTTAGCTGCCTGCTGCGTTCTCCACTCATAGCGTTTCTGTCGTATTAAAGGTGCAGGAGGAGTGTTACACCAATCTCGACATCTGCACTGTGGCTCGCACCAACCCTGACGCCTTTGGAGACGTGGTGCAGGTGCCGGCTCACTTCCCCAACAGGTGAGTGCTGAGAAATGCTGCGGCGCTTTGAGCTACATGCTAATATTTAGTAGACCCAGGCTTCTCTAGGTTTTGTGTTTTAGCATGCTACGCTAATTAGCAGTAGACAGTAGACATGAACAGTAGTTTGTGACTCTGTGTTTCCAGGTACTACAGCACTCTGCTGCAGACGCTGCAGACCTGTGATGAGCAGACGGTGGCGGCGGTGAGGGCCGGCGTCATCGCCAGGCTGGGCCCCGACATGGAGACCTTCCTCCAGCTGGTCCAGAACAAACCCTGCACCGGCGGCTCCGGCTCGGTCGCCTACAACAACCCGTCGAGCTGGAGGAACATGCCCGTGTTCAACGTCCAGCCCGGCTTCAGGGGCCGGGACCCCACCCACCTGTTCGCCAGGAAGAGATCTGTGGACAACCTGGAGAGGGAGGGAGGGGCTAAAGCCGAGGAGTAGATGACACAGTAAACACACTGACACAGCTGAGCTTAAGTGACGCGTAAAGAGGCTTATTACTCTGATTCTGATGAATATTTATTTTCTGAACAAGTTAATTTATGAGGCCGCGGAGGTCAGACGACGCCTCCACGCTGGTCGTGGAGCTCTCTGCCTCCGCTCTGCTGGTCTGGGATCACTTTAAGTTGTTTGTATGTGAATGTTTAAATAGATGCTGAGATGAGGACCAGATATCTGGGAGCGGGACGGTTTGGGGTGTTAGAAATAAAAGAAATGATGATACGACTGCTTCTTGGTTTGTCTCCTTTCCTTGGGCTGAAGATTTAATAAATTAATGCACAAATAAAAGATTAAACCATTTAAAAACCTCAACACCTAAAAGGCTGATGATACGTCAGTGGTTTCTGCAGGTTTAAGCTCAGTTTAATGGGTTTTATTTGGAAATACCACCTAATACAATAAGTTTGTATCTGCTAGAAATGAGACAAAACTTCATAAGACATTAAAATCTGCTTAAATTTTTTAATTTTAAAATATGTTCTGCATAATTCATATATTTGATTATATTTTTGAAACAGCTGCAGGATGCGTGTGTTTACTCTGCACCACTAACAGCCGCCAGCAGGTGGCGTTCATGCACCAGTGATCAACAGATCAGAATTTAACTTCTTAAAAACTGTCTGCAGAGGGTTTGAGTTGTGGAGCAGAGACTGTGATCCTCTAGAAAGGAAGATATTTGATGTTTTGACTGTGATGGCTAGACGACCGGGTTAGAACATCTCCAGAACTGCAGGAAGAAGAAGAAGAAGAAGAGGGCCCAGCTCTCAACCTGCAGTAGGATCACCTGCTGACGTCTTGGTTCCAGATTCCACACATTCAGGGTCTAGAGGAACCTCGATGGGTCTGGAAGGTGGTCATAATGTTGTGGCTGATTGGTCACACACTAACCAGCCTGTTATAAATCAATGTGACTCTTCTCTGACAGTTAAAGTTCCTGGTGTTTGTTCAGACCATCTGTCACCCGAGCTAATGGCCGACCCATGACGGATCCTCACCTCCGTGTCACGCCCCATTAACCTCCTCCTCCTCCTCCTCCTCCTCCTCCTCCCCGTCCAGTGGAGGTGTGTTTGCTCTCAGCAGGTTTCTGCTGAGGTGTCGCTGCGCTAACGGCCTCTGAGAAAACACAGAGCTGAGTGTTTACTGAAGGTCTCTGCATCTGCAAGAAACTTTACTGACGTCCTTCACTGGAAGGACAGGAACCAGGGACGGGTCTGGACTAAAGTATTTCTACTCCCTGATACTTTAAACTGATTCACTACATATAAAGGGTGGCTTAAACGTTTTAGCTTCCTCCAGACTTTTCTACGTTTCTGCCTAAAAATGACTCAAAACATCATCAGAGTTGTACTCAAGTAATGTAGACATTTCTGGAGGAAGCTAAATCTTTTAAAGGTGCTCTGTATACACTTACATTTTAACCCGTGTCAGTCTGTTTTGAAGCACACTGCAGGAATAAACTCAGGTGTTTTAAAAGGCACTGACAATTTAATTTAATATTGTTCATGCTAAGCTAACAGGCTCCAGTGTTTCTACACTGACCTGAAGGTGGTGTCAGTGACCCATTACATGAGGTAGGAAGGTTTTGACCCTGACTCAGGTCTGCATCGTTCTCCTGTCCATCCTCTAATCCTTCTTCTTGACGGTGGATCTGCAGGACGGACTGAGGAGAAAACAGGAAGGAGAGGGAAGAGCTCAGTGTGTTTGTAAAGTCAGCCAGGAGCTACAGAGGGAATTAAACATGACAGACTGAAAGTAGATTATCAACCGTCTCCTCTCTGCTTCCGGCTCCGCAGAGAAAACCAGGAGCGAGGACGGTGAGGTGAGTTCAGGTGATGGATGAGTCAGACATGAAGAGGTTTCCTGTCAGAGGCCACGGAGCTTTAAATCCATCTGACATGTTTGTTGCTGCAGAAGCTGTGATACTGCAAACAGCCACTAGATGCTGCTCAAGATAAACTTCAGTCAATAAAATGCAAACTTCTCTCTAGAAATAAAAAGGCGCTCATTTGTTTTCTGTCATTCTGGAAATTATTTAATTTGTTTTGATCTCCTGTCGCTGACTGTTAGAGTTTCTCCAGACAGTTTAATATAAACATTTCTTAATCAATCATAGCCACCAGCTAACAGTAGTGCTTTCTAACTTCCTAGCCTCCCAGCTGACAGTAGCTTCTCCTAGGCTCTCATAGCTAACAGTGACGGTAACTTCCTAGCTTCCCAGCTAACAATAGCTCCTTCCAACTTTCCGGCTAATAGTAGCTGTTCCTAGCCTCCCAGCTAATAGTAGCACTTTCTAACTTCCTAGCTTCCTAACTAACAGTAGCTCCTCCTAACTTTCTAACTTCCTAGCCTTTTAGCTCATAGAAGTGCTTTATAACTTCATAGCTAGCATCCTAACCTCTCAGCTAATAGTGGCTCTTCCTAGCTTCCAAGCCTCATAGCTAACATTAGTGCTAACTTCCATGCTTCCCGGATAACAGTAGCTGTTCCTAGCCTCCCAGCTAACAGTAGCTGTTCCTAGCCTCCCAGCTAACAGTAGCTTTTCCTAGCTTCCTAACTAACAGTAGGCCTAGCTCCTCCTAACTTCCTAGCCTCCCAGCTAACAGTACTTTCTAACTTCCTAGCCTCCCAGCTAATGCTAGCTCCTCCTAGCTTGGCTGTAGTCTTTGTGGTGTGTCTGCACCTGTAACAGTAAAGGTAATCAACAGAAAATTTCTGAACGAAATGAAAAGTAATGTTTGTTTCCATCAATTATTTCTAATTTTAATTGATTCTAGGAGTTTGATCTAGAAGGAAACCGGTCAGATAGAGAGGAATAAACATTTTAACCATTAATCTGTATAAAAGTAGTTGATCAGATATTTAACACATTCATGTTGGAGGCTTCCTGTAACATGACACATCACAGACCAAGCATCCAAATCCACAAAGAGAAATTAAATGACCTATAAACGATTCATACATTTTTTTTCTCAAAGGAAAATGGACACAAATCTAAAGTCAGTGTGAAAAATGAAATACAATAACATGAAAGTTTTTCTGGTTGTATTGTTTATTCATCTGGTTCGTCCATATAACACAAATATTATTTACAATATTCACAATGATTATTAACACACAGGATTAAAGGGGCCGTCGTCTTTCTCTGGTATTTCAGGTTTGATTTTAAACAACTGGAAACAACTCCTTTACTTCCTGGTTTCTGGTTTCATACTTTAAACTACCAAAGGTAAAATCAAATAACCTCTTATTTATTTAGTTTTATTATAGATTCTAAAACCAAACTTGAAATACCAAACACTGGACGGACCCCCTAAGCCACCCGTTTCCCTCTCAGCGGGTCAACTCTGCCCCGTCCCCCCTCTGTGAATAAACACGGCCGGTTTCCTGAGGCCCGTCTGAGGGAGTCCAGCTCAGTCCAGATGTTCTTCACATCAGGCTGCAGTCGAGGCCGCACCTGGCGCCCGACGCCACTCAGGAAACGGGACGGAGGTGAAGCAGGGAGGAGAAGAAGAAAACGTCCTGGATGATTATGTGGAGGGATGAGAGGGGCCGACCGGGGAGCGCTGGACCAGAGGGAGGGTCAGGTCCAGGTAGTCCTGAGGAGGAGGACAGGATGTAAAACAGATTTACTGATGTGGCAAAGCATCAAGATTTATTTTAGAAGAAGAAATGAAAAGCTTGATGAGTGTTCACTCTACATTAGAGGGACTCTGTTCTGATAACTACAGGCTGAAAACAAAACTGAAGACTGGAGGAGGAGGAGGAGAAATAACATAATAACAACAACTCTGGAAAGAAAATTATATAAAGGTAAAGAGAAGAGAGTTACCTGGTTGGCCGTGACAGAGAGGGTTCGATCTAAATCCTCCACCAGCTGCTGGAAGGTCGGCCGGCGGGACGGGACGGCGTGCCAGCAGTCGCTCATCATCTGGTACCTGAGAGAACACAAGAACACACCTTGTTACTTTATTGATTTAACAGAGAACAAACAATGAGTGTGAACAAACACGTAGAAGTAGAAACCCATTAATAACTACGGTGGCCCTTAAAGTCAAAACACAACAACAACAACAATCAGATTAGGAAAGGGTAGGGACAACACTTCTTGTTTCTGATTGGACAGAACCCGACAGTGTAACGTCCTTTCCTGTATCTGCTTCACTGTGTCCGTGCACGAGTTTTAAACCACGTTGGAAAGAATGGAGGACCAGATGGCTTTAATAGAGGAATGTATAGAAAGAGGACAAACATATAATGTCATTCTTGATGCTGTCAACCCATCATGGCATTAAAAGCACAGTTGAAGGAGTTAGGACTGAAGAGACGGGGCAACTACGTCCTCATCGTGTGTCCCCTCTGCCTCTTTAAATAATGTCAATGTCTTTCCGCAAGACATGCAGAAATCTGACAACGACTCAAACTTCTTTCCACATTGTTGACTGTACATGTTGTCTGCTTTCAAAGTTGATCACAGTGTCTACACTTCCACGTAGCTGACCAATCACAAAGCGTAAAAACAACCAATCACATCAGCTTATATTTTAGCACGGGTTCTGTCCAATCAGAAACAAGAAGTACTGTCCTTACCATTTCTGTAATCTGAGATGTCGTTGTGTTTTGACTTCTATTAATAGACTACAAGTGGATTAAAATGTACTTTAAGTTCACAAACATTACTTTTTTGAGTATTTAATTGTAGTTTAAATGTAATGAAATTTAACACCATACCATTCCTGCCTAAACATCTATCCAACTCTCATTGTTTGTCAGAGGCTGTTGACGGGACATGGAGGCTCTGATCGGGTCAAGGGAGGCGACAATAGAAGACCAGAGTACAGACGCCATTTTGATACCGAGATGAGGCTAATACAGAAATGCTAATGTAAGTTATGACCGTGAATACTCCGATCACGATCTGGTCTCTAGTGTCCAGGTATGAACACTGATCTGGTCTCAGTCCACATGTGGAGGTGGTCTGGGACCTCCTTCCTTTGGAAGTGTGAACACAGTGTTGAGTCTCGATTCCTTCCTTCCTTCCTTCCTTCTTTCCTTCCCTCCTTCCTTCTCTAAAATAACTACAATCATAAATAAATCAGATCTTAACATGTGAGAGTCTTTCCATCTTGTTCCAACATCTGGATCATGTCTCCAAGTCAACAAGCAGCTGTTGATGGTTCTGATCCAGCGGTAGGTAGAGATCCATTAGAGACAGCAGCTGCTACAATATTCTACTGACCACATGATGGCACTGCTGATTTACAGACACACAAACTGAGATCAGATCTCAAGTGTCTGTTGTTAAACTCATCACATCTTTATCACGTCATGACGGTTTTAGATGATTTATCTGCAGGTTGTTCTACTCACAGCTCCTGAGGACATGCAGACGGTTTGTCCATGCGATGTCCCTCCTTCAGCAGCTTAAAGAGCTCCTCCACGGGGACTCCGGGGTAAGGAGATCCCCCCAAGGTGAAAATCTCCCAAAGCAGGACTCCAAACGACCACCTGCACCAGGAACATCAACGCATCATAAATACAGAAACTATATTTATTAAAGGCCGAGCACAGGCGGCATCTAAACAGCAGCTTTACTTGGTTTATGATACGACTCATTAAATCTGATGAAATCACTGCTATGAATTAACTCTCACTCCATGGTTGAAGACAATGAAGTTCACGACTCACACGTCACTTTGGTGCGTATAGATGCGGTCGAATAAAGCTTCAGGCGCCATCCACTTCACCGGTAAACGGCCCTGCAGGAACATTACAGCATCATCTGCATATTGTCGCATCTTTTTTTTGCACACATCTTTGCATCATCCCCCAAGTGTTTTGCATACATGCACTTTATGCTAAGTCCCTTGTATTGAACTCAGTCCTGCATCTTTTTGTGGTTCTGGAGGAATGTCCTCTCGTCTCATTACGTGCTGCACCTGCTATATGTGGTTGACATGACGATAAAAACGTTTTAACTGATATTCATTCTGTCTTACGTTGGTTGTTTTCTTGTAGTAGTCGATGTGGTGGATGTCTCGGGCCAGACCGAAGTCAGCGATCTTCATCACGTCGTCTTCTGTCACCAGAACGTTCCTGGCGGCCAGATCTCTGTGGATGCACTAAAAAAGAGTTTAAGAGTTTAACGTCTGCAGTTTACTGGACAGGAGTCAGAGAGTGAACCGCTGCAGCCGCTGACCTTCTTTGAAGCCAGGTACGCCATTCCTCTGGCCACCTGGTAGGCGGCCGACACCAGCTCTCGGATCTCCACGCTGCCCAGGGACGCTCGCCTGGAGCCGCTCCAGTACTCCAACCCGACGGGGCGGTGAGCTCGGAGATATTCCCTCAGATTCCCCTGGGAGGCGTACTCCACCACCACGTACAGAGGGCCTAGACCACAGAGAACACATCCACCATGACAATAACTCACTGATATTATGATCGGTGTCAAGTATCTTTAGTAGTTATTTGTTTTTTGGTCTGACATGAACTAAAACCACGTCACTGCAGCGTCAGAACCTTCTTCTTCTGTTTTAGTGGCGGTTGGCTAGCGTCTAAACAAGATGTAGCAGGAGGAGGAGGAGGAAAGAGAAAGGAAGAAGAAGAAGAAAAGAAGAAGTAGAGGAGGCTGCATCCAAACAACAACCAGTGTAGGACATTTAAGAGTGGACCAGGACTGGGGTCAGCTGATGGGTACTGGGCCGGGACGTCCCGACTGATGAACAGCTGTTCCTCTCACCGTCCTGAGTGCAGGCGCCCAGCAGGTTGATGATGTTCTTGTGTTTGCCGATCATCTTCATCATCTCCATTTCTGAGATGAGGTCAGAGAGGTCCTTCTCTGTGGCGTCGGCTGAACACAGCGTCAGAAAACACATTTAAATCACTTTTAAATCCAGATTGTTTATTTAAATTAAACAGGTGAATATATCTGTGTCACCTTTCAGCATCTTCACGGCCACCTTGCTGAGTCGTGTGGGTTTGTTCCTGTCGATGCCGACGGCCTCGGCCAGGACCACCTGACCAAAGCAGCCTTCACCCAGAGGCTTCCCCAGCGTCAGCCTGGGGAAGACAAGTACCAGACGTATTAGAGATATCAGAGATAAAAGAGTCTATGAGAAAGAAACAGGTTTTATTATCAGTCACAGGTACGGTCAACAGCAAACTAAATGAAATAAAAATAAAAGAATTAAGAATGAGCCATAACGGAGCAGAGCTGCTTCCCAGAGCAGGAGGAGGAAGAAAAAGGAGGAAGAAGAAGAAGAAGAAGACAGAGGAAGAAGCTCCAGGTGAAGCTCCAGCTCTGAGAGCAGAGTCAGGATTTAAAAAGTCTGAGGACAGAGAAGAGCTGGACTAAAGTAGAGACACATGGAAGATGTTTTAATTGAAATGTCTCTAAATTGATCACATGGTGAACTCGTTAACGACATGGAGTCCTGATGAGGAGTACCGGTCTCTAGGAAGCTCCCACACGGGGTCGTAGGGGAGCTCGTACTCCGACACTCCGGCCAGGATGCTGGTGGTGGCGCTGGAGAGACGAGACGGACGAATCAGACACTTCCCAGACTGGAGGGAGGACGAGGACTCCACCGACACCTAGAGACAGAGAGAGGAGGTGAGAGGAGGTGAGAGGAGGTGAGGCGTCCTGGTCCTGAGCAGAGACAGGACGAGGTCTGACCTGTTTCCTCAGAGGAAGACTCTTGGCCAGCTTCTGGACGGCCAGCTGGTCGCTCTTCTTCGGGGAGCAGCAGAGTCTGCAGACCACTGCTGTGGACGTGAGGATGAT
The DNA here is from genome assembly GCF_963514085.1 of Chelon labrosus. Taxonomy (NCBI): domain Eukaryota; kingdom Metazoa; phylum Chordata; class Actinopteri; order Mugiliformes; family Mugilidae; genus Chelon; species Chelon labrosus. Next base: position 23,006,513 of record NC_140355.1, read on the forward strand.
GATGATGAACAGTCCCAGGCAGTAGATGAAGATCTCCAGGTAGGTCTGGGAGGGAAGGGGGGAGGGGGGCAACTCTGAGGAGGAAAAGATGGATCACAGCATGAATGATGAGGAGGAGGAGGAGGAAACGAAGGAAGAGGATAAGGAGGATTAGGTAAAAAAGAGAAGAAGAAGAAGAAAAGGAGGAGGAGGAAAATAATTAGGAAGAAGAAGAACAATAATCAGATGTCCATGTTAGTCTAGTGTCACATGTCTAGAGGACGTAGGACATGATGGTCTTACCGTGGAGGACAGTGAGCCAGGCTGAGTGATGAGAGACTCCAATAGAGTTACCTGCCATACAGGTGTACTCTCCTGAATCATCTACTGTGACGTTCCTCAGAGTCAACACCTCCATTTCTTTATCTGTGGTGTTCAAACCTGCAGTCTGACACAGAGAACAGTACACCTGAGAACATGACACCTGAGAACATGACACAATGTTACATAGGAGACAGGTGGACAAGACAAGACAGAAGACTATTGGGACAATGTTTAGTGGACAGATGAGACCAAAGTAGAATAGTAGAACCTCATCCCTCCATCAAACATGGGGGTGCTAATGTCCTGGTTTGGGCCTGTTCTGCTGCATCTGGACCAGGACGTCCTGTCCTCATTGATGGACCAATGAATTCTGAATTCTACCAGTGAACTCTAAAAGAAAATGTCAGGACATCTGTCCATGAGCTGAATGTGAAGAGAAACTGGGTCATGCAGCAAGACAACGAGAACCAAGAACACAAGTGGTTCTACAAGAGAACGGTTAAAGAAGAACAAGATGAATGTTTAGGAACGGCCAAGTCAAAGTCCTGACCTTAATCCAATAGAAATGGATCTTCCTTCCTTCCTCCATGTCCTTCCCTACTCCCTTCCTGTCTTCTATTCTTCCTTTCCTCCCACATTCATTCCTCCCTTCCTTCCATCTATCCTTGTTTCCTTGTTTCCTTCCTTCTTTTCATCCTTCCCTCCTTTCTCCATTCTTGTGTCCTTCCTTCCTTTCATCTACCCTTGTGTCCTTCCTCCCTTCCTTCCTTCCTTCCATCTATCCTTGTTTCCTTCTTTCCTTCCTTCTTTTCATCCTTCCCTCCTTCCTTCCTTCCTCCCTCCTATAATCTTTCAGAGTCTCTTTTAGATCTGAAGGTCACATGCTTGTCCTCAGGACAGAGTCTGATCATCATAGTTCAGTTGAGTCCGTTGACGTCTCATAAAGACAGACAGACTGAGGACAATAAATCAGAGGGAGGAGACCAGACGTCAGACTGAACAAACCGCAACGACCCAGAGTCTCTGATCCAGAACCACAACACAGAGAGGACAAGGACGACTGTTACACAACCAGACCAGAGACAGAGACGGAGAGGACAAGGACGACTGTTACACAACCAGACCAGAGACAGAGACAGAGAGGACAAGGACGACTGTTACACAACCAGACCAGAGACAGAGACGGAGAGGACAAGGACGACTGTTACACAACCAGACCAGAGACAGAGACGGAGAGGACAAGGAGGACTGTTACACAACCAGACCAGAGACAGAGACAGAGAAGACAAGGACGACTGTTACACAACCAGACCAGAGACAGAGAAGACAAGGACAACTGTTACACAACCAGACCAGAGACAGAGACGGAGAAGACAAGGACGACTGTTACACAACCAGACCAGAGACAGAGACAGAGAAGACAAGGACGACTGTTACACAACCAGACCAGAGACAGAGACAGAGACAGAGAAGACAAGGACGACTGTTACACAACCAGACCAGAGACAGAGACAGAGACAGAGAAGACAAGGACGACTGTTACACAGCCAGACCAGAGACAGAGACAGAGAAGACAAGGACGACTGTTACACAGCCAGACCAGAGACAGAGACAGAGACAGAGACAGTAAATCCTCCAGAACATCAACAACAAAAACTCTCTCTCTCCATCTTTCAGTTCATTTCTCCTTTTATCTTTCTCTCCTTCCTTTCATCCTTGCCTTTTTCAGTTCACCCTTCCCTCCTTCCTCTCTTACTCCCTCCCTCCTTCCTCCCTCCCTCCCCCCTCCCTCCCCTCAGCCTGTACCTACTTTGAGAACTTGAACATAGGGGTTTCCGTCCGGTCCGACCCTGTTGCCGTCGACGACGATGTGTTTGAACCACTGGATGTGAGGCTGGGGGTCGCTGAAGACCCGACAGACGAACTCCACGTCGCTGCCGACCAGGGCCGTCTGATTGGCCGGCAGCCCGGCCTGTAGGATGGGCCTGTGAGGGGAGCGCTCTGCAACCAGGACGTATCAGACGTTAGACAAGAAGAAGAAGAAGAAGAAGAAGAAGAAGAAGAAGGAGGAACCTGGATCCAGTTTGTGTCGTGTCAGCTGATCCTTACCGACTACATCCAACATGTAGGTGTGTTCCAGGCTCCCGTACTCGTTCTCCACCACACAGGTGTAGTTCCCTCTATCAGACGGAACCACCGACTCCATGATGAGAGTCCACATGTGGTCTCTGATCTGAAAGAGTGAGGACAGATTAAATAAAGACGTTAGAACAGCTGGAAGGTCCTCTAACGGTTCCTTCCTCACCTTGTAGCCTCCGATCCGTTGGTCCTTCCTGAACTCCTTCCCATTCTTGTACCAACGCAGAGAGGGGGCGGGGTTTCCCGTCGCTAGGCATCTGAACTTCACCGTCCTACTGGCGGGGACGGCGTGGAGAGACTTCGCCATCTTCTCTGGAGTCACCCACTGAGGAGCCAACGCTGACGGAGGAGACCAGGACACCAGGTTAACACCATGATGATAAAACTATAGATATAAACTGAGAGAGAGGGAGGAGGAGAGAAGGAGGAAGGAAGGAAGGAAGGAAGAATGAAAGTAAGGGAGGAAGAGAAGAAGGACTGATCTCCTGAATCTTACGCTGCAGTTTCTCGTTGCTCGTGGACAGCTCGTTGGACAGTTTGTTTTCCTCTGAGGACGACTCATCGTCTTCTTCGTCTTCAGACGACTTCAAGGCTTCAGCTGAAAAACAGAAACATGTCAATTCTCCTTTTCATTCCTCGTTCAGACCAGAAACACCTGGTCTCACCTGTCCATCTACCTGGTCTCACCTGTCCATCTACCTGGTCTCTCCTGGTCTCACCTGGTGCCACCTGGTCTCACCTGTCCATCTACCTGGTCTCACCTGGTCTCACCTGGTGTCACCTGGTCTCACCTGTCCATCCACCTGGTCTTAATCTAAATGTGTCTCCACATGCGTCCCCAGCCAGCACTTGAGATCTGATCTCAGTTTGTGTGTCTGTAAATCAGCAGCGCCATCATGTGGTCAGTAGAATATTGTAGCAGCTGCTGTCTCTAATGGATCTCTACCTACCGCTGGATCAGAACCATCAACAGCTGCTTGTTCCGCTCTGTGTCCAGTCTCATGTGTCCTGGGTGTGTCCACATCTGGACTCACTCAGGACACATGTTGATGTGAGGTCAGAGTTTCCCTCCAACTAAGGATGAAAGACGTTTGTGGATTGACCTCTGACCTCCGTGAACAGAGTCTCCACCACTTCCTAAACTTCAGAGACATCGTCTCCACCGTCCTCAGACCGTTAACAGCAGGACAACAACATGTCCCTCAGACAGACAGGAAGAAGAGGACAGAGGACAAAACTACCAAAAAACCCTCAGTGTTCATGAAGGAAGGATGGAAGGACTGAAAGGTCTTTCCTTTCAGTTCATCTCTTCACCAGTCCTTCCCTCAATACATTGAATTTATCCTTCCTTCCTTCCTTCATCCTTCATCCTTCCATCCTTCCATCCTTCCATCCTTCAGTTCTTCCTTCCTTCCTTCCTCTAATTCTTCCTTCCTTCTCCCTTCCTTCTGTCTTTCATTCTTCCTTCCTTCCTTCATTCCTTCCTCCAATTCTTCCTTCCTTCCTTCCTCCAATCCTTCCTTCTTCCCTCCAATTCTTCCTTCCTTCCTCCCATCCTTCCTTCCTCCAATCCTCCAATCCTTCCTTCCTTCCTCCCTCCCTCCAATTCTTCCTTCCTTCCGTCCTTCCTTCCTCCCTCCCTCCAATTCTTCCTTCCTTCCTTCAATCCTCCAATTCTTCCTTCCTTCCTTCCTCCAATCCTTCCTTCCTTCAATCCTTCCTTCCTTCATCCTTCATCCTTCCATCCTTCAGTTCTTCCTTCCTTCCTTCCTTCCTCCAATCCTTCCTTCCTTCCTCCTTCCTTCTGTCTTTCATTCTTCCTTCCTTCCTTCATTCCTTCCTCCAATTCTTCCTTCCTTCCTTCCTCCTTCCTTCTGTCTTTCATTCTTCCTTCCTTCCTTCCTTCCTCCCATCCTTCCTTCCTTCCTCCAATCCTCCAATCCTTCCTTCCTTCCTCCCTCCCTCCAATTCTTGCTTCCTTCCGTCCTTCCTTCCTCCCTCCCTCCAATTCTTCCTTCCTTCCTTCCTTCCTCCAATCCTTCCTTCCTCCCATCCTTCAGTTCTTCCTTCCTTCCTCCAATCCTTCCTTCCTTCCTCCCTCCCTCCCTCCAATTCTTCCTTCCTTCCTTCCTTCCTTCCTTCCTCCTCCCTCCAATTCTTCCTTCCTTCCATCCTTCAGTTCTTCCTTCCTTTCTTCCTTCCTTCCTTCCTCCAATCCTTCCATCTTTCTATCCATCCTTCCTTCCTTCAGTTCTTCCTTCCTCCCTTCCCCCAATTCTTCCTTCTTTCCTCCAATCCTTCCTTCCTTCCTTCCATCCTTCTGTCCATCCTTCCTTCCATCCCTCCTTCCTTCCTTCAGTTCTTCCTTCCATCCTTCCTTCCTTCCTCCAGTTCTTCCTTCCATCCTTCCTTCCTCCCTCCAATTCTTCCTTCCTTCCATCCTTCAGTTCTTCCTTCCTTTCTTCCTTCCTTCCTCCAATCCTTCCATCTTTCTATCCATCCTTCCTTCCTTCAGTTCTTCCTTCCTCCCTTCCCCCAATTCTTCCTTCTTTCCTCCAATCCTTCCATCCCTCCTTCCTTCCTTCAGTTCTTCCTTCCATCCTTCCTTCCATCCCTCCTTCCTTCCTTCAGTTCTTCCTTCCATCCTTCCTTCCTTCCTTCCTTCCATCCTTCCTTCCTTCCTTCCTTCCTTCCTTCCTCCCCGCTCCAATCCTTCCTTCCTTCCTTCCTTCCTTCCTTCCTTCCATCCTTCCTTCCTTCCTCCAGTTCTTCCTTCCATCCTTCCTTCCTTCCTCCAATTCTTCCTTCCTTCCTTCCTTCCATCCTTCCTTCCATCCTTCCTTCCTTCCTTCCTTCCTCCCCGCTCCAATTCTTCCTTCCTTCCTTCCTTCCTTTCTTCCTTCCTCCCCGCTCCAATTCTTCCTTCCTTCCGTTCTTCCTTCCATCCTTCCTTCCTTCCTCCAGTTCTTCCTTCCATCCCTCCTTCCTTCCTCCAGTTCTTCCTTCCATCCTTCCTTCCTTCCTTCCTTCCTTCCATCCTTCCTTCCCCCAATTCTTCCTTCTTTCCTCCAATCCTTCCTTCTGTCCATCCGTCCTTCCATCCTTCCTTCCTTCCTCCAGTTCTTCCTTCCATCCTTCCTTCAGGCTGTAAACATGCTGGTTTAACTTAAATCTATTATCTTGTTCATATTATCGTCTAACATCTCAGTCTTCAGGTTGACCTCCTCAGACCTCTCTGAGCTACAGGAGGTTTCCAGTAAAAAGCAAAGCGTTGTCTCTTTAATTGCAGCCTCAGCTCTGAAGCTCAGTGTGTTTCCCGTCTCTAATAAACATGTAAATCTGTAAAACTAGAGAGGAGCGTGCAGCTACTGCTGAACACATCAAACGGTTTCTAAACCGAGCTCAGAGGCAGCGCCCGCATCGCTCCTCTGGACTCAGAGCGAAGGACGGACGTGGTCTGGTTCCTGAAAGCTTCAGCCGGCCGACGAGGAGGGGAAGAGAAAGCTGGCTTTGTTTATGGAGCAGCAGAGACAATGAATGGAATAGAGTAGAATAGAATAGAATAGAATAGATGTGACTGAGAAGGATTTACTGGCTCAGAAAACACAAAATGGTAACAGAAAGATCAGCTGGAGCATGAAGGAATAAACACAAACAAATAAAAGAGAGGAAGGAAGCAAAGCCAAGGATGAATGGAAAAAGGAAGGAAATGGGATGGAGGGAGGGAAGGAAGAAAGGAAGAAGGGAAGGAAGGAAAGAGGAGGAAAAGAAGGAAAAGGGGGAATCAAGAGGACAAAAGGAGCGAAAGGGAAGGAAGCAAAGCTGTGGAGGGGAAGATGTAAATGAAGAAGGAAGGAAGGAAACAAGTAAAAGAGAAGGAAGGAAAGGAAAGACAGAAGGAAAGGAGTTAGGATGGAGGTAAAGGCCAGTCTGTCTGAGTCTGGCTCCACCATCTCTCTCTCTCTCTCTCTAACCAGACTCAGACCTCGAAGCCAGAAAACAACCAAACCTCCATAAAGTCAGTTTCTATTAAAGAAATTCACTCAGTGCAAAGTTTTATTGGTTTTTATAAAAAGACAGAAGGACGGTGACCACAGACCTCAGACACCAGAGACACCAGAGAGAGACCAGAGAGAGACCAGAGAGACACCAGAGACACCAGAGAGACACCAGAGACACCAGAGAGAGACCAGAGAGACACCAGAGACACCAGAGAGACACCAGAGACCAGAGAGAGACCAGAGAGACACCAGAGACACCAGAGAGAGACCAGAGAGACACCAGACACCAGAGAGACACCAGCAACACCAGAGACCAGAGACACCAGAGACACCAGAGACACCAGAGACCAGACACCAGAGACACCAGAGAGACCAGAGAGACCAGAGAGACACCAGAGAGACACCAGAGACACCAGAGAGACCAGAGAGAGCCCAGAGAGACACCAGAGAGACACCAGAGACCAGAGAGACACCAGAGAGACACCAGAGAGACGCCAGAGAGACCAGAGAGACGCCAGAGAGACCAGAGAGACCAGAGAGACACCAGAGAGACGCCAGAGAGACCAGAGACACCAGAGAGACACCAGAGAGAGGCCAGGGAGACCAGAGACACCAGAGACAACAACAAAAATAAGAATAAGAAGTAGACGGAAAAGGAGAAGAAGAACAAAGAACAGTAGGACGGAGGACAAGGATAAGAACAACAACAACAACAAAAGTGAGAAGAAGGAGAACAAGGAGAAGAAGAAGAGATAGAAAAAAAACAGCAACAAGAATAGGAAGGAAAAGAAAGAGAACAGGAAGGAGAGGAAGGAGAAGGATAAGAACAAAAAGAAGTAGAAGAAGAGAGAGAAGAAGAAGAACAACCCAGTGTGTAACCATCACTGCTGTGTAGATGAAGGTAGTCCTCTGTTAGTCAGTAACTAGTGTACTGTGGATGTGTGGTGAGGTGGTAGTAGTTGATCATCTAAACAGAATCCATGGAGTCCACTCAGTCAAAGGCTGCACCCAAACAACAACAACAAACACTGAACGTTTAAAAGAAGAGAAAAGTTTCCTGGAGACAGCGTCAAGGAGAAACATCTTCCAGAGAGGGTTAGGGAGTTTATGGCAGCGTTGGATGACCAGAACATTTCTGGAGTAGAGAACACAAGGTACCAGCTACCCTCTCCACACTACATTAACTTTGACTGAAAGATTTATTGGACTGAATCCAGTCCACTCTAGGAGAAGACAAGGAAGACAAGGACAGACTTTAGGAAGCTACAGGAGACCAACTCTAGGAGAAGACAAGGAAGACAAGGACAGACTTTAGGAAGCTACAGGAGACCAACTCTAGGAGAAGACAAGGAAGACAAGGACAGACTTTAGGAAGCTACAGGAGACCACCTCTAGGAGAAGACAAGGAAGACAAGGACAGACTTTAGGAAGACACAGGAGACCAACTCTAGGAGAAGACAAGGAAGACAAGGACAGACTTTAGGAAGCTACAGGAGACCAACTCTAGGAGAAGACAAGGAAGACAAGGACAGACTTTAGGAAGCTACAGGAGACCAACTCTAGGAGAAGACAAGGAAGACAAGGACAGACTTTAGGAAGCTGCAGGAGACCAACTCTAGGAGAAGACAAGGAAGACAAGGACAGACTTTAGGAAGCTGCAGGAGACCAACTCTAGGAGAAGACAAGGAAGACAAGGACAGACTTTAGGAAGACACAGGAGACCAACTCTAGGAGAAGACAAGGAAGACAAGGACAGACTTTAGGACGCTGCAGGAGACCAACTCTAGGAGAAGACAAGGAAGACAAGGACAGACTTTAGGAAGCTACAGGAGACCAACTCTAGGAGAAGACAAGGAAGACAAGGACAGACTTTAGGACGCTGCAGGAGACCAACTCTAGGAGAAGACAAGGAAGACAAGGACAGACTTTAGGAAGCTACAGGAGACCAACTCTAGGAGAAGAAAAGGACAGACTCTAGCTACTCTCTCCACACTACATTAACTTTGACAGCCCCTCTGTCCAACATGGCGTCCTCCCTGAGGCGTCTGTCTCTTACCTGGGTCTGTGTCCTCTGTGGTCGGTCTGGACTGAACCATCAGAACCAGCAGGAAGCAGGACAGCATCAGCAGGAAGCAGCGAGGGGAAGACATCGTGTCCTAAAACATCCACGTCCACACGATGATGTCTCTGCAGAGACATGAAGAAATGAAGACGCTGGTAATGAGTCCAACAACAAATGACATCACGTCTTCAACCTCCAACATTCAGAAAGAGGACGTTTATAAAAGCAGAAAACTAAAATAATAAAACTCGTCTCAATCAACAACAGAAACTTGTTTAAATATAGATCATTGACACAACTAACACATCAGGACAGACATGGAAGCTTCCTTCATTCCTTGTCCATCCTTTCCTTTGTCCTTTCTTTCCTTCCTTCTCTCCTTCTCTCCTTCTCTCCTTCTCTTTCCTTGTCTCTCATTCTTTCCTTCTTTCTACAAACAAACTCAGATCAGATTTCAAATGCTGGCTGGGGACACATGTGGACACCAGGTGGAGACACAGGGACTCAGAGATGGACAGGTGAGACCAGGCGTTAATATTTCTGGTGTGAGGTTGTCCCAGGACCGACGGAGACAGAAACAGCTGAGTGGACGTTTTAGAGGACGACGGTTTGACACCTTGATGGAGACAAATGGTGGACGTGTTTGTTTTAGGCTCATTCACAGCGTTGTGTTTGACACTTGACAGATGTTTGGGAGGAACAGGTGACCCCAGGGGTCAGGAGGTTTATGGGCCCTCATCATCTTCATCATCATCATCATCATCATCATCATCACCTACTCAGACAAACAGCTACTGACTGAAGGATGAAACCTAAACTACTGGAGGCTTTCTAGCTTTTGGTGGAGAAAACTTCTTCTCCTCCGTTCTCCTTCTCCTTCTCCTCTTCCTCCTCCTTCTCGTCCTCCTCTTCTTCTTCAGGTCAGGAATAACACAGATGTTTAGAGACGTCTGGATCAGCTGTGGAGGAGACGTTCAGACGACCTGAACACCGGAGCAGGACGCTAAATGAAACCAGAGCTGAGGACACGGAGACGTCCGTCCTTCAGTCTGTGGTTGAGTTTAAGAAGACGTTGAAGCTGCTTCTTTAATTAAAGAGAGGCGGCTGTACGGATTTCAGACAAGGAAACTAGGACGGACACCAAGACGGACAGAGAACTGACGCTGAGTCACAGAAAATAATCTTCAGCTGAGCTGTAAAATAAATCTAATTACAAGTCTGACGTCTTCATATTGAACACAGATGTGAACTAAAGGACTGAATAACGCTGCCTTTCCGTCAGACATGTTGTTTCAGTAATAAATAATAACTGTTACTGGACAAAGTGAACTTTAAAGACCAACCCTGCTAAATGCTAAAGGTGAAAACGTTTCATTTAAAACAGAAAACTGATGATTAAAGTTGGAAACTGTAAACGTTAAGAGGAAAACGTTGAGGTATGAGGTGCACAGCTTCAGATTTAAAGATTAAAACAATAAATTTAAGGAAGAAAAGTTTGAACTTTAGATTTAGAGACGAAAGCTGCAGGTTTAAAAGAGAGAAACTTTAAATTCAAAGGAGAAAATGAAGGATTTAATTAAACGTCTCAGCACAAACAAACATTATCTACGCAGCTTTTCACGCTACGCCTCCACCTGAAATCAATCAAAGTGTTGGCCTCAGACTCGGTTCAGTCTTTAACGTCTGCAGCCTCACACTCATAAAAAGTCTGAAGCTGTCGATCCTTCACCTACGCTCCAGATTCTGCAGCCGGCTGGCAGCTCTGGATACTTGTCATACCAACACTCAGCCCAAACATCTGAGCTGAAAAACAACACAGCTCCTCGCCAAACAGGAAGAGAGACGGCGCTGGTCCAGAGGCAGGAGGCCGTTGAAAGCCAGCGTGGAGCTGAAGGGATGCAGGGATCAGAGCTGTGTCCCAGGACGACTGGAAAATGAGTCAGAGCGTTGGTGCACACTCCACACATTTAACAGAAACACGTCTGTGGATGAACAACCAGCTGAGCTACAGGAAGGAATCAGATTACTTCATCAGACCCAAACACTCTGCAGTCACATCAGGATTAAAGGTGGACTTAAAGTTTATCAAATGTTTTATTTTTTCCTCAAAGTAAAGATTTGATGTTTAGGAAAAAATGAGATGAGCTACGGAAAACTAAAATAAACTAAAATAAACTAAGATATGATAAACTCAGTAACTTTTCAGTGCAGTTAAAGTCAGTTTTGAAAACATTTTGCAAACAAAACTTAAATTATAATGTAGGAATTTTACTTTAATGTGGTGCAACATAAATTAAAGTAGTTAAAGTTTTAGTTTAGCCAGTAACAGTAATATTTGTACTAGTGTATTTCTGTATTTTCTGTGTTTCCAGGTTATAAATAATAAACCAAATGTGCACACTTTAGATTTAATGATGAAAACTGCAGATTCATCAGGTGGGATGTGATGTAGGAGGAAAAAGATAAATTTAACTTTTAAAAAACTCTTTAGATTTTTACATTTAAATATTAAAACTTTAGATTTAAAACAGAAAACACAGATTTGATGTTTACACAGATGAAAAGTTAGATTTAAGGAATAAAACATTAGATTTAAAGATGTCAACATGAGATTTGATTAGTTAAACTTTATATTTGTAGATAAAAGCACATATTTGCTGAGTTCACCTTTGTATTCCAGGTTGTAATCTCAGGTATAATCTGACTCGTACCTGTGACTCGTCCCGCTGTTAGCTCGCTGCTGTAGCCGGAGAGCAGTGAGCAGTCTGGGGTTACCTCCTCCGCCTGTAGCCGGGGTCCTGCTCTGAGACTGAGGAGCTTCCACTAAAAACCTCATTAAAGTGGAAAAGTCTCCAGCGGCCGGTATCCGACTTATTCCCGGTTTTAAATAACTCTCTTCGGGCCCGAACACATCTGCAGGAGCGGCCCTAACTAACGTCAAAGTCCCGGCGGAGGAACTCCAAACGGCTCCGACCTCGTCCCGGAGAGAAACGTGAGAAAAGCGTTGTTCATTGACGGCGATGCCTCGATATACTCACCGAGAAGGACCGCCTGGGGGCGGAGCCTCCTCCGGTCAACACCCCACCCTCCCCCGGTATCACCACACAAACACACCGGTTCATTGACTCCAGATCCGTGCTGCGTTCAGGGACCTCCACAGCTTCGACCAAAACAAATGCTCACATTTAAAATAACCGCAGAGGTTAGGTTAAGATTTAGTTTAGACAGGGCCGGATCAAACTCCTCAAGGGCCCCTGGGTAAAGACGACTTGTTGGGCCCCCTAATCCCCCCCCCCCCCCAAAAAAAAAAAACCCAAACAAAACAAACTCTATTCAACACGTCAAAATATATATTATGATAATCTGATTAATTGACTCTAACGTAACCTTGGAATTAACTTGTAGTCCCAGAGGTGCAGCTCCTCACTGATTAAACAGAATAAATGAGTATAATAGTTCAGATTCAGTTTGTCTGATTGTTGTTCTCTCTTGAGAACTCATGTGAAAATCATTTTTATGAAGAAATGTAGAAACTTCTGAGAAATGCAAAAACCTTTAAGCTGCTCTATAGATGTAAAACTGTTGTCCAGGAGCCACTGAAGCATAAATCAGCCATGATCACATTAATGATGAGTTGTATTAACTGCTGGTTGGACAGAAGTCCAGACCAGACCCGCTCCTCTTCTTTAATCCTTTTCTAGCAGCAGGAAAGTGAAATGATTTCCTCTCCTTTACATTCCTGCCGTGCACGCTCTGACCGCCGTCTGAGGAGCTCAGTAGCTGCTGATTGTTTTCATTTGGTCGAGGAGGTATCAGGGAGTTCACTCCACGACCGACGGGAAGTTTTCACAGGAACGAAAAAAGAGGATTTAAAATAATAAAACAAACATTTGGTCTTGGTCTGCTGGAGGAACTCTGTGGCTCATTAGCTGCTAAACGCTGCACCGTTTATTTATATTTATAGACAGAAACCTGCTGAAAGCTGAAGCAGACCAGACGTTTCATTCAGGGGGGGTTTATTAAATATATTATAAAGAATAAGATGCAGTCTCATCATGTTTTAAAGACAGGTAGCTTCAACTTTATCCATATTGCTTTGAGTTGTGCCTCAGCCTCAAACTCAGAATGACATTTATACACTTTTATCACATGTGACATCTTTTAAACAGGTTTGTTTCTGTTAAATTAGATGTTTTTATATTTTAGAGTCAGTTTAGAGAAGGTGCAGGTATCTGTATCTGTATGTTGTACATGTATAATATGTCATGTGCTGTTCATTTTGTTCTTGTTTCCTTAGAAAGAACCTGTTTGTTTCTGTTCTGTGGGTTTTTGTGTAATTGTTGTTGCGACACAAACAATGAGATGGAAACTCCATCTTGCAGCGATGAGCCAAAGAATTCAGTAGAGCGACTGCGTTTTAGCCCACGGCCTCCATTTACATATTACAGCCTCAAGCTGTTCATGAAACTGTCTTTTTTCCTGCGACTGTAATCAGCTGTAACCAGCACATAACCTCACAGTTATGGTTCAAATAACATCACGTAGATTTCTCTTTTATCTCAAACAAAGACCTCACCCTGAGGTTTAATGATTCACATCGTCAAGAGTTTCCCTTTGTCTCAGACCGGATTGATTCTCGTCCCCACAACCTGAGTAACAGAAACGCTCACACACTGACTGATGCACAGATGGACTCCTTTGTGGATTCATGGCTGTAATGTGTGTTTGAGAAGCTCTGAACAAAGCGTCCGAGTGTTTGACAGCGAGCGACAGAACACAGACGGATCATTGTGAGAATCCACGACGCAAAGATCAGGACTCCAGAGGAACGCTCGGTTCAGATGGACGAAGGGACGTGGTCACAAATCAAAGCTTTAATTATTATTTATAAAGATTCACAGTGAGACGGGATCACAAGTGATAAATGTTTAGACAGAAAAAGACCTGATGATAGAATTTAAACTCTGAGGACGATGAAAAGAAACCGACAGGAAGTTATTTAGTTTCTGTTTCATATTTATATTAAATAAACAATTAATCTGTGTCTCTATCTTCACATCTCACCTCACTTCCTCTGAGTCTGATCTGAGGAGCTGAATGTTTCTGATCTGAGGAGTTGAATGTTTCTGATCTGAGGAGCTGAATGTTTCTGATCTGAGGAGCTGAATGTTTCTGATCTGAAGAGCTAAATGTTTCTGATCTTAGGAGCTGAATGTTTCTGATCTGAATGTTTCTGATCTGAAGAGTTGAATGTTTCTGATCTGAAGAGTTGAATGTTTCTGATCTGAGGAGTTAAATGTTTCTGATCTGAGGAGCTGAATGTTTCTGATCTGAAAAGTTGAATATTTCTGATCTGAGGAGCTGAATGTTTCTGATCTGTTCAGAGTTGAATGTTTCTGATCTGAAGAGCTGAATGTTTCTGATCTGAAAAGTTGAATATTTCTGATCTGAGGAGCTGAATGTTTCTGATCTGAGGAGCTGAATGTTTCTGATCTGAGGAGCTGAATGTTTCTGATCTGAGGAGCTGAATGTTTCTGATCTGAGGAGTTGAATGTTTCTGATCTGTTCAGAGTTGAATGTTTCTGATCTGAAGAGCTGAATGTTTCTGATCTGAAAAGTTGAATATTTCTGATCTGAGGAGTTGAATGTTTCTGATCTGTTCAGAGTTGTTGAATCAGTTTCACTTGTAGAGTTTGCTCCGTTATCGTTGGTTTGTCTCTCTGCTTGTTCTCTGTTCTTCATCTTTTTCTACCTCGTTGTTTTAGTTTTTTGTCTTTTTCGTCTTTCTTTCCATTTTGTCTCTTTATTATTGTTTCTCTTCTTCTTGTCGTCGTGTCTCTTCTGAGTCTCTGTGACTTTCTGTCTTTTAAACGAGCAGAGACTCTGATTAATTATTAATGTTATTAACAGATGGAGCTTTATTTGGTTCTGTGTGTGTGTGTGTGTTAGTGTGCTGGTGTGTGTGTGTTAGTGTGTGTGTGTTGGTGCATGTGTGTGTGTGGTTTTCTGAACTCGGTGAGGAAACATTTTCTTCAGGCCAAATAAAGCTGCCCATGAAAACTCCACATTCCTGACTTTGTGGTGAGTCTGTCTCAGACTCTTTTCTCTCCTTTATGGAGGGAGGAGGAGGAGGAGGAGGAGGCTGCAAGTGTTTGTTGTTCATACGTGTGTTAATGTTGACAGATTTAGTCTTAGTCTGCAGACTAACAGACAGATGTAGAGTTTATTTCTCTTTAGATCAGTTTAATGAAGCTTGAATCCAGGTAACAGGTTGTACTGATACTGATCTCCTCTAGTTTAGTGTTGCAGCTCTATCTGCACAAAAAAACTCTTCAATAAAGAAAGTTGGAAGAAAAAAACTAAATAAGATTAAACTGTTTTTGTTTTTTTTTGCATTGAGGATGTTTTATTTTGAAAAACTCGTTTTAAACTCAAACAGCAGTTATCTTATTATTAAAACCTGGAGTTATATCTGATATCTCTTTTAGTTTCTTGTGGCTTCTTCCTGTAAACCTCCTCCTCTCCTTCCTCTTCTAATCGTCTGTGTTGATGTGTTGATGCTGAAGAGTTAAAGTCCAGCCTCTGGTGACCAGGAATGTCTTCTGGCTTTTATTGGACTGGCCTGGTTGGTCCTGGCTCCGTCCAGAGTTGGGGTTTGGCTCCGGTCCCGGGTCTGGGTGGGTCCAGGCTGGTCCCGGAGTGTGGTTGAACTGAGTCAGCAGTTAATTTACCGCTGGGGCCCGGGGCCAATGGCTGGGGGCCCGGGAGGCTCTGGAGACATCTGGTGAACGCTGGAGGACAGAGACGCTGAGAGGAGGTGATATTAATGATGGACAGGAGGAGAGATTCAGGGGACCTGCTCCAGAGACTCTACCCTCTTCCTCTTCTTCCTCCTCCTCCTCCTCCTCCTCCTCCTCCTCTTCCTCCTCCTTATAAACAAACATGACTTCACCTTCACAAAGACTGAAGCTGCAGTGACTCCATGATGGACTCTGTCATAAATATATGAAGAGTGAAGAGTGAAGACATTAACAGTCCACTAACAGTAGGTGTTGTTCCTCATTGCTCCACTAGGGGTCGCTCTGGTTCAGTCAGAACACTGACCTATAGAACGAAACAGCAGATGGCAGCGATGTACTAATTTATCTTGTAGAAGGAAAGTTCATTAAATAGAAACGTTTCATCAGGTTGTTCTCTGAACTAAAACAGAAATGAAACATGTTGTTGTCAGATTATAATCTGATGATTGGTTTTAGATTTCTGATGAGACACAGACGTCGAGAGGTGATGATATGATGTAGTGAGGAGGAGGAGGAGGAAGAGGAGGAGAAGGAGGTGGAGAAGGATAACGATGAGGAGGAGAAGGTGGAGAAGGGGGGAGAGGAGGAGAAGGAGGAAGAGGAGAAGAAAGGGGGAGAAGGATGATGATGATGAGGAAGAGGAGGAGATGGTGGAGAAGGGGGGAGAAGGGGAGGAGGAGGAGCGGAGGAGGAGCAGAGGAGGAGGAGGAAGAGGAGAAGGAGAAGGAGGAGGGGAGGAGGAGAAAGAGGAAGAGGGAAGGACGAGGAGAAAGAGGAGGAGAAGGAGGTGGAGAAGGATGATGATGAGGAAGAGGCGGAGAAGGAGGAGAAAGAGGAAGAGGAGGGAAGGAGGAGGAGGAGGAGGGAAGGAGGAGGAAGATGAGGAGGGAAGAAGGAGGAGGAGAAAAAAAGGATGAGAAAGAGCAGAAGGAGGAGAGGAGGAAAGGAGGAGAAAGATGAAGAGAAGGAGGTGAAGAAGGATGGTGATGACGATGAGGAGGAGGAGGAGGAGGAGGAAGAGTAGGAGAAGAAAGAAAAAGAGGATGAGAAAGAGAAGGAGGAGAAAGATGAGGGGAAGATGAAGAAGAAGAAGGAGATGGAGGTGGAAGAGGCAAAAAGGAGGAAGAAAAAGAGAAAGTGAAAGTGAAGGAGGAGGATGAAGAGGAAGAAGATGATAAGAAAGAGTAGAAGGAGGAGAAGGACGATGATGAGGAAGAAGAGGTGGAGAAAGAATATGAGAAAGAGTAGGAGTAGGAGGAGGAAGAGGAGAAGAGGAGGAAGAAGAAAGTGAAAGAGGAGAGGAGGAGGAGGTGTTTATGTTTTACAGAAAATAATGGTCCATGACTTCTTCTGTTTTTCTTTTCTTTTACTGAATCAAATAAACTCCATTAGTTGTTTTTATTGGTTTTAAATCTTCATCAGAACAGAGACTCTATAGAACTGATGGTGTAGTTCTCCCTACCTGCCTCTGGGGGGAGCTGTGGTCTGATCAGTCAATGATTGGAGGAGAAATAAAAACCTTTTAATGTGATTACAGGACATTTAAACTAAATAAAATGAAACTAGAACCATTTCCACCTGTGAGTTTGGTTTTATATTTGACACGTCTGGTTTTGATGGTAACTCTAAGTAATAAAACAAACTGGTGTTTGTGTCTCTGAATTGATAAATATCTATTCTACAGGTTACCCTCTTTATTAAAGCACAGCCACGTCTCAGGTGACTTTACTCCAGAAGTGGTAGCTCGTTCTAACCGTAGGAAAACCTGATTCTGTCGGAAACATTTTACTCTTTACATAAAACGAGATAAAGACCCATTTAGCCTCATTTCATCTACACTGAGGACGGAGGGACAGATCAGAATGAGAGATCAAAACACAATAAATCAGTGAGGATCTCAAGCTTTTATTAAAAACAGAAGAAATGGTAGAAAATATTCTCTGACGTTTCACCAGAATCCATCCACTGAGTGGGATTATCGGCCAAGTGGAGGTTTGGCATCGGGGCCACGTTTATGTCGTGGATCTCATATTGGCCTTAGTCCAAACAAATAAGCTCAATAGCTGACTGAACCTTTGACAATCACTCTGAGGAACGTTGCTCGACTACAGGAGAAACAGCGTAAAAGTCTCACCGTATGCAGACGATTAACTACTCTACATGTCCAACTACTATCATCTGGCTGATATTGGTAAAAGGACATGTTGAAGCTTTGCTCTTTAAAGATGAAATACTTAAACATTTGCAGACAGACTTCTTAAAGCAAACTGAATAAACGATCCTAGATTTACTGGATCAATAGCAGTAAAGGAGGTATAACCCAGAATATATGATCAGCTGAGTCTATTCACATGCACAGCAACTATGGAACACTTTAGATCTGTCTGACAGGAAGGAGATCCATTAACTAATCATATAGTTTATAGTTATAGTTCCACTGTGAGGAACACTGACCCATATATGTATTTTAAGTTGGACACACGTGACCTGGACGTCATGGTTTCACTTGCATCAGGTCAAAGAGACACTGGAAACTAATTCATCCATTAGTTTCTTCCAGGTTGGATTACTGTAATTCATTATTATAAGGCTTAAAGACCTCATAGAACCCCATCACCCCAATAGAAATCACTTGTGGTTCCTAGAGTTTCAAAAAGTACAACTGGCGCCTTCAGTTAGGGCTGGCTCGGATGACCCTGGACCCTCCCTTAGTTATACCGCTACAGGCCTAGGCTGTTGGGGGACTTCCAAACCTTCAGTGCTTATCGTTATCCTAGATGTACCGCTCATATTCATTGGCCTGTAACAGAACTAGTACTGTCACCAACAGTTCTAGCGTCTAAGCAGAAGCTCTTTACATATATAGATCCTTTAAGTGAACACTTTGGGCATCATTAGCCGTGCTCTGTGGCGTTTTGTTGAAAGCTAGGAACCAACAAATGCATCTTTAAAGGAAATGTGTGAGCCAGTTGACGAGGCCCACCAGGCAGAGGATGGGATGTGGCAGGATGCGGGACTTTTCTGAGGACAGACAAATCACAGCACAAAGGTTACCTGGGATGTAGAGCTTCTTAGATCCTCTGTGATTTCCTGCTTCCACACATCTTACCGTTGACCACAGTGAGCCAAGCACTGTGGTGGGAGAATCCGACAGAGTTACCTGCCAGGCAGGTGTACTCTCCAGCATCGTCCAGAGTCACATTCCTCAGAGTCAGAACCTCCATTTCTTTTAATTTGGTGTTCAAACCTGCAGACTGAGAGAGACAAAAGAATACTGATCTAATGACTGGCGTACCTCGTGTTTTCATTTAATCCACAGGGTCAGGTTTGTGATTAACAAGGACTCTCTCCTGTCATGATCCTCAATAAACAAAAGTAAGGTAGACAGATAGATGATAGATATAGATAACGATAAAGACGGATGGATACAGATAGATAAATATATAAACAAAAGTAAGTAAGTAGACAGATACAGTACATAGACCAGGGGTCTTCAACGTTTTCCAGGCCAAGGACCCCCAAACTGATGGAGAGGTGGAGCGGGGACCCGAGAGGTGGAGCGGGGACATGTATATGTGTATTTAAATTTCGCGACCCCCCCTGCAGTACATCCGCAAACCCCCTAGGGGTCTCGGATCCCCTGTTGAAGACCTCTGACATAGAGAATGAATGGGGAATTATTTCAGCTTTCTTAAAACGGATGGGCTACATGGGTCTGATGTTTCATATCAAGAGGCACTGGAAATGTTCTTCCAGAAGCCGCGAAAGATCCACTGTAGCAACAAAAGATGCACGCTTTATGGATAAAACCATTGCAAATAGTTGTAAATAGTTGTAATTATCTGTAATTCTGTAATTTGTACAAAGCTGTAAACCCTGTGGAAACACTGTAATCTTTCACAGTTCTTGTTATTGTGATCTAAAATTACAAATTTATACAAAAAGCAAAAACAAAACCACACATACAAACCTAAGAACAGAGGAGAACAAAAAAAGGAAAGTTGACATAATCCCACCCCACCAAGAACATACCCCAACCACAGCTGTCACCCAAAAGTTGAGACTGTTCCATTACACCACCTGATATGGACACTATAGACCCGACCCTGGCTGAGGACCTATCTCCGCCCATAATGAGTAAGAATCTGGAATTAACTTTACAGGGAAATGAAAGAACTGGGCATCATCAAATTAGGAGCATAAATATTAACCAGTACAACCTTGGTGTTATATAACTGGCCTCTGACTATAATATACGGTGCATTGGGGTCTGCTACGGTGTCAAATGGGGTGAAAATAACATCTCTATTTATCAGTATGACTAAGCCTCTTGCTTTGGCCTGCAAAGTAGAATGGAAAAACTGTCCCACCCACCGGCACCTCAGGCGGGAATGGTCTGGCCGTCTCCGTAGATGAGATGAGATCCCCATCCTCAATTGTTTGAGCTGTACTGCAGGGCTTGGCTTTGGGGAAAGGCTACGAATAGCCCGGTCTAACTATAGAGTGGATGGAAAAACTTCTTCACCTAAAGCTTCCTTCAGTAATGGAGAGAAGAATTTGGTGGATTGAGGGCCTTTAATCCCGAGCCGAACATTACTCCTCCTGCTCCTTCAATCCAGGTCAGCGAGTTTAGCTTTTAGCTTCTGATTGTCGGAAAAAGACTGGTCACGGGAGGTGTCCACCTCTTCCAGCCGATGGTGGAGAGTCGTCAATCTGTTGTGGTGGCTATTGGCAGTTGCTTGAAGTCCATCCAGTTTCCCATTCAATTCTTGAAATTATGTTTTGAGCTCGGAGAGCTAGTATGGCTGCTCGGTCAGTTTTGCTAACAGTCTTGTCGGCTTCTGCTTTTTCACTCGGTTTAGGAGCCATGAATAGCGTCAAGAATATCCAACGGTGAAAAATATCTTGCAGTGGTTAAGTGCAGATAATTGTCCACTTGTTAAGTGAAGGCGAGGTAAATTAAAAATTAAATACAGTGGGCTCTCAAGGTTAGCACGTCTCTACTCCATGCGCTCTCTACCGGAAGTCTCAGAAACACTGTAATCTATGACAAACATTTGCCCACATTAACCGCGCTAGTTGTGTACGTACTTTGAGGACGCGAACGTAGGGATGTCCGTCTGGTCCAACTTTGCTGCCGTTAAGGGTGATGTGTTTGAGCCATTGGATGTGAGGTTGCCGGTCACTAAACACTTTACATACGAACTTCACGTCACTGCCAACAACTGCCGTCTGGTTGGCTGGCAGACCGGCCTGGAGGATGGGCCTATGAGGGCTGCGATCTGCAACAGAGAGGTCTGGTAATCAGCAGCAACACATGATGTCCTGAAAACTGAAAAGTAGGAGGAGACTGAACGAAACTGAAACCAGCAGATCATTTCCAACCTTATATCCAAAACATAAAACTGAAACAAGTGAAACTGGACTTGTTGTGTTTGTAGAAGACGTTTCATCCATGACTTTAGTTCTAAATGACTGTTGGAGAGTTCAGGTTCAGGTTTACAGCTTGTTCTAAAATATGGATCATGACACAAACACAGCAAACAGCTGTTCATGGTTCTGATCATTCTGATTAAATGCGTCCAAACTCAAACTCGTTACCGCCTACGTCTTACCGACTACATCCAACATGTAGGTGTGTTCCAGGCTCCCATACTTGTTCTCCAACACACAGGTGTAGTTCCCTCTATCAGACTCATCCACCGACTCCATGATGAGAGTCCACATGTTGACTCTGACCTGAAAGAGTGAGGACAGATTAAATAAAGACGTTAGAACAGCTGGAAGGTCCTCTAACGGTTCCTTCCTCACCTTGTGGCCTCCGATCCATTGGTCTCTCTTGAACTCCTTCCCGTTCTTGTACCAGCGCAGAGAGGGGACAGGGTTTCCCGTCGCTTGGCATCTGAACTTCACCGTGTTCCCGTTAGGAATGGTGAGGAGAGTCTTCATCTTCTCTGGAGTCACCCACTGAGGAGCCAACGCTGAAGGAGGAGCCCAGGACACCAGGTTAACACCATGATGATAAAACTGTAGATATAAACTGAGAGAGAGTAGCAGTGATGTGTCTGGACCAAAAAGCTGCACTTGAACACACCACAAAGACTAAAACCAACAACTAGCTGGTACATACATTCTCCACCTGAGAGGAAATAACTATTTATACCAGTAGGTGGCAGTAGTCTGGATTCATCATTCAAAAGAGGAAACAGGAAGAGCTACTGTTAGCTGGTAGGCTAGGAAGTTAAGAAGAGCTACTGTTAGCTGGGAGGCTAGGAAGCTAGGAAGAGCTACTGTTAGCTGGGAGGCTAGGAAGCTAAGAAGAGCTACTGTTAGCTGGTAGGCTAGGAAGCTAGGAAGAGCTACTGTTAGCTGGGAGGCTAGGAAGCTAGGAAGAGCTACTGTTAGCTGGGAGGCTAGGAAGCTAAGAAGAGCTACTGTTAGCTGGGAGGCTAGGAAGCTAAGAAGAGCTACTGTTAGCTGGGAGGCTAGGAAGCTAAGAAGAGCTACTGTTAGCTGGGAGGCTAGGAAGCTAGGAAGAGCTACTATTAGCTGGTAGGCTAGGAAGCTAAGAAGAGCTACTGTTAGCTGGTAGGCTAGGAAGCTAAGAAGAGCTACTGTTAGCTGGGAGGCTAGGAAGCTAGGAAGAGCTACTGTTAGCTGGGAGGCTAGGAAGCTAAGAAGAGCTACTGTTAGCTGGGAGGCTAGGGTGCTAGGAAGAGCTACTGTTAGCTGGGAGGCTAGGAAGCTAGGAAGAGCTACTGTTAGCTGGGAGGCTAGGAAGCTAAGAAGAGCTACTGTTAGCTGGGAGGCTAGGAAGCTAAGAAGAGCTACTGTTAGCTGGGAGGCTAGGAAGCTAAGAAGCGCTACTGTTAGCTGGGAGGCTAGGAAGCTAGGAAGAGCTACTGTTAGCTGGGAGGCTAGGAAGCTAAGAGCTACTGTTAGCTGGGAGGCTAGGGTGCTAGGAAGAGCTACTGTTAGCTGGGAGGCTAGGGTGCTAGGAAGAGCTACTGTTAGCTGGGAGGCTAGGAAGCTAAGAAGAGCTACTGTTAGCTGGGAGGCTAGGAAGCTAGGAAGAGCTACTGTTAGCTGGGAGGCTAGGAAGCTAAGAAGAGCTACTATTAGCTGGGAGGCTAGGAAGCTAAGAAGAGCTACTGTTAGCTGGTAGGCTAGGAAGCTAGGAAGAGCTAATGTTAGCTGGGAGGCTAAGAAGCTAGGAAGAGTACTTTAAACATGAAATGGTTCCTCCTCTGTCCAACATGGCGTCCTCCCTGAGGCGTCTGTCTCTTACTTGGTTCTGTGTCCTCTGTGGTCGGTCTGGACTGAACCATCAGAACCAGCAGGAAGCAGGACAGCATCAGCAGGAAGCAGCGAGGGGAAGACATCGTGTCCTAAAACGTCCACGTCCACACGATGAAGTCTCTGCAGAGACATGAAGAAATGAAGACGCTGGTCATCCATTAACATGGACTCAGTTGTTCCTCAGACCTGGTGGATGAGGAGTAGTGGTGGTGGTGGTAACCTTGGTAACCTCTACTAATCATCATCAGGTGAGGGACAGAAACATGGAGGTAGAAAAACAAGATGAACCAAGATGGAATCAATGTGGACAGAGACGATGGAGGACATGAAGGAGGACATGGAGGAGGACATGGAGGAGGAGGACATGGAGGAGGACATGAAGGAGTAGGACATGGAGGAGGACATGGAGGAGGACATGGAGGAGGAGGAGGACATGGAGGAGGACATGGAGAAGGAGGACATACTATTTCTTGTCATTCTTTTCCTTCTCAATAATCTTTCATTTTATTTTCTTAGTTATATAGTTGTGTTTATGAGGTTTAGTTGAAACTTTTACAGTTTTTATATCCTGGAAACAAACATTCATCTAAATGTCAGAATAAATCAATATATCATTACACTTAATGAATAAATAAATTCAGATTTATTCAGAAAACTAATTTAATAAATACACCTTAAGATTTAAGACAAAGCACATATTTGCTGAGTTAACCTTTGTATTCCAGGTTGTAATCTCAGGTATAATCTGACTCGTACCTGTGACTCGTCCCGCTGTTAGCTCGCTGCTGTAGCCGGAGAGCAGTGAGCAGTCTGGGGTTACCTCCTCCGCCTGTAGCCGGGGTCCTGCTCTGAGACTGAGGAGCTTCCACTAAAAACCTCATTAAAGTGGAAAAGTCTCCAGCGGCCGGTATCCGACTTATTCCCGGTTTTAAATAACTCTCTTCGGGCCCGAACACATCTGCAGGAGCGGCCCTAACTAACGTCAAAGTCCCGGCGGAGGAACTCCAAACGGCTCCGACCTCGTCCCGGAGAGAAACGTGAGAAAAGCGTTGTTCATTGACGGCGATGCCTCGATATACTCACCGAGAAGGACCGCCTGGGGGCGGAGCCTCCTCCGGTCAACACCCCACCCTCCCCAACACACCCCGGTATCACAACACAAACACACCGGTTCATTCCTATGATTCACTTTAAAAACTTCCTGGATCCGTTATTTCTAGATTTAAACGTAGTGAGTTAAAATTTAGTTTAGATTAAAAACTTTAGATTTAAGCATGAAAACGGAGATTTAAGGTTTTAAACTTTATATTTAAAGATCAAAACATTGATTGAAGGTGTTAAACATTATATTAAAAGATGAAAACATAGAAGACTTAAAGCTGGATGATTGTGATCAGATGTTAATAAAGATCTGAACAGAACTTAAAACTGTAAATGTTAAGGTTAACTAATGATGTCCCTGAATGAATGAGAGTAAATTCCACTTTCACAGCTCCTTCACCCACACAGCTCTGGACAGACGTGAAACCTCTCTGCAGTGATTTTATTTTTTAATAGAAACAGCTGGTGAACATTAGTGTCGGGGAAATGATTCACAGATGTTTATTCTGGATCATAAACAAAGTTTAATTCTCAGGAGTGAATCAGAGAAGGATGTAGCCTCGATTCTTTGGACGTTAACAGCTCACTGTAAATATCCTGACAAACGTATCCTTGTGGCTTTAAGCTCCATCAGTGGTAATGTCAGTTACTGTTAACTGCTGTCTCCTGGAGCCCCTGGTACTCCAGACTCTCCTCTGATGCTGGTGTGAAGAGTCTTAGAGACTAATTAGAGTCTCAGAGTCTTAGAGTCTCAGACATACACTATATTACCAAAAGTATTCGCTCACCCATTCAAATGATCAGAATCAGGTGTTCTAATCACTTGGCCTGGCCCCAGGTGTATAAATTCAAGCACTCAGGCATGCAGACTGTGAAACAAGACATTTGTGAAAGAATGGGCCGCTCTCAGGAGCTCAGTGAATTCCAGCGTGGAACTGTCATAGGATGCCACTTGTGCAACAAATCCAGTCGTGAAATTTCCTCGCTCCTAAATATTCCACAGTCAACTGTCAGCTCTATTATAACAAAATGGAAGCGTTTGGGAAAAACAGCAACTCAGCCACGAAGTGGTAGGCCACGTAAAGTGACGGAGAGGGGTCAGCGGATGCTGAAGCGCATAGTGCAAAGAGGTCGCCGACTTTCTGCACAGTCAATTGCTACAGAGCTACAAACTTCATGTGACCTTCAGATTAGCCCAAGTACAGTACGCAGAGAGCTTCATGGAATGGGTTTCCATGGCCGAGCAGCTGCAGCCAAGCCACACATCACCAAGTGCAATGCAAGGCGTCGGATGCAATGGTGTAAAGCACGCCGCCACTGGCCTCTAGAGCAGTGGAGACGCGTTCTCTGGAGTGATGAATCACGCTTTACCATCTGGCAATCTGATGGACGAGTCTGGGTTTGGAGGTTGCCAGGAGAACGGTACATTTCAGATTGCATTGTGCCAACTGTGAAATTTGGTGGAGGAGGAATTATGGTATGGGGTTGTTTTTCAGGAGCTGGGCTTGGCCCCTTAGTTCCAGTGAAAGGAACATTGAATGCTTCAGGATACCAAAACATTTTGGACAATTCCATGCTCCCAACCTTGTGGGAACAGTTTGGAGCGGGCCCCTTCCTCTTCCAACATGACTGTGCACCAGTGCACAAAGCAAGGTCCATAAAGACGTGGATGACAGAGTCTGGTGTGGATGAACTTGACTGGCCTGCACAGAGTCCTGACCTGAACCCGATAGAACACCTTTGGGATGAATTAGAGCGGAGACTGAGAGCCAGGCCTTCTCGACCAACATCAGTGTGTGACCTCACCAATGCGCTTTTGGAAGAATGGTCAAAAATTCCTATAAACACTCTCCTCAACCTTGTGGACAGTCTTCCCAGAAGAGTTGAAGCTGTAATAGCTGCAAAAGGTGGACCGACATCATATTGAATTCTATGAGTTAGGAATGGGATGGCACTTCAGTTCATAGAATGAGTAAAGGCAGGTGAGCGAATACTTTTGGTAATATAGTGTAAGACTCTACAACGCCTCCCTGTGAGGAAACAACTGGACTGTGGTCATTGCTGCCACCACAGTATATTGATATTAATATATAACTTCTTTTATGTTTATGTTTTTATGCGATGAAGCTACTGGACACAGAATGAGATAAATAAAATATCTAATTATCGAGAGTCCCTGAGACTCTAACACCTTGAGACTCAGATCAGAATCAGATTTAGAATCAGATTACTTTATTAATCCTTCAAGGAAATTGTTCCTACGGGTCTCAGAGTCTTAAAGTCTCATAGTCTTAGAGTCTCAGAGTCTCGAAGTCTTGGAGTCTTGGAGTCTTAGAGTGAGGATCTCAAGCTTTTATTAAAAACAGAAGAAATGGTAGAAAATATTCTCTGACGTTTCACCAGAATCCATCCACTGAGTGGGATTATCGGTCAAGTGGAGGTTTGGCATCGGGGCCACGTTTATGTCGTGGATCTCATATTTGCCTTAGTCCAAACAAATACGCTCAATAGCTGACGGAACCTTTGACAATCACTCTGAGGAACGTTGCTCGACTACAGGAGAAACAGCGTAAAAGTCTCACCGTATGCTGACGATTAACTACTCTACATGTCCAACTACTATCATCTGGCTGATATTGGTAAAAGGACATGTTGAAACTTTGCTCTTTAAAGATGAAATACTTAAACATTTGCAGACAGACTTCTTAAAGCAAACTGAATAAACGATCCTAGATTTACTGGATCAATAGCAGTAAAGGAGGTATAACCCAGAATATATGATCAGCTGAGTCTATTCACATGCACAGCAACTATGGAACACTTTAGATCTGTCTGACAGGAAGGAGATCCATTAACTAAACATATAGTTTCTCTGGATAGCATTAGCTTAGCCTCCAGAGCCACTGTGAGGAACACTGGGGTTACATTTGACCCAGATATGTATTTTAATTTGGACACACGTGACCTGGACGTCATGGGTTCACCTGCATCAGGTCAAAGAGACACTGGCAGCTAATTCATCCATTAGTTTCTTCCAGGTTGGATTACTGTAATTCATTATTATACGGCTTAAAGACCTCATAGAACCCCATCACCCCAATAGAAATCACTTGTGGTTCCTAGAGTTTCAAAAAGTACAACCGGCACCTTTAGCTACAAGAAACCCTGTCTACCTTCAGTTAGGGCTGGCTCGGATGACCCTGGACCCTCCCTTAGTTATACCGCTATAGGCCTAGGCTGTTGGGGGACTTCCAAACCTTCAGTGCTTATCGTTATCCTAGATGTACCGCTCATATTCATTGGCCTGTAACAGAACTAGTACTGTCACCAACAGTTCTAGCGTCTAAGCAGAAGCTCTTTTCATATAAAGATCCTTTAAGTGAACACTTTGGGCATCATTAGGTCATGTTCTGTGGTGTTTTGTTGAAAGCTAGTGTAACCTGCACGTCACCTTTCCCTCTAGTAGGGTTCCTTTAATGCTGATCTTGGCTAAAGTATTTACAGTATTTCAATCTGGGGTTCTCTGAAATACCTCAGACCAAAGACCTCAAAGTCTGATAAGATTACAGGTTTACTCAGGTTCTAGGTTCACTATTCACTAGGTTCAGTAAGGAGATTGGTAGTAGCAAACTCTATGAGGAGAGACGTAAGACCTCCAACCCACACAAGACACACAACCACTGACTTGGTAGAAAAAGTAGGAAAATGTATTTATGAAAATGTCCTAACAGCATATCATTTCTCAAATGTCTCATATATATTTAACCTCTACAAAAGAACCAAGATTGTTTGACCCGAATCTTAACTTAAAATACCTTAAAACAGGATAGCACAAATAAATGGTTTACCAAAATTTGTAGTAATTAGGAAATAAAAGAATATTCAATTCTCAGTGCTCCATACACAAATTAAATGTATCCACAAGTGGACCAAACACACTTATGTTTGAGTTATGAGTTCAGTTCAGATTTGTTGTTTTTTCCCCCCGTTTAATTTCAGTCTTTCTCGGATCCGAGCACAAAAAACGACCTGAGATCTCAGTGAAAAAGTACCAAAATAAAATAGAAAAATTCTCCTCAGTTTGAGTTCCGTTGATTTGATTCCTACCGTCCCTTGGACTGGCACGATGTACACTTATCAGCGTCCTGACAAGGTGAAGGCATCCACAACAGCGATGGCGATCTGGACCAGAAGACGAAGAAGCTCCACGATGTCACAGATAGAATCGTCCATCAACAAAAAAAAAAAAACAGCCAGGATACTCGGGTGATTAGAACAAACACCCGTCGGAGTTTGTCAAGTGCTCCTCTATCCACAGCGACCCTGCAGCTTGCAGTAGTTGCCTTCCTCACTAGCGATACGCCAGTTCACTCTCAACTTATCTGTCTCTTACTCAAAAATACTTATTTAACTTTTTCAACAAAAAACAACCATGTCTGCTTCATGTATGTTTCACGTATGCTGTGCGTACTGAGGGAAGACTCGATACGCTACGCACGCACGGCGCTGTCTAGCTGACAACCTGCTTATGATGCATTCAAGGAACACCAGTAATTTACAATGTTTACCGAATATTTGCATAAGTGGCATTTAGGGAAATCTGTAACTGAAGCCACAGAAAATAACCTGGGTTACACTAGGAACCAACAAAAGCATCTTTAAAGGAAATGTGTGAGCCAGCTGACGAGGTCCAATAGGCACTGGACAGGAGGCGACGGGATGCGGGGCTTTTCTGAGGACAGACAAATCACAGCACAAAGGTTACCTGGGATGTAGAGCTTCTTAGATCCTCTGTGATTTCCTGCTTCCACACATCTTACCGTTGACCACAGTGAGCCAAGCACTGTGGTAGGAGATTCCGACAGAGTTACCTGCCAGGCAGGTGTACTCTCCAGCATCGTCCAGAGTCACATTCCTCAGAGTCAGAACCTCCATTTCTTTTTCTGTGGTGTTCAAACCTGCAGTCTGAGAAAGACAAAAGACAACTGATCTAAAAACTGGTCTCGTGTTTTCGTTAAATCCATTAACAAGGACTCTCTCCAATCATGATCCTCATTAAAACAGTCTGACAAGGTTTCACAACAAAAACAAACAAAACTTGAATAAAACGTAATAAATCAGGAAGCTAAGAAAAGCTACTGTTAGCTGGGAGGCTAGGAAGCTAGGAGGAGCTACTATTAGCTAGGATGCTAGGAAGAACTACCGGTAGCTGGGAGGCTAGGAAGCCAAAATATTTCAAGATGACACAAGAGCTTTTTAATCTATGACAAACATTTGCCCACATTAACCGCGCTAGTTGTGTACGTACTTTGAGGACTTTAACGTAGGGAAGTCCGTCTGATCCAACTTTGCTGCCGTCAACGGTGATGTGTTTGAGCCATTGGATGTGAGGTTGCGAGTCACTAAACACTTTACATGCGAACTTCACGTCACTGCCAACGACTGCAGTCTGGTTGGCTGGCAGACCGGCCTGGAGGATGGGCCTATGAGGACTGCGATCTGCAACAGAGAGGTCTGGTAATCAGCAGCAACACATGATGTCCTGAAAACTGAAAAGTAGGAGGAGACTGAACGAAACTGAAACCAGCAGATCATTTCCAACCTTATATCCAAAACACAAAACTGAAACAAGTGAAACTGGACTTGTTGTGTTTGTAGAAGACGTTTCATCCATGACTTTAGTTCTAAATGACTGTTGGAGAGTTCAGGTTCAGGTTTACAGCTTGTTCTAAAATATGGATCATGACACAAACACAGCAAACAGCTGTTCATGGTTCTGATCATTCTGATTAAATGCGTCCAAACTCAAACTCGTTACCGCCTACGTCTTACCGACTACATCCAACATGTAGGTGTGTTCCAGGCTCCCGTACTCGTTCTCCACCACACAGGTGTAGTTCCCTCTATCAGACGGACCCAACGACTCGATGATGAGAGTCCACATGTGGTCTCTGATCTGAAAGAGTGAGGACAGATTAAATAAAGACGTTAGAACAGCTGGAAGGTCCTCTAACGTTTCCTTCCTCACCTTGTAGCCTCCGATCCGTTGGTCTCTCTTTAACTCCTTCCCGTTCTTGTACCAACGCAGAGAGGGGGCGGGGTTTCCCCTCGCTTGGCATCTGAACTTCACCGTCGCAGTGGCGGGGGCGATGTGGAGAGACTTCTTCATCTTCTCTGGAGTCACCCACTGAGGAGCCAACGCTGGAGGAGGAGACCAGGACACCAGGTAAACACCAAGATGATAAAACTATAGATATAAACTGAGAGAGAGTAGCAGTGATGTGTCTGGACCAAAAAGCTGCACTTGACCACACCACAAAGACTAAAGCCAACAACCAGCTGGTACATACCCCCCACACCTGAGAGGAAATAACT
Source organism: Chelon labrosus (assembly GCF_963514085.1). NCBI lineage: Eukaryota > Metazoa > Chordata > Actinopteri > Mugiliformes > Mugilidae > Chelon > Chelon labrosus. The sequence goes on from NC_140355.1 coordinate 23,036,593, forward strand.
ATTTATACCAGCAGGTGGCAGTAGTCTGGATTCATCACTCAAAAGAGGAAACAGGAAGAGCTACTGTTAGCTGGGAGGCTAGGAAACTAGGAAGAGCTACTGTTAGCTCGGAGGCTAGGAAGCTAAGAAGAGCTACTGTTAGCTGGTAGGCTAGGAAGCTACGAAGAGCTACTGTTAGCTGGGAGGCTAGGAAGCTAGGAAGAGCTACTGTTAGCTGGTAGGCTAGGAAGCTAAGAAGAGCTACTGTGAGCTGGGAGGCTAGGAAGCTAGGAAGAGCTACTGTTAGCTGGGAGGCTAGGAAGCTAAGAAGAGCTACTGTTAGCTGGGAGGCTAGGAAGCTAAGAAGAGCTACTATTAGCTGGTAGGCTAGGAAGCTAGGAAGAGTACTTTAAACATGAAATGGTTCCTCCTCTGTCCAACATGGCGTCCTCCCTGAGGCGTCTGTCTCTTACCTGGTTCTGTGTCCTCTGTGGTCGGTCTGGACTGAACCATCAGAACCAGCAGGAAGCAGAACAGCATCAGCAGGAAGCAGCGAGGGGAAGACATCGTGTCCTAAAATGTCCACGTCCACACGATGAAGTCTCTGCAGAGACATGAAGAAATGAAGACGCTGGTCATCCATTAACATGGACTCAGTTGTTCCTCAGACCTGGTGGATGAGGAGTAGAGGTGGTGGTGGTGGTGGTAACCATGGTAACCTCTACTAATCATCATCAGGTGAGGGACAGAAACATGGAGGTAGAAAAACAAGATGAACCAAGATGGAATCAATGTGGACAGAGACGATGGAGACGTGGAGACATCTTGGTCGTCTTCTAAGACTCTACACATTCAGGACTGGAGGAGGACATGGAGGAGGAGGACATGGAGGAGGAGGAGGACATGGAGGAGGAGGACATGGAGGAGGACATGAAGGAGGAGGAGGACATGAAGGAAGACATGGAGGAGGACATACTATTTCTTGTCATTCTTTTCCTCCTCCATCATCATCATTATCATCATCTTCTTCTTCTCCATCGTCTTTAATTTTATTTTCTTAGTTTTATAGTGGTGTTTATGAGGTTTAGTTGAAACTTTTACAGTTTTTATATCCTGGAAACAAACATTCATCTAAATGTCAGAATAAATCAATATATCATTACACTTAATGAATAAATAAATTCAGATTTATTCAGAAAACTAATTTAATAAATACACCTTAAGATTTAAGACAAAGCACATATTTCCTGAGTTCACCTCTGTATTCCAGGTTGTAATCTCAGGTATAATCTGACTCGTACCTGTGACTCGTCCCGCTGTTAGCTCGCTGCTGTAGCCGGAGAGCAGTGAGCAGTCTGGGGTTACCTCCTCCGCCTGTAGCCGGGGTCCTGCTCTGAGACTGAGGAGCTTCCACTAAAAACCTCATTAAAGTGGAAAAGTCTCCAGCGGCCGGTATCCGACTTATTCCCGGTTTTAAATAACTCTCTTCGGGCCCGAACACATCTGCAGGAGCGGCCCTAACTAACGTCAAAGTCCCGGCGGAGGAACTCCAAACGGCTCCGACCTCGTCCCGGAGAGAAACGTGAGAAAAGCGTTGTTCATTGACGGCGATGCCTCGATATACTCACCGAGAAGGACCGCCTGGGGGCGGAGCCTCCTCCAGGTTTCCAGATGAGAAACCTCTCTGCAGTGATTTTATTTTTTAATAGAAACAGCTGGTGAACATTAGTGTCGGGGAAATGATTCACAGATGTTTATTCTGGATCATAAAGTTTAATTCTCAGGAGTGAATCAGAGAAGGATGTAGCCTCGATTCCTTGGACGTTAACAGCTCACTGTAAATATCCTGACAAACGTCTCCTTGTGGCTTTAAGCTCCATCAGTGGTAATGTCAGTTACTGGTAACTGCTGTCTCCTGGAGCCCCTGGTACTCCAGACTCTCCTCTGATGCCGGTGTGAAGTACAGGGAGGTGATGGATGCAGTATCAGAGACTCATAATCTCAGAGTATCAAGGTGTTAAAGTCTCAGACATAAGACTCTACAATGCCTCCCTGTGAGGAAACAACTGGACTGTGGTCATTGCTGCCACCACAGTATATTGATATTAATATATAACTTCTTTTATATCTGTTTTATACGATGAAGCTACTGGACACAGAATAAGATGAATAAAACATCTAATTATCTAGAGTCCCCGAGACTCTAACACCTTGAGACTCAGATCAGAATCAGATTTAGAATCAGATTGCTTTATTAATCCTTCAAGGAAGTCTCAGAGTCTTATAGTCTCAGAGTCTATGAGTCTACTAGTCTTAGAGTCTTATAGTCTCAGAGTCTTAGAGTCTCAATCTTAGAATCTCAGAGTCTCAGAGTCTTAGAGTCTTAGAGTCTCAGAGTCTTAGAGGCTCAATCTTAGAGTCTCAGAGCCTACGAGTCTTCGAGTCTACAAGTCATAGAGTCTTAGATTGTCAGAGTCTCAGAGTCTTAGAGTCTCAGAGTCTCAGAGTCTTAGAGTCTCAGAGTCTTAGAGTCTCAGAGTCTATGAGTCGTAGAGTCTCAGAGTTTTAGAATCTCAGTCTTAGAGTCTCAGAGTCGCAGAGTCTTTAGTCTCAGAGTCTCAGAGTCTCAGAGTCTCAGAGTCTATGAGTCTATGAGTCTACTAGTCTTAGAATCTCAGAGTCTCAGAGTCTTAGAGGCTCAGTCTTAGAGTCTCAGAGCCTACGAGTCTTAGAGTCTTAGTGTCTCAGAGTCTCAGAGTCTTAGAGTCTATGAGTCTACGAGTCTTAGAGTCTCAGGGTCTTAGAGTCTCAGAGTCTCAGAGTCTTAGAGGCTCAGTCTTAGAGTCTCAGAGTCTCAGAGGCTCAGTCTTAGAGTCTCAGAGTCTTAGAGTCTTAGAGTCTCAGGGTCTTAGAGTCTCAGAGTCTTAGAGTCTTAGAGTCTCAGGGTCTTAGAGTCTTAGAGTCTTAGAGTCTCAGAGTCTTAGAGTCTTAGAGTCTCAGGGTCTTAGAGTCTTAGAGTCTCAGGGTCTTAGAGTCTCAGAGTCTCAGAGTCTTAGAGGCTCAGTCTTAGAGTCTCAGAGTCTCAGAGTCTCAGAGTCTCAGGGTCTTAGAGTCTTATAGTCTCAGGGTCTTAGAGTCTCAGAGTCTCAGAGTCTTAGCGGCTCAGTCTTAGAGTCTCAGAGGCTCAGTCTTAGAGTCTCAGAGTCTTAGAGTCTCAGGGTCTTAGAGTCTTAGAGTCTCAGAGTCTTAGAGTCTCAGAGTCTTAGAGTCTTAGAGTCTCAGGGTCTTAGAGTCTTAGAGTCTCAGAGTCTTAGAGTCTTAGAGTCTCAGGGTCTTAGAGTCTTAGAGTCTCAGGGTCTTAGAGTCTCAGAGTCTCAGAGTCTTAGAGGCTCAGTCTTAGAGTCTCAGAGTCTCAGAGTCTCAGAGTCTCAGGGTCTTAGAGTCTTATAGTCTCAGGGTCTTAGAGTCTCAGAGTCTCAGAGTCTTAGCGGCTCAGTCTTAGAGTCTCAGAGGCTCAGTCTTAGAGTCTCAGAGTCTTAGAGTCTCAGGGTCTTAGAGTCTTAGAGTCTCAGAGTCTTAGAGTCTCAGAGTCTTAGAGTCTTAGAGTCTCAGGGTCTTAGAGTCTTAGAGTCTCAGAGTCTTAGAGTCTTAGAGTCTCAGGGTCTTAGAGTCTTAGAGTCTCAGAGTCTTAGAGTCTCAGAGTCTTAGAGTCTTAGAGTCTCAGGGTCTTAGAGTCTTAGAGTCTCAGAGTCTTAGAGTCTTAGGAGCTACATTCATGTTCTCTGTGTCAGAGCTGAAACATCCTGGAGATGAGAGAAGACACAGAGCTGCTGTAGATCTAACAACTGAGCTCCCTCTCCTCCTCCTCCTTCTCCTCCTTATCCTCTTTCACCTCTTCCTCCTTCTTCTCCTCTTCTCATTCTTCCCTTCTTTTCATCCTCCTCCTCCTTCCTCCACAAAGGAGAGAAAGGCGTCTGAGACAGACTAACCACAAAGTCCGAAAGTTTGTGGTGAGTGGAGTTTTCACAGCCAACTTTATTTGGCCTGAAGAAAATGTTTCCTCAGAGTTCAGAAAACCACACACTACAAGTGAAAGAGGAGGAGAAGGGGAGGAGGAGGGGAGGAGGAGAAAAGACCCTCTGCTCCTCGTCCTCCACCTCCTCCTCCTCCACTTCCACATAAACACTTCATTCATCAACGTGGAGCAGCTCAGTTCCTCCCCAATGAAAACACACCCACCACTTTCCAGGAACCAGCCGACATCGTTCATGTCAGTAATTATGAGTCAGGCTGCAGAACAACATGACTTCACCTTCACCACGACCAGCGTTCACTCCTGAAACCCATCACACCGACTGACATGAAGATTTCAGCTTCTTCTTTCTTAAACAACTTCTGTTCAGATAAATGATAAATTAAGAAAATAATCTGCAGATTAAAGTCAAACATCAAATAATTCCAATTCACGTTTAATACATGAAATTAAATAAATAAACATAAATAACTTCTGAAAGAATTAGAGATGAGACTAGATGAGAAATGATAAGATGTGACAAGATGAGACGAGATGAGATAAGACTAGATCACTGTTAGACAGGATGAGATGAGATAAGATGAGACGAGATAATTATTAGAAGGGACAAGATAAGATAAGATGAGAAAAGATGAGACATCATCAGACGATGAGACAAAATGAGACAAGACAATTATTAGAGAGGAGACCAGGTAAAATGAGATTAGATGAGACGAGGCAAGATGAGATGTGATAAAGAAAATGAAGCAAGACAAGATGACACAAGATGAGAAAAAATGAGACAAGTTGAGACAAAATGAGACAAGACAATTAACAGAGAGGAGATGAGATGAGATGAGACAAGATTTGACAAGAGGAGATAATCATTAGATGAGGTATAAAATGACATCAAGCAAGATATTTATGAGACGAAGCAAGATACAGTCTGGTGAGATGAGATGAGACAAGAACAGATCATTATTAGATGAGATATGAGATTAGAAATGAGATCAGATGAAATGAGACTAGATAATTATTAGAGAACTAGATGAGATGAGATGAGACGGTAAAATCTTCTCAGTTAACCTTTAAAACAGACCATCCTCATCATCCTCATCCTCATCATCCTCATCATCATCATCATCATCACGGTGCTACTCATCAACACCAGCAGTAACTGGATCTTTAAATGTTTGTTCTGCTGCCCCCTAGTGGCCATAAATGATTTACTGCAGCTTTAAGGAGCTGACCAGTGTTATGAAAATGTGTCTGTGGTTTACAGATGTAAACTGAACTCTGATTGGACGCGCTGCTGTCCTCTCTAAAAACCACAAACCACCAATCAAGCGGCTCCGCCCCCAGCCTCATTTCCTGGTGTAAACACATGGAGTCGCTGTGGTTGAATAAAGACAATAGACAGAGGTCAGAGGACAGGTCCGTGGCTCCATCATGTCCCCCTTCATGGACACGTCTGGGTCTTTTAGGCGTCCACCTGTTTACACTCAGGTAATGATTCCATGAAAAACCGCACATGCAAACAAACTACAATTATAATAATTACAGGATGTGGCTGTTGCTGCTCGTTGTGAACACACAGGACTCTATGATGGTTCATGAACTTTAAGACCAGACGAGATAGAAGACTACAGACAAGATAAAATGAGATAATACACAACATGAGATAAGAGATGATGAGATAAAATGAGACAAGATAATCATTAGATGAGACGAGACAAGATATGATATAAAGACGAGATAAGACAAGACAAATGAATAGACAAGATAAAATAAGATGAGGCGTGATGAGATCATGAGACGATACAAGAGGAGAGAGAAGACGAGATAAGACAAGACGAAATATAATAGACAAGATGAGACAAGATTTGATGAGATGACTTGAGACAAATTATTAGATGAGAAGAAATATAGGAATACAGGTATGATGACATAACAGAGAAGAAGAGATAAGATATGATGAGATGAGGCATGAAGACATAGAATGAGATGAGACAAGATGAGATATAACAATATCAGACGAAATAATTATTAGATGAGATAAAATGAGACAAAGACGTGACAAGGTGAGATGAGATTAATTAGATGAGACAAGATAAAATAAAACGAGATGAGATGAGATCACAAGACAATACAAGAGGAGACAGAAAACAAGATAAGACAAGACGAAATAATAGATGAGATAAGGTATGAGATAAAATGAGACAGGATAAAATAAAACGAGATGAGCCGAGAAGAGATGAGACAAGATAGGACAAGAAAGACATTATCTGAGACGAGATGTGATGAGATATGACAAGAGGAGACAAAACGAGGAAGGATGAGATAAAATGAGATTAACCAATTAAAAAGTAGTTGATTTCAGAAAGACAGAAACATTTAGTAACGTCAGCTCATAAAGATTTTTTTACTTTCCGCTTTTTATGAAACTGAATTCAGTGTTTTTAATTTACCAACATAAATAAACTGTCTCTAAAAGCTAAAGTTCAGGTTCTTCAAGAGGAAACATCTCTTTAAATCTCTCTTTTACTCATGAGGAGTGAACTCCTCACAGACACCACGACAACACTGCCCTCTGCTGGAATAAAGAACAGACTGCGCATAAAACACAATAATAATATAAATTTAAACTAATTTAATTGTCCTCTGATTTGTTCATAAACATCTGATCTCACCTCTTGATACAATATTAAAATAATATATTTCTATAAAAACATTCCCATCGTTTGTTTAATGAACTTAAGGAAATAATCCTTTGACCTTCACAATAAAAGCTTGGGACCTCTTTCCTTTAAATAAATCAATATTTTGGTCTCACAGGTTTTAGTCAGATTGATTTCCTGTCGTCTGTGATGTAACATAGTTTTATTTAGTCTTGTTCTTATTCATCTCCACTGACTTTATTTTTTTATTTTCTGAAATCAACCGTTTATTTCTTGTAACTGATGTTTGGCATCAGTTTCATGTCGTTGCTTTACGTTCAAACAGAAAACACTTGACCTCTAAAGTGACTCAGATACTAAATGAATGTCCACGTATTCGTATGGATTTTCTAACGTGCACAAGAAGAAGAAGAAAGACGTTAAGAAAAACATTTATTAAACACAAACACAGGGTTTTAGCACCTCCAGTTTACAAGTAACATTCAGAGATTTAAAGACAAACTGTGTAAACATTAATCGATCTGTTTTCAGCAGGATGAGACTAAAACAAACACGTATGTAACACGTAGAAATGCAGCAGCTAAAAGCGTTACAGACGTTTAGAAAAAGATTAGTTCTCATGGAAATAACGTTAATTTATTTCCATCCTTTAACTTTCTTGTAACACTGGATATATTTTATAGGATGGTTTCAAAATAATAAAATAAAAAACACATGAATACAAAGATGTCCTGATTGATCTGATCATCCTGTGAAAGAACTAAACCTTTAGTTTAATGTTTACACATGGACGTCTAGTTTCCTCCTTTACACTTTTAAAATGATTTTTCTGGCTCATTTTGTTTTTAACATCTTTTCCATTCAGTGTTTCAGACGTTAGACTTTCTGATGATAGACAGTAGTTCATGTTTTCTTAGATTACATTTGATCAAAAAGGTTTCTGAATATCACAAACCTGCATTAAACACATTTTAAACACTACATTCAAGAGTCCAGAGACATTCTGGTGGAATGTCACCGCTGACGGACGCGTTTTAAAACGAAGCATGCTGTAATCTCTGAGCTCAGAGTCAAATAAAAGGAAGGACTAAAATCGTTTGGCTTGGTCTGCTGTGGTTTAAAGCTTTACGAGGAGGTCGGTGTGGTTTCAGCGAACGCTCTGGGACATGTGCAGAGGAGTCAGCATCTCCTCAAAGATGGCCCCCTTCACGTTGGAGCCTCTGAGGTTCGCCTCCTGAAGGTCGCATCCAGACAAGTCACAGTTCTGGAAAGATTAGACCCACTTGAATTAATTGGAAAGGAAACGCACCGTTATCAGCCACACCAAGATTAAAACCAAATTAAAAACCTGTTCAGGCTCCACATGTGTCCCAGACCACCTCCACATGTGGACACTAGAGACCAGATCAGTGTTCACACCTGGACCTGTTTAACCTGGACTCTAGAGACCAGATCAGTGTTCACACCTGGACCTGTTTAACCTGGACACTAGAGACCAGATCAGTGTTCACACCTGGACCTGTTTAACCTGGACTCCAGAGACCAGATCGGTGTTCACACCTGGACCGGTTTAACCTGGACTCTAGAGACCAGATCAGTGTTCACACCTGGACCTGTTTAACCTGGACTCTAGAGACCAGATCAGTGTTCACACCTGGACCTGTTTAACCTGGACTCTAGAGACCAGATCAGTGTTCACACCTGGACCTGTTTAACCTGGACTCTAGAGACCAGATCAGTGTTCACACCTGGACCTGTTTAACCTGGACTCCAGAGACCAGATCTGTGTTCACACCTGGCCCGGTTTAACCTGGACTCTAGAGACCAGATCAGTGTTCACACCTGGACCTGTTTAACCTGGACACTAGAGACCAGATCAGTGTTCACACCTGGACCTGTTTAACACCTGGTCTTATCTGAGATGGTTGGGTTCATGTTCTCACCTCCAGGTCGGTCCCGGCCAGCGTGGCTCCTCTCAGGTTACAGTTCTTCAGCTTGGCGTTCTTCAGGGTGGCGACTCTCAGGTTGATCCCCGTCATCTGACTTCCCTCCATGTCCACGCCCTTCAGGTTGGCTCCTGACAACACAAACAAACAAACAAACAAACAAACATGAATATGAGTTGAGGATAAAACAGGAGTCCATGCAGGTTCATCTGGAGACGTCTGATCAGCTGCTTCACCTTCCAGGTTGGCCTTGATTCCTGCAGGATCCTCAAAGTTGCAGCTTCTCAGCGACGCTCCCTCAGCGTTGGTGCACAACATCTTCACACCTTGAAGATTGGCCGCCTGCAGGACATGGACACAGTTACCATCACTTCTTTACTTGTCCTTCTTTCCTTAATTTCCTCCTTCTTTCCTTTTCTTCCCTCCTCTCCTTCCATTTCTTTAGTCCTTATTCCTTCCTTCTTTTACTCCTTCCTCCCTTCTTCTTTCTTTCCTTCCCTTCATTTTTCCCTTCCTCTCCTCACTCCTTCCCTTCCTCTTTATTCCTTCCCTCCTTCCTTCATTCCTTCCTTCCTTCCTTCCTTCCTCAGACAGATCTGAAGTGCTGTGGACAAATGTGGAGACACATTTTAATACCAGGTGTGAACACAGGCACTTAGAGGTGGACAGGTGAGGTCAGATTGTCCATGTTGGATGTTACTGGTCTTAAAGTGACCTGATATTAGAGTGATCAGATCGCGGGCAGACTTGACTGGGACGTCCCAAGTTAGTAGCTTGAGACTTGTCTGTCTAACCAGAACGATCAGAGGTTGTTAAAATCTAAAGAAAGCTTTTTGTCGCTAGCTAAATGTAAATCAACTTGTCTCCGACCACAACTCACGTCGAGACACGCCATGGACAGGTCGGCCCTCTCCAGGTTGGCCCCGCTCAGGTTGGCGTGGGTCAGGTTGGCTCCTCTCAGGTTGGCCATCTTAAAGTTGATGTAGCGCAGGTCCAGACGGGACAGGTCGGCGCCGGTGAAGTTCAGACCCTGAAGGACCAGGGACCGGTTTGTTTTATGGACGTTTACTTTCTTTAAAGCACAGATCTGCGGCTGTTGTTTACCTGACAGCGGAGCTCTGACTTCGTGGTCGTGGCCAACAGGAATCTGATGAACTCCTTGCGGGTCAGAGGTGAGTGGTCGTCTGGCGGCTGAGTCGACTGAGCAACAGAAACAAACCTTTAACCCAACAACTCATTCTGGTACATGTGTGTTATGTGAGGTAGGGCTGGTAGATTATCTGACACCTTTATGAGCGTCTCCAGCTGCTCAGCGAGCTCCTCGATACCAAAGAATCGAGCTTCTTCCAGCACACCTGCAGAGGAAAGGATTAACTGCTCAGGTTAAACTGCTAATATCAGATGAAATGGTTTTATTTCCATGTTTCTACGAGTGTCTTATACCCAGAGGGTTGATGCCTTCGTTGATGATGAGCTGTCCATGTCTCAGGTAATTCAGGATGGGCTCAAAGTAGTCCGGACTGCGGTCGATCAGGTACGCCCCCTGGGAGTCCTGCTTGTTCCCCCAAACATCTGGAATAAAACACGACGACGGTGGAAGTGATTCAACACAACGAAGCACAACAGAGACGAGAATGACTCGTGTTCAACAGTTAAAGCTGTTCACCTTTCTCTCTGAACATGTGGGCCAGCATGCTCTCAGGCTCTTTACTGACCAGAGTGCTCCTGAGCAAACACACAAACAACGTTTTATTAGGAGCCACACAGAAAGTTAGAAAGATTATTTCACTTGATGCCACAGCTGGAAACGTTTAACTGACTTCATATCTGTCAGAATCATTTATTTTATGTTTCTACTTTCAAATTCCTGGTCTGGTTCAGCACGATCTCGTTGCTGGATCCCAGCTAACAGCTTCCTAGCCTCCCAGCTAACATTAGCTCCTCTTAGCTTCCTAGCCTCCTAGCTAACAGTAGCTCCTCTTAGCTTCCTAGCCTCCTAGCTAACAGTAGCTCTTCTTAGCTTCCTAGCCTCCTAGCTAACAGTAGCTCTTCTTAGCTTCCTAGCCTCCCAGCTAACATTAGCTCCTCTTAGCTTCCTAGCCTCCCAGCTAACAGTAGCGCTTCTTAGCTTCCTAGCCTCCTAGCTAACAGTAGCTCTTCTTAGCTTCCTAGCCTCCTAGCTAACATTAGCTCCTCTTAGCTTCCTAGCCTCCCAGCTAACAGTAGCTCTTCCCTAGCCTCCCAGCTAATAGTAGCTCTTCCCTAGCCTCCCAGCTAACAGTAGCTCTTCCTAGCCTCCCAGCTAATAGTAGCTCTTCCTAGCCTCCTAGCTAACAGTAGCTCTTCCCTAGCCTCCCAGCTAATAGTAGCTTCCTAGCCTCCCAGCTAATAGTAGCTCTTCCTAGCCTCCCAGCTAATAGTAGCTCTTCCTAGCCTCCTAGCTAACAGTAGCTCTTCCCTAGCCTCCCAGCTAATAGTAGCTTCCTAGCCTCCCAGCTAATAGTAGCTCTTCCTAGCCTCCCAGCTAATAGTAGCTTCCTAGCCTCCTAGCTAACAGTAGCTCTTCCTAGCCTCCCAGCTAATAGTAGCTCTTCCTAGCCTCCTAGCTAACAGTAGCTCTTCCCTAGCCTCCCAGCTAATAGTAGCTTCCTAGCCTCCCAGCTAATAGTAGCTCTTCCTAGCCTCCCAGCTAATAGTAGCTTCCTAGCCTCCCAGCTAACAGTAGCTCTTCCTAGCCTCCCAGTAGACTGTTTGGAGAACCTCTACACCAACAATTAACATCATAGACTGAAATGGAGGCGTCATATTCACCTGGTGGTGGTGAAGCAGCGTCCACCGACGTTGAGCGTCAACCAGTCGGTGTGAGTCTGACCTGCTTCAGGACCACTGAAGTCTCCCTGAGGATCTACAAACAAAGATGAATAAAGACTCTTTTTGTTAAAGGTCATTTCATTTGGTTTTTGAGACGTCTCAGGACCTGCAGACCTCCTCCTCCTCCTCCTCCTCCTCCTCCTTCTAGCTGTCTAACAGGTCATCAAACCCACCTTCAAATGAGTCTCCGTCTGAGATGTAGAGCACATCATCATCTCTGCAGACACAGATACACACAGTCTTTACCAAACACTCTATAACTGATTTTATAATGTCTCTAAAATGTGTTAATTTAAAGTTTTCTCTTGTTTTAACATGATGTTTGTTTTAGAACATAAATACCAGACATGTTTGATTTTTAACTGCAGATGTTATTCTAGTTTAACTTTGACCTGTGACCGGAAGTGAAGACACGTCGGCCATTTTTTTTCTCTCTACAGTCTATGACCACAAGATGGCGCTGTTTACACTGAGTTTAATATAATTCAGTCCTTCTAGGTCCTCCATAGGAACATACATGACTACTGTCCCTTCTCCAGACTGCAGACACATTTAATATATTTTTAAAGGTATGTGTTCTGACCTTTTAGAGCCAGTTTCGGTTCGGACTCACCTGATGAGCGCTATGTCGTCTATGAGGCCGCCGTTCCCGTTATAAACACTAGAGGCTCTGATTCCCAGCTTGACACCGGCCACGCTCAGTAAATCCTCCAGGGAACCGTACACGGCCACCACCTGCACGACAGCCCCGGTAACACAACACCCGGTAACCGTTACAGAGCCCCGCGTCAAACACAGCGTCCCACATTAGCTCCTGACGTTAGCTAGCATGTAGCATGACTCTATGGACGCCAACCAACCGACACACCTATTTCCCTTTTTATTTATATATATATATATCTGTTACCTTTCCATTCGTGGACGTCCCGTTGACAAACAGCGTGACTCTTCTCATGGTCAGAAACAGGATCAAACCGAGCGTCGCGTGCTCGGATTATCTCCCATTAAAGTTGTTTTTCTTTTATTCTTCAGGAAACAAAACAATCTCTTTTCCGGGTTCCAGTCCGGAGTCAAACAACTCGAGCGGCGGAATAAGCCAATCAGCGTTTAGATCAAAACGCGACAGCCAATCGGAGAAGAGAGTGGGCGGAGCCTTACGGTGCACAGAGGATGGTTGGAAACGTGTTTAATTCTTGTTTTGTAGGTTTTATGATTATTATTTGTATCTTTCATACAGTAGTAATGAGTTTTTATTCATTAATGACATCACTGTTTATTGTAGATTATTAATGCAACCATATGACGTAATTAAAACTAAAACTAATTACATTATTCAGAAAAATTAAAACATTTTATTTTTATATTATGCTATGCTGCATGGTCTCTCTTAGCTAATGTTAGGTAAATATCATTATTATTAATTATTTAATATTATTATTTTACATTATTTTCTTGCAGACACATATTAACATAACATCAGTCCTAAAACAAACCATAGTACAGATTAAAACTGAACAACACTCTTAATTTGGCAGATAATTATTACAACTAGCTAAAACTAATACACTTTTAAATATTCACATAATCCCAGATAATTCACTTTATTAGATTTTGTAGCATTAAACCTAAAGATGAGATTGGAACCTGACTATAAAGATTTATAGCAGCAACACAAACCTGCGTTAGCGTTCACCTTTAACTTGTGCGTATGAGAGGTAATAAAACACAACGCATGTGATTTACAAAGAGGTTTATTAAATAAATCCTTCACCCAGATATGAATCACATCAACACGTCATGTTCGTTTAACAGAAGTAAGAACTGATCTACAGAGCAGCGTTTCCTCCACCCTCACTTTAATCTTTATTTGTTCATTTTCAACATCATCTCCAGCACTGAATAAAAAAAAAAAAAAAAAGATTTACATAAATCAGTTTGTTGATGTCACATGACCACAAGAGGAAGTGCAAACTGGCATGTTAACCTCACCCTGGTTCACCCTGTGCAATGAAATGATGAAACGCTGCCACTGGTTTGTTGTTCTGTTACCGTGGCTCTAAAACAACAACAACACAACGTTCAGTCTGCAAACAAACAGGAATTTACAGGAAGAAAGAAAACGACACAAAGGGATTCACCTGAGTTTTCTGAGCTGATATGAACAGGAAAAACATTTAGAGGCCAATTAAAAGGTTTTTAGGAAACAATCAGGAGACGATGGTCAGTAGAGTATTGAAGCAGCTGATGGATCAGAACCATCAACAGCTGGTTAAGTTCTTATTCACATCAAAATAAATCTCTGGACTCTTTAGAGGCGACGGTCGACTGGAGGAGTGAAGCCAAAATATCTTTATCGCCCCCCGGTGGTCAGCTGTGGTAAATATTATAAGCCCCGCCCACTTAATGCTGGCAAACAGGAAATACATTTAAAACAAATCTGTTTTCTGACATTTTTTCTGACACACTAATGTTTGTTAATGATTTTTCAGGAGGATTGCTGCTTCCTTTATTTCTAACGTCTGAATGAGCTGTGAGGTTTATCTACAGAGACACCGAGGTGACAGTTTGGGACTAATTTCTACAAACCAACCACTCAAGAACATCAGATTAAAGAAAGAACCAGGAGCCACGTCCATTAACAAACAGACAAACAGAACAGAAGCAGCATGACGTCTCGTTTCCAGTTCCTGCACCAACAATAAAAGATGTAGGAGCTGAAAGACGATCCAGGTTAGCAGCTGTCTCAAAGGTTATGTTTAAGTGCATGCAAACACAATGAACCTCTCATTTAACCCACATTCTTATTACTCCACATTATTATGATTGTCTGAATAATTAGATTTATTGCACAATAAATACGATGGAGAGAGTTTGACAGATCCTCCGTCCACTCAGCGTTTACTTCCTTTAACAGCTGATTAATAACGTCACTAATTAAGAGAAAAATGGCCGCCGTTATTAATCTTACCCAAAGGTGTCTGATCAGAGTTTACCACCACAGAAACATGTTCTCACTGAACAGCTGCCACCAGAGTTTTATTTGGCGTTTAGCTGTAAAATGATTTAGATGAATAATTAATCACGTCAGCTGGAGAACGACGCTTGTTTCTGGCGGCGTCTGAGGAGACGATTAAACTCTGCTGACGTTATTTAGGCCGTGGATCATAAGGCAACAAAATCCAGTTTAATAAATATCTTCAAGTATCAGTGAATTTAAGGCAAAGAGGAGCCCGTCCTAATTAAAGCAGGTGTTAAACGAACCCTTCTTCGTTCTGCGTCGTGTTCGAGGTCAAAGTCACTCGTTGCCGCTGTCCTCGGTGTCGTCCCCTCCGCCCTCGGCCTGTCCGTCCCCGTTCCTCTCTGGGTAGTTCAGGATCTGTCTGTTGGCCTGAATGATGTACTGCTGCCGTTTGAAATACACCTTCAATATGCCTTTAATCACCACAAACGCAATGCCGCCCTGCAAGAGAACAGGAGACGGGAACGTCAGGGACAAATACGACGAGCTACGTTTGAATTCTAAATGTGGAGAAACAAGATTTCAAGAAATGTTGTAAAGATGCAGCAATGGTTGTTTGTAACGTGATAAACCTCAGAGACGGTGGAAGCACGAGTCATTAGTGTCTAGGAAGGAAAGAAAGAAGGACATAAGGCAAACTCCTCTTCCTCAGATCAGCCCTGGTGAGTAGGTGGTCTTTAATGTGACCCAGGACTCATTGTGTGTTCACACTACCAAAGGAAGGAGGTCACATGTGTCCCAGACCACCTCCACATGTGGACTGACACCAGATCAGTGTTCACACCTGGACCTGTTTAACCTGGACACTAGAGACCAGATCAGTGTTCACACCTGGACCTGTTTAACCTGGACTCTAGAGACCAGATCAGTGTTCACACCTGGACCTGTTTAACCTGGACTCTAGAGACCAGGTCAGTGTTCACACCTGGACCTGTTTAACCTGGACTCTAGAGACCAGATCAGTGTTCACACCTGGACACTAGAGACCAGATCAGTGTTCACACCTGGACCTGTTTAACCTGGACACTAGAGACCAGATCAGTGTTCACACCTGGACCTGTTTAACCTGGACTCTAGAGACCAGATCAGTGTTCACACCTGGACCTGTTTAACCTGGACTCTAGAGACCAGATCAGTGTTCACACCTGGACCTGTTTAACCTGGACTCTAGAGACCAGGTCAGTGTTCACACCTGGACCTGTTTAACCTGGACTCTAGAGACCAGATCAGTGTTCACACCTGGACACTAGAGACCAGATCAGTGTTCACACCTGGACTTGTTTAACCTGGACTCTAGAGACCAGATCAGTGTTCACACCTGGACACTAGAGACCAGATCAGTGTTCATACCTGGACCTGTTTAACCTGGACTCTAGAGACCAGATCAGCGTTCATACCTGGACCTGTTTAACCTGGACACTAGAGACCAGATCAGTGTTCACACCTGGACACTAGAGACCAGATCAGTGTTCATACCTGGACCTGTTTAACCTGGACTCTAGAGACCAGATCAGGATGATACCCCTGTTCTCTCTAATTCAGTTATACATTGTTCTACATTTGTCTGGTTCTCACCAGGACGGTTCGCTGCAGATTGGAGGCGACCCGACTGAACAGCAGCCGTCCCACCAGACTGGCGATGGAGGGAAAGATGAGAGCTCCACACAGAGTCCTGGACACTGAGAGGTGATCTCCAGCGTTGGGCCCGTCCACTGGGACACGAGGGATGTATCGACCGGTGCCTGAAGGGACAGAGACAGGGAGAGAGACAGAGAGAGAGACAGAGAGAGAGACAGAGAGACAGAGAGAGAGACAGAGAGACAGAGAGAGAGAGAGAGACAGAGAGAGACTGTTATTTATTGACAGTTAAACCAAAACCAGACTTTTATCTGAGACTCTCTGTGAGGACATGAAATTCTTTTTTATGTCTTTTTTTTTAACGGCCATTTTCCCATCAGCACTTGAACATAACATGTCAGTGTGTGTGTGTGTGTGTGTGTGTGTGTGTGTGTGTGTGTGTGTTCACATACCGGGCTGGAGTGTGCGTTTGCAGGAGTATCTCTGCCACAGCCTGACGAGGTAATCCTCCCAGCGGATCATCTTCCCCAGGACCAGCACCACGGGGATGGTGGGCAGGCCCATGAGCAGGAACAGGGGGTCGGCCCGCTCCATCACGTACAGGCCCTTCTTATGTCCGACCACCTGCATGACCGTCACCGCTCCATACGTGACCGCCGACCAGTACGCCGTCCCGACCACGACGCCCACCGCAGCGAAGGGACTGGCCCGGGACAGAGCTCTGTCCACCTGCTGCAGGAAGTACACCAACGGGCCTGAGGAACCACAGACCACAAGAGTCTGATGAGGATCGACCACAAACCTACAGACGCTGCTATTACGACTCTAAAAGGTCTTAAGCGTCTCTGTGAAGGTTCTCAGTCATCCAGGTCAAAGTATAATGAAAAAAGACATCTGGACTTGTTGTGTTCCTAGAAGACATGTCCTCCAAGCCTTCAGCTCTAAATAAGCTCTGATAAAAACCGTAACTCCCCACCAGTCATTCAGAGAGGAAGACCTGGAGGTAACGTCTTCTACAAACACAGAGTCCAGAGACTGGTCGCCGTGGCTCACCCATCTTGGGGAAGGTGATGTGGTATTCTGTCCCGCACTGAGGACAGTTGACGGCTCCGCCACTGTTTCCTTTCTGCTTCTCGTCCAGCCAGCGCTGCAGACACGACTGGTGGATCCATTTGGTGCAGCCTTTACACCTGCAGGGACTCACCCACTCAGCGCTGCGGTCGTCCCTCTCCGTGGCAAAACACACCCAGCAGTGTCTGGACAGGACAGACACACTCACCTTAACAATCAAAGGTCTAAGCCTAACTAATGTTAATGACCTGCAGCTGCAATTAAATGACACTACTATGTACTAATAAAGGGTCCATAAATGATAAATATCTGTGTGGTGTGATTGAAGTGGGACATGAGACGCTCTCAGAGACGTGGTCTTACTTCTCAGGCTGCTCGTCAGCGAGGGCCATGACGCTACTGACCGGACTCTGATCTCTGAGATGTTGAACCCATCAGACTCCAGGAACCAACTAGGGAACGAGCAAAAACACACCGACACACACCGAGACACACACCAAAAACACACCGACACACACACAGCAGCTGAAAACGTGAACTATAAACCTGCAGTAACTGAGTCTGAGCTAAAGCTGCTTCCTGTGAGTACATCTATGTGTCTACGTAGTAGTAGAGTAGTAGTATTTAGATTTAGATTTATACTATTTACTCAGCTCAACCTGTAATAAAGCTTAATTTGTTTAATAAAACTGTAAAGCGGTTATAAAATATAATAAAAGTTAAATTATTAAACTCCTGACATGTAGCTCTGCAGAATAATTCAGTCTTTTAATATGTTTAGTGTTTACATACAGTATCTTTGTGTAGTGAAACCATTCAGCCTAAATTTATCCACAAACACGTTCCCAGACAAAACTCAGCTGTTATACAAAATATTAACACGACAGCTTCACATTTAGTTTATTAACAGGACATGTTCACCTCAGACTCCGTCACCTGCTCTGTCCTCCTCTGATGCTAATGCTAAAGCTAAAGGCAGGTTTGATAACAATAGTTAAACTCTGCTTTTGTCAAACAGTTAAACTAATGTATTCTCGTCTAAATGATCAGACGAGTATATGAGGACTCAATACGCGTATTTACGCAACGTTTTATCAAGAATTATTCATTTAGTTTAACAAAACAAACAAAACAATAATTAGCTCCAGAGCTAGCATAACTTCAGCTAGTAGCTTGTAGCTAGTCCACTTGAACTATGCTAGGTTATTTCATACTACAGCTGACAAAACAAAATGTCTCTTTACACAACATTAGTATAAAGAAACCCGTCAACACCTACCTGAAAAGTATATTAACGTATGTTTCTCTAAAAGCCGGTTTAATAATGTCTTTTAATCCGTTCCTCCGGTGTTTTGTTGACTTTCTGAGCTACTGGAGAAAACCCGCCCCGTTTGCCTTTTAGCTGCATTCTGATTGGCCGGACGCACTGACAGTTCGTGCTACATTCACGGGGTGTAAGAAACGTCGGAAGGTTAAGTTAAGAAAACAATAGCGTTTACCTTCAATCACGTGTTGTGATTTATTCCTCATATCATATGGTATTAGATACTTCTTATTTTATGTACATTTAACTCATTACTTATATTATTGACAATTATAACTGCATACTTGGTCATTAAAATGATTTTCTGTTGAATGTTAATACCTGAAGATTTTATCAGTGAGCCTCTTTATAAACGAATAGTTGATATTTTTTAATTTTTGACTGCTTCTTATTAGTTATAATAATTTGACTTACCACTGTAACACAGAACCCATTGATGTTCCACATACTGTATATTGATAAATATATGAATTTTACACATGTGTTAACTGTAAGAAGAATTTTTATATTTGCATATAACAGATACCTGTATTTTAAAAAAAAAAATAAAAATAGTGTTGTAGTTGTACGCTACTGTTTTTAATTCAAAGTTCACCGTTCTGTTGTTTTTTTGACCGTTATTTGCCGAATCCACCCAGAAACTCTGCCGTCGCCCGTTGACAGCAAACGCAACGCACGGCCGACCAGTTAGACGCCGTGATTGGTTAGACACGTCCGTCCGTCCGGGTATCCCTCAACGCGATTGGCTGATTGGCCCGTCAGTCAAAGCGGACACGGTTGTTGTGATGCGGAGGCGGGCCCGACTCTCAGCGGCAGCAGCACAGAGGAGCGGCGGCGTCGACTCGGCGTAGAGCAAAGTGACAGGGCGTTATCTTTTACATGGTTAAAACACTAGACAGGGAGGAAGACACCCGCGGATCGTCAGAAACATATCTGAAATACTCAGTCCGTTATGGAGTCCTATGACATTTTAGCTAACCAGCCCGTTGTGATCGATAATGTAAGTATGATGATGTCATTCATCCACACCCAAACCGAGGCCGCTAAGCTAACGGCTAGCTAGTCAACTATTGTGTTGTGGCAAAACAAACACCCGGTCGACCTCGACCAGCCGCTGTGAATGTGCAGCTTTTAGCATCGTCGCTTCACAGAACAACACCAGAGTCAGTGTCAGTGTCGAGGTCCGGGTTTCTTTCTGTTTTTTTTTGCAGACACTGAGCGGACGCTAGCTAAAGCTGCAGCTAGCTCACTGCAACAACCGGCTAGCTTCGGTTTTACCGGATCCTGAACGTTAGCTGCCGTGGTGCTGTAGCTTCAGCAATGCTACCTAGCTAGCATGGTCATCCGTTAGCCGTTAGCTCAACAGGATCCAGGGAAAATGAATCACAGCTTGATCCAGACGGGTTTTAGAAAAGGATCGACCCGGATCCTGTCAGGAGGATCAGTCACAGCCACAGATATTAAACAGAGAGGAGCCTCCGTTAGAGCTGCAGCTAGCTGACTGATCAGAGCTACTAATGAACGAGGCAGCTCAGGTAGTTATTCTGGAAAAAATGCAAATGTTTTATTTTTGTATTTTGGACAGCTGATCACAGGAAACTGCAAAACAACTACAAACAGCTATAAACAGCTCTATACCTCTATGTGTCAAGCTCCAGTGACTGGCCAGTTCATTAGGTACACAAATAATGTTGATTTGGTTTAGAGGCGGAGTCAGAAAGGTGGTGATTCACCTGGATGGAGGCTGTGGTTCTGTTAGACTGGGTGGATCTGAGGAGATGTAGTTCAATGAAAACACAGTTTTCACCTTTTTATAAAGAGACGGTTCAGAGCAGGATTGTTGTATTAAAATGCGTTCTAGTGTTCCTAATGAAGTGGCGAGGGAGTGTATGTTCTGGCAGCAGCTCTGCAGCTAAAAGCCTCAGTGTTTAGTTTAACTCCAGGTGTCTGTCAGAGTCCAGCTCCTCTTCCTGTCGTCTCCAGACACAGTTTCATCCTCCATAAACTCCTTTCTGTCCTGGACTCAGCTCCCTGTGGATTAGTTTGGGCTTGGTTCACGTTTGGGTGGATCCTTGGAGCGTCAGCGGGAACGAGTCGTGACGGCGGACGAGGACAGACCGTCTCTTGAAGCCTGAAAGGATGTGGGACACAGTGTTTCTGGCGGCTGACAGTGTGACTGCCGGACGCCTCGGGCTGCGTCTCATGACCTCCGTCCTGCTCAGGCTCAGAGGTTTCTGCTCAGCGCTCTTTAACCGGTAGCTCAGTTACATCTCTGAAAAGTTTGTGTGTGTGTGTTTTGTCTCTGCAGGGTTCGGGGGTTATCAAGGCTGGGTTTGCAGGCGACCAGATCCCCAAATACTGCTTCCCGAACTAGTAAGCCCTCGTCTTCCTACACCGCTCTTTGTTTTAATCACAACCAGCTGTTAAAGAACAGAGAGAAGGGACCGGAGTCAGAATCTGGTTCAGACTCTGGGACATGTTTGTCTCAGACGTTACTGACTCTTCAGAACGATCCCACTCTGGAGCTTTAACAAGGAGGAGGAAGAGGAGATCTGAGGCCTTCCTCCTCTTCCTCCTGTAGTGATGATGATAATGATCCATGTCTGGACCACAGAGACCTGGACCAGTGTCCCACATGTAGACTACTTCCTGCTTCATTCAGGGACAAAACCACGAGTTTAAACCGTATTATTTGTGTATAATTGTGCGACTGTCTTTTTTCCTGTGAAGTGTGGGACGTCCCAAACATGTGCGCGTGATGGCGGGGGCCCTGGAGGGAGACCTCTTCATTGGACCCAAGGCCGAGGTACGTCCCAGGGCTACAGCTGTGTCATTATTGTGTACAGTTACCGTGGTAACGTGGATCTTCTTCTGCTCTACTGTGATGATGATGATGATGATGATAATGATGGTGATGTCCCGTGTGTCTGGACCAGGAGCACAGGGGCCTGCTGTCGGTGCGGTACCCGATGGAGCACGGCATCGTCACCGACTGGAACGACATGGAGAGGATCTGGCAGTACGTTTACTCCAAGGAGCAGCTGCAGACGTTCTCTGAGGAGGTGAGCTCCTCTCCGGGTCCCGCAGGTTCTACCAGAGGTCCTGGGACGAGGAGTTTTAATCTCATTTCATTGTGCGTTCGTCCTCCAGCATCCTGTGCTGCTCACCGAGGCGCCTCTCAACCCCAGCGTGAACAGGGAGAAGGCTGCAGAGGTTTTCTTTGAGACCTTCAACGTTCCGGCGCTCTTCATCTCCATGCAGGCCGTGCTCAGCTTGTAAGAACCGCTCGTGTCGACTGTCGGACGCTTTCTGCTGACTAACAGACTCTGAGGCTGCTTGTGGTGAAACTGTGTCTGAGCTGTCAGTCACACGTTCCCATGTTCTGTTGATGTCTGTCAGAAAAACATGTTAAAGTCACAGAGAAGAGAGAAGCTGGGAATCCTTTTAAACACAAACACACTGACCCTTCCCTCGTGTAGCAGGAGGAGCAGCTTCTGCTCCAGCTGATGAACAGGACCGTTGACCTTTGACCCCCTCTGTCTCCTGCAGGTACGCCACGGGTCGTACCACCGGCGTTGTGCTGGACTCGGGCGACGGCGTGACCCACGTGGTGCCCATCTACGAGGGCTTCGCCATCCCACACTCCATCATGCGGGTGGACATCGCCGGGCGGGACGTGTCCCGATACCTCCGCCTGCTGCTGCGCAAGGAAGGCTACAACTTCAACACGTCGGCAGAGTTCGAGGTCGTCCGCACCGTCAAAGAGGTGAGGAGGAGCACGGGGCAGCTTCTGTGACTCCTTCATGTTCAGACGGGGTCTAACCCACGGTGTCTGACCCACGGAGTCTGACCCACGGAGTCTGACCCACGGAGTCTGACCCACGGTGTCTAACCCACGGTGTCTGACCCACGGGGTCTGACCCACGGTATCTGACCCACGGTGTCTGACCCACGGGGTCTGACCCACGGTATCTGACCCACGGAGTCTGACCCACGGGGTCTGACCCACGGGGTCTGACCCACGGGGTCTGACCCACGGTGTCTGACCCACGGTGTCTAACCCACGGGGTCTGACCCACGGGGTCTGACCCACGGTGTCTGACCCACGGGGTCTGACCCACGGTATCTAACCCACGGAGTCTGACCCACGGGGTCTGACCCACGGTGTCTGACCCACGGGGTCTGACCCACGGAGTCTGACCCACGGAGTCTGACCCACGGTGTCTGACCCACGGTGTCTGACCCACGGGGTCTGACCCACGGGGTCTGACCCACGGTGTCTGACCCACGGGGTCTGACCCACGGTGTCTGACCCACGGGGTCTGACCCACCGTGACCCACGGTGTCAGACACCGTGGGTCAGACCCCGTGGGTCAGACCCGACGTGTTGACCCACGGTGTCTAACCCACGGTATCTAACCCACGGTGTCCCGCTGCTTTCAGAGAGCCTGCTACCTGTCCCTCAACCCTCAGAAGGACGAGACTCTAGAAACAGAGAAGGCTCAGTACGTCCTCCCTGATGGAAGCACTTTAAATGTGAGTCTACTGAGGACGTACGTTTTATTGAGGAGAGACGTGAATGTTTCCGTCCCAGACATTAACCCCTGTCCTCCCCGTCCCCCCCGTCCCCCCCGTCCCCCCGTTGTGTCCAGATCGGTCCAGCCAGGTTCAGAGCTCCAGAGCTGCTCTTCAGACCCGACCTGATCGGAGATGAGAGCTCGGGGATCCACGAGGTCCTGGCCTACGCCATCCAGAAGTCTGACATGGACCTGAGACGCACACTCTTCTCCACCATCGTGTTGTGTGGCGGGTCGACGCTGATCAAAGGTCAGTGAAGGGGGAGGAGCCAACCACCTGAGATCAGCTGTGACGGGTTCAGGTGGATTTAATCTCGTGTTTGTTTCCTCTCAGGTTTTGGGGAGAGACTATTAACTGAAGTCAAGAAGCTGGCGCCCAAAGACGTGAAGATCAAGGTCTGTGTCTGTGGAGACGTTCAGATGTTTGTTCAGACTCAGATGATCTGATTTAGTTTCTTCATGGATGTTTGTCTCTGTTTGTAGATTTCTGCTCCTCAGGAGAGACTCTACTCCACGTGGATCGGGTGAGTCGTCTTTTTATTAGTGGCTCATTAAACACGACGAGAACCTTTAATGATCAGCTGCTCCGTGACGGGAACAACAGCCTCCTCCTCTTCCTCTTGTTCTCTTCCTTTTTATTCCTAAAGTTCTTCTTTTCCTCTTCCTCTTCTTTTACTCCTTCCTCCTCCTCTTCCTTAAAAGTCTTGTTCTTCTTCTTCTGTTCTATTTCCAGTAAATGATGAAGATGTTTTGACACATGTATCTGATCACATCATCATCATCATCATTTTGTTTGGTCACCGTGGAAACAGTTAATCTCTGATCACAGTCATTGATCATATTATAATCAGCTCTCCTCCTCCTCCTCCTCCTCCTCCTCCTCCTCCTCCTCCTCCTCCTCCTCCTCCTCTTCCTCCTCCTCCTCCTCCTCCTCCTCTTCCTCCTCCTCCTCCTCCTCCTCTTCCTCCTCCAGTGGCTCCATCTTGGCGTCGTTGGACACCTTTAAGAAGATGTGGGTGTCGAAGCGAGAATATGAAGAAGACAGAGCACGTGCCATCCACAGGAAGACCTTCTAGTCCGTCAAACGCCCCCCCTCCCCTCCCCTCCCAGCTCCGTCAGAACCTCCTCCCCCCCTCCTCCCCAGACATCCATCAACCTTCTGATGGCCTCTTCCTCCCTCTTCCTCCTCCTCCTCCAGCGTCTCCTCCTCCTCTCAGAGGGCAGATGACGGTTATCACTGTGGACTCGTACTACAGACCACGCTCCACTCTTTAAGTCCACGTTGAAGTATTTGCTGTTGCTCTGTGGCTCTGGCGCCGTGTACGGTGGAAGGAAGGTGTAGAATATCATGAATAAACATGAATGTTTGTTTTTTTTTTTTTTTTTTGCTACTGTTAAAATGATTTCCATTCCAGACCGAAGATTTATTCTTTTATTTTATTTGGGTCTTTAGGTTTCTGCCATAAATAAATAGTTAAACATCATCACCTCTGTACTCTGTCTGACAGACGACTGGCCTCCTTAAACACACGGGATTAAAACAGTCTGAGAAAGAAACGCCTTCAATATTATTATGATTGTTTAATTATTATTTTATTATTTTCTCAGCAGTCGATGGTTAAAGGAGAGATGATGGTTTTGTTCTCGGTTCTGACTCGACATATGTCTGCAGAGAAAAACAGGAACTAACATTTAATTCTTCCTCCTCATCCTCCTCCTCCTCCTCCTCCTCCTCCTCCTCCTCCTCCTCCTCCTCCTCCTCCTCTTTAACTCCTCTCTAAGTCTGTCCACATTGTCCCAGCAGAATATTCTTCCTCTTATTTGTCATAAAACTGAACTGGTCTCAGAGTCAGAACCGAGTGAATCTGATCAGCGCTAGTGTCTCTGCTTCATCATAAACATCCTCCTCCTCCTCCTCTTCCTCCTCCTCCTCCTCCTCCTCCTCCTCTTCCTCCTCTGTGTTAATACCAGTAGACGCCCCAGTCTTCAGATTTCCCAGCATCTCTCCCAGCAGTGAAGGGGTCGTCATCGTGTCCACATTTGTCCGCCTTAACTCCTCCTCTTCTTCCTCTTCCTCCTCCTCCTCCTCTTCCTCCTCCTCCTCCTCCTCCTCCTCCTCCTCCTCCTCGTCTGCTTTGGGTGTTTTTAAAAAATAAAAAATTTTAAAAAACAGAAAAAAGACCAAACTACAAAAAATCCAAACGAGACGAAGGCTGTAGATCGTCCTCGTCCTCGTTGGACGGAGGAATGCTTTTCAGTCAGAACCAACAGGATAACAGACTAAACATATGTACAGTACTGTTGATTCAAACTGTTGACTCAAGTGTTTGCTTTTACTTTTCGTAAAATTCAGTATAATAAATAAGTTGATGGCTGCTGCTCACGTGTCTGTCCTCCATCTGTCTATAGGGCCGAAGAGAAATTAAATCAAGGTTGGAGATTTAATCAGTAAACATCTGATCCTCTGAAACTGTGTCTAGAAATAAATAAACATTACAAATATATATATGTGTGTATATATTAAATGTGTTGGTAAAACATCAGTGTATCAGATAATAATTAGTCAAATAAATAGAAATAAAAAGTCTGGAACTACTGTATATTATTTATAAGACGACAGTTTAATACATTTATTATTTCAATACTTATTTAATAATTTAATTCTTAATAAAATAACATTTTACTAATAAAATATTACAAATAAAAGAATTAATAATTTTGAAAAATATTGACCTTAAATTTCGAACAGAAATTTAAATAAAATACATTTGTTAAAAATAATATAGAAAATATAAATAAAATATTTAATTAACATATCACACAATTATTTAAAATCATAAAAATAAATTACATTATTTATTAATGACATGTATTAATGTAACACATATATTATTATTATTATTAATAATAATAATAATAATATTTATGCTGTTGAATCAACTGTTGTGTCCTGATGCAGTCTCTCTGGTGACCAGCAGGTGTCAGTCTAAGATCTAATAAACATAAATACACTGAGCTTCATCATCATCATCATCACTCTGATCTGTCTCCACTGAGCTCCTCACTCCTGTTCTCTGTCTGACACTAACCCAGGATCAGTCTGACAGGAAGAAGAAGAAGAAGAAGATGGTGATGATGATGATGATGATGAAGAAGAAGAAAAAAGATGGTGATGATGATGATGAAGAAGAAGAAGAAGTTTTGACAAATATGTTAAAAAACCTTTATAATAAAATGTCCAGAAAATTAGTTTTTAATTTAAAATTCAGTTGAATAATAATAATAATAATAATAATAATAATAGTATAGAAAATATTAAATATTTGTTTACTGTTTTTTAATAAAAAAGATTTAATAATAAAAGTGTATATAATATATAATACAATTATATAAATAACCACAAATATTAATAAACCAAATGTAAAACATGAGAAAAATATTCAAAGAAATTCTGTGTAAAAAAACATAAAGATAATTAATATTTGAATTAGTGATTAGAAGACTGATCCAGACACCAGAGGAGTCCATCACCATCCAGGACCTGGAGGTGGAAGTAGTGGACACTGTAAGGACCTGGAAGTCCAACATGGACAAGAGACTGGACTGGAGGGACACCAGTGATGCTGTGAGTTACTGGAGACGTCCTACCAGACTGAACGTTGCTGTGGTTTGATGGAGGAGCAGCAGGAAGGACATCAGACAAAAGGATGGACATGTGATCAGCAGTGAGTTGGAGACGTTTGTCTCAGTGAGGGACAGGAGGACACTGGACAAACGTGTCTCCATCATGGACAGTCCATCTGATCCACTCCACCAGACTATAGAGGGACAGTGGAGCTCATTCTCCAACCGACTGATCCAGATCCACTCAGGACGTCCTTCCTCCTCTAACAACAGAACATGTTATTACTGTTAATGGACATTAGTATCACTACTGTGGATATAATATAGATTCTTCTGTCTCTGTTTCTTGTTCATATGCTAATTCTGCACATTTATGCTGATACTATTTATATTTTATTTTATTTTATTTTATCTTTCATGTCCTCCTTAAGACTGTTTTTTTTTTCTGTGACCAAGCAACTTCCCTTGTGGATCAATAAAGTCTAAGTCCACTGATCATTAGATTTCCCTTTTTAATGAAAAGTTAAAGATCTGAACATGATGAAGAAACTATTTACCATAACAGGTTTATCTGGTGTAGACTCAGAGCCCCGTGAATAATAGAGCAGATAAATATCTACGTCTGTGACTGATGAAGCTCAGCAGGAGGTGGAGGAAGCAGCTTCATCAGCTGCTCTGTGTGAGGAAGAGGAACAAATAAAAGATGTTCAATTACAAACTCTGAGAGGATGATCCTCAACACCCACCAACAGTCTGGACCAGAACCAGAACCAGAACCAGAACCAACTGAGATCAGGGTCAAATCATTCTGGAAAGAAGCTTTAGTTTCTAACAACTGTTGAGATGTTGACTCAACTTTTTACTGTGCAGACGATTTAGAACAAGATGTAGAGTCTCTTTCACTGGACAAAGAAATATCTCTGTTACTGAGGAAATACCATTTAAATTTACACTCACTGGCCAGTTTATTAGGTACACTAGTGAAACCAGTTCATGAAACACAGATCACTGGGAGGTAAAGACCCAAACGTAAGACAAGAATGTAAGAAAAACAGACGGAGGTTAATCCAAACGCATAGATCCAAAAGAAAAACAGTAAAGATTAAAAAAAATCAAGATGAGAACACGCGGAACTGAACAGAGAACCAACCAGAGGAACATCATAGAGAACCTGACAGAGGACAAAGAGAAAGACAGGACTATATATAGACACACCTGGGTAGAGGATCTAACGAGACACAGGTGAGACTAATGAGGGGGCGGAGCCACAAGGAGAAACCAATCAACCAATCAGAGTCTCTCTAATGTAAAGCCTTCTTCTTCTCCTCCTAACGTCCACAGTCCTTCCTGTCGTCTTCTTCACGTTAAAGCCTGTCGTACCACCTCAGGTCTTTACCTTCAGCGCTGATGACGTGGTGGAAACTCAGAGGTGAAACCAGGACAGGTGAGATTTATCTGCTCCACCTGGATCCTGGAGCAGCTTCCTTTCTCTCGTCTGTTTACGAGCTGAGAGGAAAATACGTTTGAAGAAGTTTGAGTCAAAGTTTGACCTGAGGTGACTCGATAAGAGACGAACCCCGTCCCAGAGCGACCCGCCACCTCATCCTCACGTCTCGTTTTAAGCTGCAGTCTGTCGGTTAGAGACGCTGCAGAAATCCCTCAGATTTAACGGGACAAATAAGATTTATTTATTTTATTTATCTTATTTATTTTACCCCCCTTCCACTTTCAGCTTCGCCTGGAAAACACTGCAGCCCCTGAACTGTGCAGGGATCTGCGGGGCTGACTCACTTTGCATACATTAGCATTAGCTGGGTTTATTTTAAAATAAATGAGTCAAACAGGGAGAAGCTGCTGCTGCTGCTGCTGCTGCTGCTGCTGCTGCTGAGAGGAGACGCACATATTTTCCTCCTCTTTCTGGCCCGAGCGGTAAAATTGGAAACTCTGCCGTCTCCCCACGTCCCCGGTTTCCTTGGTTACCTGTGATGGCACACACATAGTTTCATAGTGTGAAACTAACACACACTCACACACACACCGAGTGAAGCAGCCTGGCAGAAAATGTGTTGGACGAAATGTTGTGAGATGTAGGAGTTAGATTAGCGCTCACTTTACAGGACGACACATTTACCACAGATCTAAACTAAACTAACCAGAGCAATCTGGTCTCTAGAGTCCAGGTTAAACAGGTCCAGGTGTGAACACTGATCTGGTCTCTAGATTCCAGGTTAAACAGGTCCAGGTGTGAACACTGATCTGGTCTCTAGTGTCCAGGTTAAACAGGTCCAGGTGTAAACACTGATCTGGTCTCTAGATTCCAGGTTAAACAGGTCCAGGTGTGAACACTGATCTGGTCTCTAGATTCCAGGTTAAACAGGTCCAGGTGTAAACACTGATCTGGTCTCTAGAGTCCAGGTTAAACAGGTCCAGGTGTGAACACTGATCTGGTCTCTAGAGTCCAGGTCAAACAGGTCCAGGTGTGAACACTGATCTGGTCTCTAGTGTCCAGGTTAAACAGATCCAGGTGTGAGCGCTGATCTGGTCTCTAGAGTCCAGGTTAAACAGGTCCAGGTGTGAACACTGGTTTCACTGTGGTTGATGTATTACATAAGTAGTTTTAACAACAAACACAGATGTTTGCCACCAGGAACGGCCATTTTAGCATTGTAGAGCTCCATCTGAGGATACTGATCTGCATATTAATCTACTCACATTGCACAATAGACACCAACCTTTGAAAACAAGACAGAATTTTAATTTAGTTCTGTTTACATGAACTGTTGACAATTAAATAGATGCTTTTAAAATCAGGCAGAATTAGGCCTAAAACATCTAGTTTGAATGTTAATAACCCCACACTGTCAGTGGAAACAATGAATGGCATTTTTATACGTGGAAATGAAAATAACTCAAATGAAAGTGTATTGAATAAAATAAATCAAAATAATGTATTAAGTAAACACTAATTACAGTTAAATAGCTGTCTGGCCCTATTTGTGGGCAAGGGATGTGAGGTGTGGGCGGAGCCTATGCCGCATGGGCGTGGCCTGTGCCATGGGGCGTGGTCTATGGCGTATGGGCGGGTCATGAGATCTGTGGGCGGGGCCTGTGAGCCATCATTCCAACTTCAAAGGAAACTTCAAAGCCAACAGAACCTTTGATGTCAGACCTGTGACCTCAAACCTTTATATAGAGTAAGAGTTATCACCACTTACTCAAATCTACTTGACACTTGCACTATTAGTCGCTCGTATCTAGATATTCGTATTGATTCTACACAGTTATCGACAGTGAAGGAAGACCTACAAATCCACATTCTACACAGACAACTACAAACACCAGTTCAAGACATCAACATATATTTACTGCTACATTTCCATCAGTTTGTGTCTTTGCTAGTCCAATGGCCCATACCAACAACAGAGCACCCAGGGCATTCGTACCCAATGGTCATGCACCTCAAGGGGCATTCGTGGCCAATGGTCATGGTCCCCGAAGGGCATTCGTGCCCAATGTTCATGGACCCAGAGGGGCATTCGTGCCCAATGTTCATGGACCCAGAGGGGCATTAATCCCCAATGTTCATGGACCCAGAGGGGCATTAATCCCCAATGTTCATGGACCTAGAGGGGCATTAATCCCCAGTGTTCATGGACCCAGAGGGGCATTAATCCCCAATGTTCATGGACCCAGAGGGGCATTAATCCCCAATGTTCATGGACCCAGAGGGAATAACCCTCACTCGGATGTCATGAATGATGTTGGTCGGCTGCAAAGAGCCTTGGATGCATGTAAGATTGACAATCAGCAATTAAGCAATCGTGCACAAATGCAGCAAGAGCACTTTGGGCAGCTGCTGAAACAAAAGTCAATTGCTGAAAACCAGCTGCATTTAGCTAAAAGAAAAATCGACATGCAAGAGAAACTTCTGGAGGAGTACAAGCAGGAGCTTGAAAACCTGAAAAAAACCCTCCCAGAAGACTCAGACAACAAGCTGAAGCGTGAAGTCGGTTCACAGACAGAGAGTAACTCCAATGAACACCAGGAGGAGTTAAACCAGCTACTGTGCCACAAAGATCATGAAATCCTTGAACTCCACAAGGTGAAGAAGGCACTGGAGGAGGAGAAAGCGACATCTGAGAAGGTGAAAAAGGAAATGGAAGACAAGAATAGGAAACTTGAGGAGATCAAAGAAAAAATGGAGCAGAAGAGTGGCAAACTGGAGGAGGAGATAAAAGTTCTGAAAGAAGCTAAGAAAGAACTGGAAGAAGAGAAGAAGGTGCTGTTGGAGGAAAAGACAGAACTGGAGGAGGACAGAAAAGAATTTGAGGAGGACAAGAAAGTTCTGTTAGACGCCATGAGACAACTTGAGGAGGAGAGGACAGCTCTGACAGAAGCCAAGAAACAGCTGGCAGATGAGAAAAAAGACCTCTTGAATGCAAAGGAAGAACTGGAGGAGGAGAAGATAGAAATGGAGAAGAATAAAACGTTGGAGGCTGAACAGGCAGAGCTGGAGAGAGACACCAAAGAAGGAAAGAAAGAGAAGAAAAAGAAAGCAAAAGAGGAGAAAAAGGAGCTGAAAAAGAAAGCCAAAGAAGAGCAAGACGAGCTGGAAAAGAACGCAAAAGAGGAGAAGAAGGAGGAAGAAAAGCAGAAGGGCGATAAGAAGGGATGTATGTGGACATTTTGGCGCAAGAAGTAGTGTCACGATGACAGGGCGATGTTTGGCGTAAAAACTCAACTGGACTTGTAGAGGTTTTTGAGAGGACGTTTCACCACTCATCCGAGTAGCTTCTTCGGTTCTCGGGGACTGGTGGGAAGTTTGAGATTTAAATAGGAACTCCTCCTGAAAACTTGCTTGTTGTGTTAACAACCAGAAACCGGTGCAACTAATTTCCATTAACGGTTGGGTACTTACCTGTCGTTGAGGGGGGGAGGGGGGACTGTTTCTGTCCCTGTCCTCTTCCCTATGAATGGTGCTCTAACGACCTTGTCCGTCCGAGGCTCTAATGTCAAGGTGTGAATGAGGTTGAAACTTCTTGGGGACAGAAGTTAAAACTGTATTGTAAATAGATGGCAGATTAATCTCAGTCCACCTTCTCTGTTCAGAGGTTTTTCCAGTCTGACATAGATGGCTTCCTTTATTCCTCTTTCGAATCATCGGTCTTCTCTGGCTAAGGTTTGGACGTTGTTATCTTTCATCTTTCATTGGAGAAACCAAACGACCCATCCATAAACGCATGTACCAGCACAGGAGAACCATCTCATCAGACTTGATTCAGCGGTCCACCTACACCTGAAGGACAAAGGACACTCCTTGAAGATGACAACGTCCGAATCTTTGCCAGAGAAGAGCGATGGTTTGAAAGAGGAGTAAAGGAAGCCATCTATGTCAGATTGGAAAAACCTCTGAACCGAAGAGGTGGACTGAGATTTAATCTGCCATTTGTTTACAATGCAGTTTTTAACTTCTGTCCCCAAGAAGTTTCAATTTCGTTCACACTTTGACACTAGAGCCTCTGACTGACAAGTGTCGTTAGACCACCATTCATAGGGAAAGACGACAGGGACAGAAACAGCCCCCCTCTCCCCCTCAACGACAGGTAAGTACCCAACCGTTAATGGAAATTAGCTGCACCGGTTTCTGGTTGTTAACACAACAAGCAAGTTTCAGTTAAAAAAAACTCAAAAACTCTACAAGTCCAGTTGCCTTTTTTGAGCCTTTCTGGATGGCGTAGGCTGGACAACAGAAGCTCCATCTTCCTCCTGTCTCCATCTTCTCTCCACCCTTTCTCCGCCTTCTTCAAACTCAGCTTTCTACATCCTCTCAATGACCCCCCAGCCTTTCCTCTATGCCTCTCCACCACCTCCCTCCTCTACATTTTTCCTCAGATCCTCCTCCTCCATCTTCACATCTCCATCTTCCCCCACCTCCTCATCTACATCCCCCTTCTCCCCACTTCTGCCTTTCCCTGTCTCTTCCTTTCACGGGAGCTCCGTGGCTCAGTGATTAGCACTGCAGCCTCACAGAAACACCTCCACCACCACCTCCTCCACCTGTGTTTCTGTACGGAGCTCCGTGTTTTTGGTGCTTGTGGGTTTTCTCCGGGATGCTCCGGTTCTCCCGCAACACCAATACACAAACTATAGGCTAATTGGAAACTCTAAATTGTCCCAAAACAACAATAAACAACAAAATAACATTATTTCTGTATGTGTCTGTGTCTCTGATTTATTATTCTTTTTTTTTGTATAGATTAATATTATGTATATTACATTATGTGATGACTGTACTGAAGGGGAGACATCTTGGTGGGTAGCGTAATTTATATGAAGCTACTCGAAGCCACAAGCTTAATATAATATACTTAAAAACTAAAACATTTATGCACATTTATGTGACATAATGCACGTAACATTTTTCATACTTACTTTTGGTACTCATGGTTTTGCTTTAGATTTCCACCTACCGTCTCTCAATAACCCAAAGCAACAATGTGAAATCTTCTTTCAATGGAATAAAATCACCTCAGAAAATGTTATAAAACCTTACAATGGATCTGGTATATATATATTTTTTTTAACAAACTGGATTGCATCAACTAGACATAAGTTCAGTAACGTCTGGGACACATGTGACCTCCTTCCTTTGGTAGTGTGAACACACATGAGTCCTGGGTCACATTAAAGACCACCTACTCAACAGGGCTGATCATTTCAACCACTAGTAGAAATGTGTGAGAGTCTTTCCATCTTGTTCCAACATCTGGATCATGTCTCCAAGTCAACAAGCAGCTGTTGATGGTTCTGATCCAGCGGTAGGTAGAGATCCATTAGAGACAGCAGCTGCTACAATATTCTACTGACCACATGATGGCGCTGCTGATTTACAGACACACAAACTGAGATCAGATCTCATGTGCTGGCTGGGGACGCATGTGGAGACACATTTAGATTAAGACCAGAGTTCAGATACCAACCTCTAAACACGTCTTCATGAATAAAACTCATTAATGTCTAAAACTTGTCAGAATCACTCAGACTGATGAGATGAAACCATATTAGCATTAAGCGTTAATTAGCATCAGTACGGCTCATCTCTACTCAGTGATCATTATATGGATTAATGGATCATTTGTTTTTCACCCACTCCTCTGAAAACACACACACACTAATGCTTCTGTCTTTGTGAGGACTTTCCATTCACATGAAGCATCCCCCAGACTCACACCATAACCCAGCTACCCTTAAACCAGGATTCTGCAAATGTTAATAAATATAACAAGACAACACGCAAACTAATCTGGACTTGTTGTTTTTGTAGAAGACGTTTCCTCCAAGTGTTCAGCAAATGTCTGGTGGAGAGTTTAGGTTTCTATCAGGAACATCTGTGGGTGGAGTCCACCTGAAGGTCAAATGACTAGATCTAGTAATGACCTGATACTCACCTGGACCTGGAGGAAGTTCACATTGTTTCAGAAAGACAGTTGGACTAGTTGGGTTTTGACCCATTAGTGTCCAGAGACTCATGTTGTCGGATCCAAACAGATTCCTCCAGTTCCAGCTGAGTTACAGATCATTATGTAGCCTCCTAGCCTCCCAGCTAACCGTAGCTCCTCCTAGCCTCCCAGCTCTCCGTAGCTCCTCCTAGCCTCTCAGCTAATAACAGCCCTTCACAGTTTCAGATTAGTGTTGGTTTGTTGTGTTTAGGTCTTAAATGGTCTCTCAGATCTGTCTTCACAAATATTTCTGACCAACCAAATGTAACACGATCATAGTCTCTCATTTAGTGCCAAGAAAAACAAAAAGTTGACGGTCAGCCATTGACCGTTGACGCTAATCGGATCCTTGTTCGTTGCTTTTAGGCCCATTGAGGATGTTGAGTGATGAATACAGAGACTCCAATTTTACATAGATGTCTCAAACCATCTGTCTTCTCTGGCTAAGATATGGACGTTGTTGTCCTCAAAGAGTGTCTCCTGTCCTTCAGGTGTATTTGAACCACTGAGTCTAGACCTGTAGAGCTGCTTCATGTGTGAATGTGTTGATGTTCAAGTCTGAAGTGAACTGCATAAACGACATTTTTCAGTTTTTTTTTTCTCCACTCCATTAATTATCAATGAAGCTCCATGAAGTGAAGCTGGTGGAGAGCTCTCCACGTGAAGTCTCTTACTTCTCTCATCTCTCTTAGAAAACTGTTTGGAGACGGATGAGTTCTCCCTCCAGTCATCCTCGCCGAGCGGCTCGGCGGGCGGCCGCTCTCATTTCCACCGTCTGAACAGTTTCATCAGAACAAACTGACGAGTCAGACGGAGCTGAGCGCCGCTGTGGTTCACTCCTGCAGGAAAATATGGACTTTAAATGATATCTGCATCGTGTCTGAACTCAAACCCTCTGAGGCGTCAACAAAAGAAAAATAACACATTTAACAGGAAACTTGAATGTTTGTCACTTTAAAGACAAACGAGTTCACACGATGCTACTGAATAAATAATGTACACACAAGTTTTAAATCAGTTTTCTCCCCTCTGTGGTTTTACATCAACTGTGTCTGGTTCCTATGCAACCCCTTGACTAGAACTGGACCAAGAGTTTAGAGAAATACCACAAAGGTTCTAGTAACAATAGAACCAGGCCCACTCTCCATCTGGACATCTGGAGAACCAAAGAACCCAAAGTGTTCCACATTGGGTTTTTACCTCTTGAAAGTAAATCTGGCTACAAAATCCTACTGATTCCACTACAGGAGGCAACGTACACACAATTCAACCTTTGGACATTTTATTTAGCCTTTGTATAATCATTGTGCACATTATAGAATCCATAAGAATATTGCTGTTGTGCACGCATGTAAGTCACCACATAGGTTAGGGGTGATTATCCTGGTTTTTAGTAAGTTTCCTGAATCCAACTTTTGTTTCTACTCTTAGCAGAAGATAGTATTCTGTCTTGCACAGCCCTACCACACTCCTTCTGTTCAACCTGTCAACCATCTGCTGTGGTTGACCTGTGTCATCATCTCACAGCTGGACATATGACTTCTTCCACATGCTCCTGGCAGCTGGCCTCCCCCAGGAGCTCAAAAGATCAGAGTCTGGATCGGTGGCGTCGTGCTGGGAGGAAGCAGCAGCAGCAGCAGCCATGCAGAGGTTCAATGATGTGTGGATCGCTGATGTTTGTTCATGACGAACCACAGCAGTGAGGTGTAAACTCACAGATATGTGTACACCGACTCCAGACCTGCAGAATCACATGCTGTCAATACATACCTCCGCATCGAGTGGATCGTCCTCCAACCAGTCAGAGACATTTAGTTTCTCAGATGCTTTGCCGACTTTAAGCCCGTTAGGAACTCTTGACTCCATCCAGATGTGGAGGACTCATTTAGTTTAGTGCTAATTACACCTGGTTGTCTATAGTTGGAGTGTCCTGAATGCCTGGATATGAGGAAATTGTAGAGTTTTCATGTGGATGGAGAACTTTCTAGGGCTCTAACGTTGAGTTCAGACTACAGAATTAAACAGTGCCTGCTTAGATCCAATCAGAGAATCTTATAAATACTTGGTGTGATTTGTCCAACAGATGTGATGGACCTCACTCTCTGACTCCGACTGAAAACGACTATGGGAAGCTCTTCATGCAGCCTGTGGTGTTTATTTTCATTTCACGGTCTGAGTTACTCATAAAGCCACACACACGCTACATGTTCACACTTTAATGAGACGGTCACAAAGAACTCAGCAGAGAAAACGCTCAAAGCTCGTTGCCTGCAGCTACATCAGTTACAGATGGGCTCCCTGATATTAGCGCCCGTCCCTCACAGCTTTACAGAGGTTAGAAGATAAATTAGAAAATAGAATTATTCCACTCCACTATGAAACAATCAGGCACTGAAAAATGTGAAAGAAAGTCAAATGAAAAGGCTACGGAAGCAGAACAAACGGAATGACACAGACTTGTTATTTATTCTAAAAGGTAGGAACAGGTATTAGAATAAGAAACCCAGGGGGTAATACTTTATGTTGAATGTTTAATAGCCTGGTGATGGAGCAGTATCCCAAACATTCCTACAACGTTTCATGTCATTCAGGAAACAGTAAGGCTAAATGGCATCATGAACACCTACCATCACTGTATTGTATCTAAATGTTCCTTCAGCACAAACATCAGTTGTTCAGTGGATTATAATAAATACGTCTTATTACAGAACACATTCAGCCTCATTCTCTTCTGTCGTATTCGAGTCAAATACTCACTAAGGCGTGCACTACAGTAACGATACCACTTATACTCTGTAAGTTACATATGAGACGGCTTCATATCAGAGAGGTGGTTCCACATCAGCGTGATCTGACTTCTCCTCTTCTTCCCTGTCTGTCAGTCAGTCGGCTACGTTTAGAATCTGCTTTGCCCTCTTTTCATTCGTTGCTATTTTGGAACGTCACAGTTCTCTAGAACATAATCAAAATGTTCTTGTTCTGGAATGTCACTGGACTGTTGACGGTTGCAATTCTAGAATGTGACGTTCCAGGACGACACGAGAACACCGCGAGAACGGAGAATGTCAGAACGCTCCGGGACGTTGCGACGTTGCAGTGCAGCCCTA
Source organism: Chelon labrosus (assembly GCF_963514085.1). Lineage (NCBI taxonomy): Eukaryota > Metazoa > Chordata > Actinopteri > Mugiliformes > Mugilidae > Chelon > Chelon labrosus. The sequence continues at coordinate 23,073,878 of NC_140355.1, forward strand.
GCACAAAGTTAAAATGCTGGTCTGGAACGTCACTGGAACGCTGCTATTCTAGAACGTCATAGAATACGATTAGAATGTCGTCGTACGAGAACGGCGCAGCATACGGTGCGCTCGCTCTGGGATGTCGTAACACGGTTGTTGTCGCTGCTCCAGGATGTTACGACGTTCTAGAATGTTGCGACATTTTTTATTTTTATTTTGTTTGAGAACATCAAATGAGCAATTCTAGAACAACATGAGATGAGAACGCGGCCGTTCCAGAAAGTAAAATGAAGCTGTTCATGAATATCACTAGAAGGACACAATGTTGCAATGTCCTGGATGTCACCGGATTGTGGCCGTTCTAGAATATTCCAACATTCTAGAACGCTGTTGTTCTAAGACGTCACACCGTAGAGGGTGTCGATGGTAATTTTAGGGCCTCGCTGGAACGCTGCCATTCCAGAATATCGTAAACGCAGAACACTCTGGTTCTGGAAGGCTGCTGCTGTTCCAGGACGTTATGACGTTCTAGAGTGTTGCGACACCGCAACGTTTTTATTAACAAAGCGTGACTGTCGCTGCCGTTCGAGAATGTCAGAGCAATTCTAGAATGTGGCGCTCCAGGCGCTCGCAGCAACTTTGGAGCAGTGCGACATTGTTATCCCTGTTATTCCAGAACATTCCACTGTTCTCTAGGATATAATTAAAATTTAGCTGGTCTGGTACGTCACTAGAAGGTTGCCGTTCTAGAACGTCCTGACGTTGTGGGACATAATCAATGTCCTGGATGTCACTGGAATGTGGCCCCTGTGGAACGTTCCAGCATTCCAGAATGTCACGGCGTTCTGGAATTCTGTTCCTCCAAACGTCACAGCGTCGAGGGTGTCGTTGGTTGTTTTAGGATCTCAGTGGAACGTTGTCGTTCTGGGATGTGATTAGAGTTCACGGGCGTTTTCCAAGCGTCTCCTTCTCCTCATGTTCTGGACTCGATGCTCCAACCTCTTCATCGTCCACTGTCTCTGAACACTCAGCTGTACTCCGGCAGGAAAGTTATGAAATGACGTTGAAGTTGTTCGGAGGTTTGCAGACGGTAGTTTGTGATGTGTCCGTTACTTCCTGTTTCCAGCTCTCAGCCACTGATGAGCTGTTTACCTGCTGCTCTCCAGTCAGGAGACAGTGTGGTAGAACTCGTTCTTAGGTGTTAACAGGTAACGTTTTGGCCGGTAATGCCGAGCTGATCTCGGGTTTGGGCGAGGGAACGCACACCGACCCCATCCTGTTGAGGGACGTGGCCTTGGTCATGCCCTCGCTGCCCACGGTGGACAGAGGGAAGCTCTCGTAGCTCTCGGCCGCCCGGTTGCCGCACTGGCAGCGCTGCAGCGTCATCTTCAGCTCCCTCTGGAAGTTGCTGTTGAGGAATCCGTACACCACCGGGTTGATGCAGGTGGAGGCCATCGCCGTGAGGTGGCAGGCGGAGAAGACGGCGTCGTGCTGGCAGTCGGGCAGGGCCTGATGGTGCCAGTCAAACAGAGTGTTGAAGACGTTCAGCGGCAGCCAGCACAGAGCGAAGGCGATGACAATAGCTAGCAGCATGACGTTAATCCTCTGGGCTCCTCGAGTCCTCCTGCTGCGCTCCAGCATGTCCCTGCACAACACAGCACCACGGCTATTGTCAGAAATCCACACCCGACCTGAGGCAGACTTATGTAACGACAGTGTTTTATAAATAGAGCGTGCAAAGGACTGAATCTAGATACAACAACACAAACACGCCGTCACAGCAACGGCCGAGGAGTAAAGCAGAGCGGAGAGACCTGCGTCGTCTGAGGCGGAGGAAGATCCGGAGGTAGCAGAGCAGCACCAGCAGCAGAGGAAGGCAGTACTGGAAGATGAGCAGCGAGGTGGTGTAGGCCAGGCGGTGTTTGTCCGACGGCCACAGCTCCATGCAGATCAGATGGTCCCTGAGACAGGACAGACACACAGACACATCTAAAGGACAAATAGAAGACAGAGCGCGTCCCCTCGCTTTGGCATTTGTCCTGGACAGCAGTGACGGGACCTCTGCTCCGCCGGCTGCTATGACTCAAATATCACATTACTTAGTATTATTTGATGTTCCTGCTAAAAAAAGGCTGATATTAATCTAATGCACTGATCTGTTTTAAAACCTGAACCTCTCCATCTCTTGCACACAGAGCTCAGTTCAGTGGATCCAATAAAAGAAAAGCGAACAAAGAAAGAAAAATGGCTTTACTTTCAGAGGAGATTGGTTCAAGGTCATAAAACCAGACTGTGAACAACAAAAAGAAATAAAAAACCCACAACCAGATCACTGCCAAGGTCCCAGAAACAATCAGAGAACAAAGAACGCTGGAGAGCAACGACGTGAGCACAAAGACAATCTGAGGAAGCTGAGGTGGTGCGTTCATGGTTCAAATACTACAGCAGAGGATGATGAGGAAAGAAGAGTCTTGGAACGACTGAAGAAGAGAAGCTTGGTGCACGATCTCAGGACATTTTTAGATGTCATTAGAGTGTTGGTGTCATTAAAATGTGTCAAGTGTCTGGTTGGGGAGGAGCCAAATGCAGGACACGAAGATAAAATGACTTTAATAAAAACTCAAAGTCCAGGTTTCTAAAAACGCAACGACAAAACCAAGACGAGAACATGAGGAGGACCAGGGAATACGTGGAAGGACAGACAGAGGGAACAACAAACCATAAGGCAGGACTATATATACACACCTGGGCAGAGCAGTTAATGAGACACAGGTGAGACCAATGAGGGAGGAGCATACAAGGAGAAACCAATCAACCAATAAAAGGAGGGGAAAACACAGGAAGTAACACAAGACAAGAAACACGGAGGAAGAACTTTACAAAATAAAAGCAGGAAACACATCCAAGATTCAGAACCAGGACTAAATGTTCTAGGACATCACAACGAGATCAGATCTCAAGTCCTGGCTGGGGACTCATGTAGAGACACCAGGTGTGAACTCAGGGACTTAGAGATGGGACAGGTGGTCAGATTGATTAGACCGGACTTAAATGTGAGGTCTGAACGAGGCCTTAAACAGTGACCGCTAGCAGCTAACATCCTTCCTTTGTTAATTTGTTCGTTCCTTCCTTCCTTCCTTCTTTCCTTCCCTCTGTCCTTTCCTTCCTCCCTTCCTCCCTTTCTTCTGTCCTTGCTTCCTTCCTTTCTTTCCTTCCTTCTTTAATTCCTTCCTTCCTTCCTTCCTTCCTCCCTTCCTTCCTTCCTTGCTTCCTTCCTTACATTCTTCCTTCCTTTATTACTTCCTTCCTTCCTCTCCTTCATTCTTTCCTTCCTTTCTCTCTTTCTTTCCTCATTTAAATCCAGACGTTACCAGACTCTAACCTTTTTCCTGATTCTTGTCTCTCTCTCTCCGTGTCAGTGTTCAATGTCATTGTCACAGATTCTCTATTAAGTGACTGATGACTTTATATTAGTGGAGTTTAAATGATGATCAATCAAAGCCTGTTAAAGTCAGCGGTGCAGCCAGTGAGCTCCGTCCTGTTAATAGATCATCATCATCAGAAATTTTATTTAATAGGATAAACCCCTTGAGAGGAATCCTCTCGTTTTCGAGGGGGTCCTAAAATACATTACAACCAAAAAATAAAGAGACAAAACACAATCAACAATCTACAGACATATAACGACAAAGACAACGGACATCAACACAAACATAAAAAAATAAGTAAAAGAATAAGAATAAGCACAACCTCTCGATGGCCACAAATGGCCATAGCAATAGCCTAGTAAAATAAAAAGTATAATAATAACATAATGTTGCGAATTAAAGTTACAGTGTGTTACAAATAATATTGATATAACATCATCGGAAACATGTGCAATTTAACTCAAAATAAGAAGACAAGGAAAATTTGAACCTATGAAAAGAAGTCAATGAGCGTATGTTTAACGGAAGATTATTCCAGTCTGATGGCGCTTTAAACATAAATGCTCTTTTACCAATTGTTTTGTTCACTGTAGGAATAAGGAAAAAGTACTGGGATGAGTGCCGTAATTGATATGTTGTGGAATATGGAATCAAAAATTGTTTTAAATAAGCAGGATAATTGCAATGTATACATTTAAAAATAAAGTGTAACCAGTGATTATGTCTTCTTATACTGAGTGAGGGCCATTTGAGTGTATTATACATGGTACAGTGATGAGTGTAAAAAGAACAACCAAGAGCAAATCTACAAAGACTGTTATATGCTGTGTTGAGGGGTAGAAGATTGGTTTTGGATGCATTTAGATATATTACGTCAGCATAATCAAAAAAAGGTAAAATAAGTTGTGAGGCAAGTTTCTTTCGAACATTAAGCGTAAAACAGTTCTTGGATCGAAATAAAACACTGATACCAAAGTTGATTTTACGAAGAATATAGTCTATATGAGGTTTGAAAGTAAGTTCTGAGTCAAGCCATAATCCTAGATATTTGAATTGTTCAACTCTATGCAGATTCATACCATCATTACATGTTATGATTAAGTTATTAGGTTTCATTTTTAGGTTATGTTTTGTACCAAAGACCATGGAGTAAGTTTTAGTTTTATTAAGCAGCAATCTGTTAGATGACAGCCAGTTTTGCACAGCATCAAAGTCTGATTGAAGGGCATTCTGTATCTGTAAAATATTAGATTTAGAGATATAGATGACAGTATCATCTGCATATAGCTGAGCTGAAGTATTAGAACAAATTAAAGGAAGATCATTGATGAAAACAGAGAAAAGAAGAGGACCAAGTGTCGAACCTTGGGGTACACCTCTCTTTTGAACAAATAAATCAGACTTAGATCCTTGAAGAACAACACATTGCTTTCTATTATGCAAATAGGAATTAAACCAAAGAAGTACACTTTGTGAAAAACCAATTGCATGAAGCTTGTCTAAGAGTAAATAATGGTCAACCAAATCGAAGGCCTTCTTCAAGTCAATAAAAATAGCTCCTGTGAGATTACCAAAGTCAGATGCTGAAAATATATCATTAGTCAATTTTACCAGTGCAGTGGTTGTTGAGTGGTTAGGTCTGAACCCAGACTGAAAAGGTGACAGGATATTATTTGTTTTGAGATAGTGGGATATTTGATTAAAAATTAATTTTTCAAATACTTTTGCGACAGTACAAATTATTGATATTGGTCTATAATTGTTTGGATCAAGGATATCACCACCTTTATGTATTGGCGTGATTCGTGAATGTTTCCACATAGTTGGTATCTCACAGGTAGCAAAAGACAGATTGAACAAATCGGCAAGAGGAAACATAAGGATATGGGAAGCCAATTTAATATACCTTGATTCCATCCCATCAAGGCCAGCACCACTACTCAGACTAAGTTGTTTAATAGCATTCTGAACTTCTTGAGGTGTGATTTTAGTAAATGAGAAGGTGCTATGACAGACAGAGATATTATTAGAACAATAATTGTAAGAAAAATCAGATATTAAGTCAGAACAGACTGTGGAAAAATGCTGACTGAACACTTTAGCAATTAAAAAGGGATCATGAATTATCGTATTACCATCACGTATTTTATTAATGGGGCTTTTATCAGAAGTATTTATTATGGTTTTTATACTGTTCCAAAATTGCTTGGGATTTTTAAAATTATTGGAAAGACATTCCTTATAATAATCAGATTTTGCGTTGCGGGTCATTGTCTTGGAGATATTTCTTAGTTTCCTGTATGTTTCCCAGTCAGCATTTTCCCTTGTCCGCCGGAATTTAGCCCAAGCCTTGTCCCTCTGTCTGAAAAGGCTTAAAAGATCAGCATTTATCCAGGGAAGATGTCGTCCCTTGACCTTAGAGGTTTTCCATGGTGCATGTTTGTCTACTACTTGTGTGAACTCAGAGTATAGAAAGTCCCAAGCATCCTGAGCAGTTGGTATTAGCTGATACCTGTCCCAATTAATTGCGATTAAATCATTAATAAATAAGTCAATATTAATTTTCTTATGTTGTCTAATTTTGATTAATTTTGGTGGTGTTTTTGGAATTTTAATTTTCCATACACAATAGATAAATGAGTGATCACTAAAACAGTCTGACAAAATACCAGCTTCAATAAATCTTTCAGGATGAGTGACAAGTATCCAATCAAGCAGGGACTGGGAGTGAGGAGTAATTCGAGTGGGTTCCTTAATGAGTTGTGTTAAATTAAGATTTTCAAAGTTATTTTTGTCTTTAACAGAAGACTTGTCTAGCCAGTTTTTGTTAAAATCACCTAGAATAATCATTTCATTTTTAGAAGAGATAGAATCAAAGGTAGACTAGATGCATTGATTCCCTCAGAGAATCAGACACATGAAACCTAAACAGCATCAAACAGTGAGAACCAACTCTGAATAATAGAACCTCAGCTTCTAAGAGGTCACGTTTCAAATCAGCCGTAAAATAACCTGAAGAGTTAATTAGTGAACTCAGCTCTGCTCCTATCAACCAGGGATCTCTCTTCATTAACGGTTACCGTGGCGTTAATTGTTCTCTATTAGTGTTTTTATTATGACCTGATCTCAGTCTGCCTCCAAACATCTTCACAGCTAAACGCTTTAAATGCAAAGTTTGGATTTAAACTGATAAAGTATTAAAAATGAAAAAACATATAATACTTCTTTTTTATTTATTTCATTCCTTTTTTCCATTTTCCTTCCTTCCTTTCTTTTTCCCTTCCATTTTTCTTCCTTTCTTCCTTGCTTGCTTCCTTCCTTCCCTCCATCGTTTCCTTCCCTCCTTCCTTCCTTCCTTCCCTCCGTCATTTCCTTCCTTCCTTCCTTCCCTCCTTCCTTCTTAAGGTCTTTATTTAACTGAACCTCCATCATACCGTCCTGCAGCTCCAACCAGACTCAGTGCTGAGGTCACTCTAGGTGAGCATCCCTTCAGGCTTTCATTTCTGAGAGATGAATTTATTCACGTCACTGGTCCGTTTCAGATTGAATCCCACATTGTGTATCCGTGGTGTCACCTCTGGGCATCGCTGTCAAACTAAAGTGGAGGTAACTGCCCCGTTTGAAATAAGAGCAGGAGGGAAACACAATTTCATGCCAACGTGAGCCTCACAACGTGGTCTCTGATCAGAATAAACGCCGCCTCGGCCGGACGGTTCCTCTGTCCTCGAGGAAAACACGTTTAAAAGGAACCAGGAAAGTATTCAACTCAGATAGTTTGACTTCTATTAAAGGAAAACTCTGGAAACCTGCACTGAACACCAGCCTGGGGTCAAAGAGATTAAGAAAATAGTGCTGCTACGATTAACAGCCGTCCTGATCTGGTCTCTGGAGTCCAGGTTAAACAGGTCCAGGTGTGAACACTGATCTGGTCTCTGGTGTCCAGGTGTGAACACTGATCTGGTCTCTAGGGGACGCATCTGGAGACACATTTTAATTAAGACCAGGTGTGAACACTGCATCTCACCTGAAGGGGTTGGCGGGCAGGCTGATGTTCTGGAAGGGGTCATTGGTGAGGATGTTGAAGGAGAGGAAGGGCAGCGAGATGAAGCAGGCGACCAGCCAGGTCAGGCCCACGGCCAGGTAGGAGTGGGCGGCAGCGGGGGACCAGCCGGTGGGATGGAGGATCAGCTGGTGGCGCTCCAGAGCGATCAGCACCAGAGAGAAGATGGAAACCGTCACTGACATGCACTGGACAAAGGGAGTCACCTGGACAGGTACAGAACACAGAGACAACATCTGTAAGGACTCATGAGCTGATGAAGTAACTAAAGTAACTAAAGTAACTAAAGTAACTAAAGTAACTGGAGCTGATCAGTTTCAGGTCAGGATTCAGCCCAGACTGATGTTTAGGTCACAACGACTTCCTGGAAACTTCTTCTTCTGGTTTAATGGTGGTTGGCGTCAAAGCTGCCAGAAGTCTTCCTTCCATCCCTCCTTCCCTCCATCACTGCCTGCCTTCCTCCCTCCTCTTCTTCCTTCCATCCTTCCTCCCTCCTTCCTTCCATCCTTCCCTCCTTCCCTGCCTCAACTTCCTTCCTTCCATCCCTCCTTCTGATTTTCCCTCATCCCATTCCTCCCTTCCATCCCTCTGTCCTTCCCTACCTCCTTTCCTTTCTTCCTTCCTTCCTGCTTCCTTCCTTCCCTCCTTCTCGTCTTCCCTCGTCCCATTCCTCCCTTCCTTCCTTCCTTCCTTCCATCCATCCATCCCTCCCTCCTTCTCTCCTCCCTTCCTTCCTTCCCTCCCTCCTTTCCTTCCTTCCTTCCTTCCTCCCTACTTCCTTCCTTCCCTCCCTCCTTCCCTACCTCCCTACCTTCCTCCCTACTTCCTCCCTCCCTTCCTTCCTTCCTTCCTTCCTTCCTTCCTCCTTCTCTCCTCCCATACCTACCTCCATCCTCCCTCCCTCCTTCCCTCCTTCCCTACCTCCCTACCTTCCCTCCCTTCCTCCCCCCCATTCCTCCCTCCCCCCCACTGACCTTACACAGAGCCTCCCCCAGCACCCATCGGTCCATCAGGGTGTAGATGACGGTGACCGGCAGACAGACGACACACATGAGGATGTCGGAGCAGGACAGGTTGGCGATCAGGATGTTGGTGACGTTGCGCAACTCCTGTTGCCGGGCGATGATGAATACCAGGCCTGCGTTGCCGAGCAACCCGATCGCTATGACAGCGCTGTACGCCACGATCAGGAAAGTTGCCCCACCGACGGAGGGCGGGCACTGAGACGTGTCTGCCCAATCAGAGGCCTCCCAGACGCCGAGGAGGCTGCTGTCGTTGGACATGGCAGGGGGAGGAGGGGGAGGAGGGGGGAGAGGAGGGGAGGAGGGGAGGGAAGAGGGTGAGGTGTGTCAGGAGTCGAGGGTTCAACAGGAGCAGAGGCCTGAGGCTTCCACTGAACTTCTGTTCTCCACAACAAAAAGAGATCAGAGCTGTGACGACAGAACGAGGGAGGAGACAGAGAAGTGGAGCACAGGTGATGAAGAGGAGTTTGGTGAGGAAGCTGCAGGAGGAGGACGAGGAGGAGGAGGAGGAGGAGGAGGAGGAGGACGAGGAGAGGAGGAAGGGGGAGGAGTGATTCAAATATAGACCCTGTCCTCTTTTTCCCTCGACATCCTGGCGGATCTGCTCAGCGTCAGAGTTTCTCTGCAAAGACAGAAAACACAACAACGCTGAAGATAATGAGGGAGAGACCCAGCAGGAAAGTGAGGGGAGGGAGGGAGGGAGGGAGGGAGGAAGGGAGGGGAGTGATGAAGAGAGGAAGGGAGGGAGGTGGAGAGGTGGAGAGAGGGGAAGAGAGGGGAAGAGAGGGGAAGCTTTGGAGGGGAACCAGTAAATATCAATCCTCCGCCTGCTGCTGATATTCAGACGGTTTTCTATGCAGATACAAAAACATTAATGTCCACTGGTGTTGGTTTAATGGGACAGGAGGAAGGAAGGAAGGAAGGAAGAAAGGAAGCAAAGAGAAAGAAAGGAAGGAAGGAATGAAGGAAAGAAGGAAGGATGGAAGATGAAGGAAGGAACAAGGAAAGGAAGGGAGGAAGGAAGGAAGGTTCCAATGTCCACCTTCTCTTTAGACAGTTACAGTGATCAACCAATCATGATCCAGAGCTAGCTCCATGCTAACTACCATGCTAACTGGATGTTTTGTCTCATGTAGAGTTGGTCCTCGTCTCTTAGTCTAGTGACTCAGAGCTCTGCTGCTGCTGATGCTTTTCTTTCTGTTCTAAAGTCTTTGTAGTTTAGTTTCAGGCGACGTGACTGATGCGTAGACAGTCTATGAACTGATCCTGGTTCTCTGAGGAACATGTTGAGATGTTCTGTTAACAGACATGTCACAATAAAGAGTCTGTCTCTGATCAACTAGAGAAGAATAAACCAACAGATGAACAACTGGAGCTTTGAGATTCGCTGCTTCACCTCTCCTCACCTCGAACCTTCCTTCCTTCCTTCCTTCCTCCTCTCCTCTCTCGTTCTCTCCGTCTGTCCCAGTCTTTATAACAGTCAGCGTTCTCTCTCTTTTCATCTGTGACACATTTTGTCCCTGAGGCAAAGTGACTTTAGTTTCTGAATGAACTGTTTAATTAAGACCAGCTTATTAACAGTCGGCCTCTCTAACACATCTGACTTCTTCTTCTTCTTCTGTTGACACACGGTACGTCGTCTGGTAGCAGCGTTAATCAGAGCCTGACTCTCACTAACATTTACATCCACACGCATAGAATCAGCTTCTTTATGATGCTCCAGGAATCAAACCAACTCCTTCCTTCCTTCCTTCCTTCCTTCCTTCCTTTCCTCTCCAGTAGGCTACATCACACATCCACATTAACATCCATGTACATTGATAGAATCTCTTTCTTTATGTTCCTCCAGGGTTATTGCTCATCGACTCACTCTGAACCATCTCCACTCGTCTGTGATGACACTCATCAGAAAACCTCGCTGTCTGCTGCTCTGTCGCTTCTGCAAACACATTCATGCCTTTTTCTTTTTTTCCAAGTGGCCTGTTTGTTTACCTGAATGAGAGGACGACAGGCTCACGGGCCTTTTCACAAAGCACAGATGAAAACTCAATGGGACAGAGTGCAATAAAACCATGAACGCCTCTTACATAACGCCAACGCAGATGTCACACTTTCACTGGGGTTTGATCGTTTTCATCATCTTGTTTCATCTCATTCTTCTGCAGTGGGAGCATATTCTGCCTCCTGCATGTTAATGAATGTGAAATGAAAAGTTTTTCAGGGGCTCAGACTTGTTGGATCAAAGGAAGCTGTGGACTAGTGGTTAGAGAAGCAGCTTTGGAACGGAAAGGTCAGTGGTTTGAATCCCCTTTCATGGCTGAAGAAGATTTCTATTAGATTAAGGTAAGGACTTTGACTTCCCAAACATTCATTTTGATTGTCTTTAACCATTCACAGAACGACTTGTGAGCCAATATTACATATCAGAGAGGAGCTCCTCTAGGACTCAATCAGAGTCCATGTGTTCAGAAGTGTTTCCATCAATGTAATGAGACTCAGGTGTGGTTCAGTTCCTGGTTTAGTTTCAATAAATCAGGGATTTGTCTCAGTCTGATCTTCACAACACATGTTTGTGGACAAAGGAGCTTTCTGAGGAGCTCAGAGAAAGAGTTGTTGTTGCTCATCAGGCTGGAAAAGGTTCCAGAACCATCTCTAAAGAGTTTGGAAGCCACAAATAATCCACAGTCAGACAGATTGAAGACGACTGTTCCCCTCCACAGGAGTGGTCCACCAACAAAGATCACTCCATAATAGTCTGAGAGGTCCCAGAGGAACCCAGGGGAACTTCTAAGCAGCTAAAGGCCTCTCTCTCATTGGCTGATGTTAATGTTGATGAATCCACTGAACAACCATGGTGTGATGGACAAAGACACTGCTCTCCAAGAAGAACATTTCTAAACATCATGTGGACAAGACAGAAGACTATTGGGACAATGTTTAGTGGACAGATGAGACCAAAGTAGAATAGTTTGGTTTAAATGAGAGGCGTCATGTTTGGTCCACAGAGACCAGGGTCCACAGAGACCAGGGTCATGGAGACCAGGGTCAGAGAGACCAGGGAGATAGTCTTGGTTTATTTTGGTCTTTGCAGGTGAACTTTACCTCTCTGGAGGATTTAAGAGATAAATTCAAGGCTTCACTCAGTGACGTAAAATACTGGAATGTATTTATTTCCTGTACTTCAGGGTTATTTAGTGAAATGCAATGATACAGAACACGACATGACTCTGTATACTGATGTGGAGGAAGGCGGTGGAGGGAGTGGTGGTGGTGGTGGCGGTGGAGGTGGTGGGGGTGGGGGTGGGGGTGGAGGGGTGCCCGTGGCTCTGCTACTTTACCCCTTGATGACGACGGCGCCCTTTGATATTTCACTTTGTCATTTTTTGACAACACAGCTCCACAAAACCTCAACCGACCTTCACTGAATTCATCAGCTGCTCTTCTAAAGCATTTAGTGCCGTTTTTTTTAAAATATGTAAATTTAAATCAGAATAAATCACAGTCGAGCTCTGTCAGGTTGTTTTTAAACGTTCCTAAAAGAAAAAAATAGCAGCTAAAATAAATAAATAGATAAATAAATAGAACTTCTACTAGTTGATTATCTGTCAGTCATTAGAAATTCATCGCTCATAGCTGAGAGAATTAAATCATAAAGCTGGTCTCGGGGCAGATGGAGCCGATCGCCGCCTCAGTACCAGCACACATTAGTCAACTCCTCTTCAGCCTGAATCTTTAATTCACTTCTGATTTATTCAGTTTTTCCTCTTTTTTTTTTTTTTTTGAGTTGAGATACAACTCCTACGATTTTCTCTTCAGCTTTCAGTCATGATCTGTAAATCAGAGCTGTCTGACTTCATGATGGGTTGATTAAGGCGACGAGGGAGGGTGAAAAATATATCGCTGCCACAGCTGTCCATCTTCCTCTACCTCAACGTGTGCCGCGAATATTAAACAACAACTGATAAAACCAGGCAACAACACAGAAAGTAGATTCTCTCTCTCTATATAGTTTTTTTAGCCAGTGACTAAAGTTGACCATGACATCCTTTTAAAGCGCTTAGAGGTCGCTAAAGTGGTTTACATCCTGTCTCTGTAAAAATAGGCTGCAGCCCTTCACCCCCTTCTCCCATCAAATGTGGTGTCCCTCAAGGCTCAATTTTAGGGCCTCTTCTTTTTTCCTTATATATGCTTTGCCTTAGCTCTATCTTTAACAAATACAACATCCAATATTACTGCTACACAGACGACACACAATTTAACTCACAGTTTACACCAGACTACACCAGCTCACTTCAAAATCTCTTTGATTGTCTTAATGACATCAAATAAACATCTCACTGGGGCCCCTGTCTGCGAACCTGCACTCAGAAGTTAAACATCTTGGTGTTTTATCTGTGAAGGACCTGGAAACAGTTAACCATGCTCTTATAACCTCCCGGCTCGACTACTGCGGCTCCTTATATACAGGACTGACCCATCCCACCCTTTCTCGGCTGCAACCAGTGCAGAATGCAGCTGTTAACTGGCACAAAGACACATAACCATATCATTCCTGTTCTGGTCCGAGTGCAAAAATCCTACTATTTGTTTTTAAAGTCCTACATGGTTTAAGCTCCACAATACATCTCTGACATGCTAATTCTGCCCCCAGGTCACAAAGGTCCTCCTCACATCCTCTCGGTCCCTAACTCTCATCTTAAATCTAGAGGTGACCAGACTTTTTCAGTTGCCGTTCCAATAGTCTTCCGTCGTGCTCCACTGTCGACTGTTTTAAATCTCATTTAAAGTGCTACCTCTTTTCTCTTGCCCTATGGCTAACTCTGTCTGGTCCATTTTAAACAGGTTTTTATTGTTCTCTCTTATTGTATTTTACCCACTCTCTGTACTTTTATTTTATTATTCTGCTGCTTCATTGTTATTGTATTACACGGTGCATTACTGTTCCTCTGTATTATTGGCTTTTACTGGAGGCAGATGTTTTTATCTGCCCTGACTGGAAGCACTTTGAGTCATCTTCTGTTATTCTTAAATGTTCTATATAAATAAAGTGACTTGACTTGAAGCTGAGCTCAGGCTGCACAACAATCCACCTGATTCCAAAATCCTCATATTCTTCTCTGAAATCTCAAACCTGTTCACACTACAGGATTATTATTCAGAGGAGCCCTGAATGCAGCACTCCAGTCCAGTAGGTGGCGCTGATGCACCTGCTGGATAGTCATCGCCAATCAGGAGGAGCAGGAGGAGAAGGAGGTGTAGAAGAGGAAGAAGGAGAAAGTGAAGGAGGAGGAGAAGGAGAAGAGGCAGAGGTGGATGAATAGAAGAAGAAAGATGAAGAAGAAGAAGAAGAAGAAGAAGGAGGAGGAGGCAGGATGAAGAGGAGAAGAGGAAGGAAGAGGAAGTAGAGGAAGAAGAACAAGAACAAGAAGGAGAAGGAGGAGGTGGTGGGCAGACCAGTTAAAGTTGATATAAATAACCGTAGTATTTCTCTGAGGGAGGATCTGGGACAGACTCAGAGTCGTGTTATTTAATCCCTGCTGGATTATCACGGTTTACTTTACGAAGAGGAGGAGAAGGAGGAGGAGAAGGAGGAGGAGGAGAAGAGCATCAGCTCGTTCACATGGTTTCAGATCTGTTAGGATTTAAACTCTCAGCTCCAGAGACAGAAACTTCACACAATGAAAGAGGAGGAGGAGGAGGAGGAGGAGGAGGAGGAGAATGTCTCCATCAGATGACTGACTTAACTCCTGTCACCTCCTGTCACCTGATCCTGGAGAACAAAGGTTTATCTGAACTCTGTCAAGATATGAATCAAATATTATTTCAGTCCTGGTAGAACCATGGGAGGACACAGGAGGAGGAGGAGGAGGAGGAGGACAGGTAGAATGGACAAGTAGAAGATGGAGAAGAGAAAGGAGAGAAGGAAGGTGGAGGAGAAGAAGTAGAATGGTGATGAAAGGGAAGACGAGATGAAGGAGAAGGACGATGAGGAGCAGCAGAAGAGGAGAATGGTGATACAGTTAATTGAGGAGGAGCAGAAGATGATGAAGAGGAAGAAAGAGGAGAAAGGAGGAAGGAGAAAGGAGGAGAAGGAAAATAATAGGAAGAAAGATGAGGAGTAGAATATGCAGCTGAAGAGGGAGGAGGAAGAGGAGTGAGAGAAGAAAAAGAGGACAAGAAGGGGAGGAGAAAGATGGAAGATGAGGAGAAGGAGGAGGAGGAGAAGTATAAGATGAAGAATTAGAAGAACGATGAGGAGAAGATGGAATAATAGAGAAGATGATGGAGAAGTAGTACAATTATCTCCTCCTCCATGTCCTCCTCCATGTCCTCCTCCTCCATGTCCTCCTCCATGTCCTCCTCCTCCATCTCCTCCTCCATGTCCTCCTCCTCCATCTCCTCCTCCATGTCCTCCTCCAGTCCTGAATGTGTAGAGTCTTAGAAGACGGCCAAGATGTCTCCACGTCTCCATCGTCTCTGTCCACATTGATTCCATCTTGGTTCATCTTGTTTTTCTACCTCCATGTTTCTGTCCCTCACCTGACGATGATTAGTAGAGATTACCATGGTTACCACCACCACCTCCTCTACTCCTCGTCAGTGGAGGAGCATGGTTCGTCTCTTCTAGTCGTCTCTGTTTCTTGAACCTCTGTCTCTAACAGTCGTCTGGTGACAGCAGCATCACTGAGCCTCAACAAACACATCTCATCTCCTTGTTTTATGTACCACCCAGATCAAACCAGATACTCCTCCTCCTCCTCCTCCTCCTCCTCCTCCTCCTCCTCCTCTCTCGTTCCTCCTCTGATGCTACTTCAGAGTCTCTGAATCTGAACCTGATCTGGTTTTATAATGAGGCTGTGGTGTTAATCCCTCAGTCAACAGTAATCCAGCTGCTCTCATTCTGTGATTATAGATTAACAGGTCTGATAATTAGACCAAGAAACAAATAGAAGAAGAGGAACTCCTTCATGTAATCACTCCTTTGTTTTAGACTATGAAGCTAATGGTTTCATCGCCAGAGGCAGTGAAGGCGAGGTGCTAATCTGCTTTCAGTTCCACAAACAGCTGAGAGATAAACATAATTAGCCTCCAAACAGACGTGGGAGTCTTTAATTGTTTTTATTTTAATTATTTGTTTCCCTTCCCTCTGATAAAACACACCTTGTGTTTCTTTCAGCATGAATCAGATCAGACAAGCTGCTTTTTGACAGTAGCATGCTAGCTAACGTTAGCCCGATAGGTTCAGATTTTAAATCCTAAACGTGATGGATGTTAATGAGGAATCTGCAAACAGTTCAGGAGATTTTAAAAGTCGTGACACAACAAACTCACAATCGGCCTAAGTTATGCATGTTGGGCCGGTTTGTAGCTCTTCCTAGCCTCCTTTTTCTAGCTTCCTAGCTAACAGTAGCTCTATTCTTTCTGCTAGGTGACTAAATAATTTCAACTCGAGGTCTGATTGGCAGCCACTTGTCGACTGTTACTGTCCAGCCGTTGTTCTTTTATTTAGCTCCAGGCTGATTTTAACGGCTTCTTAAAGGCTTTATTTCAGGTGGATCTAGAGATTCAAACTCCCTACAGCTTCAGAACAAACTTGATTTTAAATGTTTGTTTTTAGTCCAACTGACAGGAAACACAGAAATTAGCCAGAGATAAAATAATCATCTTCAAAGATCTACAAATATTGAGATAAGACACGGATTCCCTTTAAAACTAAAACATTAAATATGACGTTAACGTGTGTAATTTGCTAATTTAAATCAGATTTCAGCTTTGTATCAGCAGCAAATATTCATTAAATCTGAGTTTTTCTTTCCAGCTTGAGCCAAATAATGAATAAAATATGTCTAAAAATCAAGGACGGATTGTTTGTCCCGGCTTTTCATTGTGTGCTGTTTGCCACGACGGCGTGATGGACGAGGGCCGGCGTCCTCCTGGTGACTCAGAGAGGGTCGGCGGGATGATTAATGGCGCACCCGTGGATGTGACGCCTTGATCTTCACCTCCGTCCAGAAGGTTTGTCTCAGACCGAAGACAGGTGGCCTTGGGTCGGTCCTGGTAGGGGTCAGTGGGCGTCAACGGGCCCTTTGCTCTAATCCAATCCTGACATGATGATGGTTGTTAGATATAAAGGCTTCCTAGCCTCCCAGCTAATGGTAGCTACTCCTAGCTTCCTCCCAGCCAGATGGTGGTTGTTGAAATAAAATAAACTAATCCTCTGTGAGATCTTGTCTGCTGCCCTCGTCTCCTCAGTTAATTTACCAGGTATTGAGTCACAGTTGTAGGTAAACAGCGTCTGAATCAGTGTCACAGATGAGAAGTACGAACACACGCTCTCAGATCTGATACAACTCTCCTTCCATATTCATAACTCCGATGTTTATTGATGAGCGATCTGCCTAATAGGCCGAGTGGAGCCGAGAGAGGCTGAATTTATTCCCTCTATTGTGTTAGGACTCTCTCGACTGTGCCATCCACTCTGGCAGACTTTCTTCCAGCTCCTTATAAATAGAGTGGAGACGAGCAGATGATGAAGAAGAACAATCCTCCCACACGCTGCTCATTATTACAAAGGAGCTTTTCACAAGACGGCATCTCTGTCAGCGATCGGTCCGCAAACAAACGAAATGAAGGCGACGAGTTTCATCCAGTTTGGTGTGAAAAATGTGCAAATCTAGGCTGGGGAACGTGACACTAAATATGATTCGTTGTCAGACTTATGTGAAGAGACGCTTAAAAGTTTTGGCATCCTTAAGAATTTTTTACATTTTTGCATAAAAATGAATCAAAACATTTAATAGTCCTCTGTTTGTGCATTTGTTTGCTCAGGAAAACGAATCATTTGTAAGTGAACCCACGTTTTCAGTATCTGGTTTATCGGTAACTGTTGATCAGTCGTCTACGGTTAAAGAAGAACAAGATGAATGTTTAGGAACGGCCAAGTCAAAGTCCTGACCTTAATCCAATAGAAATGTTGCGGAAGGACCTGAAGCAAGCAGTTGATGTGAGGAAACCCACCAACATCTCAGAACTGAAGTGGTTCTGTTCTGAGGAATGGGCTAAAATTCCTCCAAGCTGCTGTAGACCACTGATCAGCAGTTACCAGAAACATTTAGTTACAAGGAGGTCACAGCAGATACTGGACACAAGGAGGACATGATAAGAAAACCTCCCAGATATGAACACATGATTAATTTGTGTGCGAAAAGAGGAGGAGAAGGAAGATGAAGGAGAAAAAGTAGAATGTGGATGAAATGAAGGAGTAGGAGAAAAAGAAGAGGAAGAAAGAATGATGGGGAGATGAAGACGAAGGAGAAGAACCAGGAGAAGGAGGAACACGAGGATGAGAAGAAGACTGAGGAGAAAGCTGATGAGATAGGGAAGATGAAGACGAAGGAGAAGAAGAAGAACAATCAGGATGAAATAAAGGAAGAGGAGAAGAAGAAGGAGAAGGAAGAGAATGTGAAAGAGAAGAAGAATTGTTTCTTCTTTAAGTGTAGACGACTGATCAGCAGTTACCGGAAACCAGATACTAAAAACAAGGGTTCAGTTAGTTTTGCACCTCACTGATAAGTAATATTGGTTCCTTTGCTTGAATAAACAAATACACCTGTTTAATATTTCTGTTTCATGTGTTTGATTGAGTTCTCTTTGTCTACTTTCAGGATGTTTTGAGTTATTTTTAAACAGAAACGTAGAAAGCAGACGGAGGAGAACCAACCTGATCGTGTTTAGCACTGAAGCAGGTCGTGGCTACATCACAAATTACAGGCTTGTCGTCTTTTCGTGTCCCTGATGAAACCGACCTGTCCTTTTCCAATCTGAAAAGCATTGGCAGAGTCAGGACGAGCAGAAATTAATGTTAGCTGACAGACTGGATTTATTTGCTGAGAGCGCTGCTCGCTGCTCCTCGAGGCGCTCAGATAAATCTTTCTGGGACAAACTCCTGCCTGCTGCGTAAATGTAGACAAAGACTAAAACAGAGTCTTTACATCTGAGCGTTTCTACCTGCAGGTCTGCGGTACTCCGGCCTTTCAGAGCTTTCCTGAACAAATGGGTGTCCTTCCCTTTAGGCTTCATTAAATCTATAACCTCCCACTTGTCAGTCTCCATCACAACAGCCTCGACAACAGCTGTGATGTTATTCTGGATGTTGATGTCAGACTCAAACTATCAGCGTTTAAGGTTTAAATGAGGACGAATTCATAAAACTTTTAGTCTGTAAAATGTCAGGAGATAAAGATGAACTGAGATCAAAGATTCTTCACTTCCTCAGTTTCCTCCTAAAATGTAAATCAGACAAACCTGCAGACGATGCTCAGGGCTGAGTTACAGGAACCAAGGCTACGTTCACATGGACTCTAGTCAATCCTATAATAACCAGGAGTAGAGGTGGTGGTGGTGGTAACCATGGTAACCTTTCATAATCATCTCCTAATAAATCAGTCTCCTTCGTCTTCTTCTTCTTCTCCTCTTCCTTCATTTCATCACAGATCATCTCCTCCTCCATATCTTCCTTCTCCTTCATCTCCTCTTTCTCCTTCTCCTCATCTTCTTTTTCTCTTTCTCCTTCATTCCATCTCCATCCTACTTCTTCTCCTCCACATCTTCTCCTTTGTCTTCTCCCTGTCCTCCTCCTCCTCCTCCTTATCCTCCATCTTCTCCTCCTGGTTCTTATCCTTGTCTCCATCTCCCTTCTCCTTCATCATCTTCCTCCTTCTTTTCCTCTTCTTTTCTCTTCTTCCTTGATTTCATCCCAGTTCTTTTTCTTCTTATCTTCCTCCTCCTCCTCATCCTCCCCTCCTTCTTCCTATTTGTTTTCTTCTCCTCATCATCTTCTCTTCCTCCTTCATTCATCCCCATTGTACTTCCTCTCCTCCACCTTCCTTCTCTCCTTTGTCTTCTCCATCGTCTCCCTGTCATTCTACCTGTCCTCCTTCATCTTGTCCTCCTGGTTCTTCTCCTTGTCCCCATCCTCCTCCTCCTCCTCTTCTTTCTTCTGTGGCAGCATCCAATCAGAATATAATCCTTCATCTCATTGAGGCGTTATCTTCTGATCTATAAATCCTTCTTGTTGATCCCAGTCTGGAGGTTTTTACGTTGTGAAGATCTCGTTGTGATTATTGTTGGAGCTGTTCTCAGCGTGGTGAAGGATCCTGAGGCGTTCCCGGGTCATGATGATATATTTAATCCCTCCAGAGGGTTCAGGTTCTGCCCTGAGATCTCCTCCTGGCTGGTTGTTCACATTAAACACCCAGGAGGCCTGAACCACTTTTAGGAACCACATAGAAGATACCAACACTAACTCCTCTCTGGAGACGGAACAACGTTAGTGAACCATTAATTATTAAAAAGTCATTTCATGACTCACGTTTAGGTGATAGGTTTCTGTGTTTCCTGATGTTTTATGGACCAAACAATTAGTCTGGGAAATGACAGGGACATATTTATATATTTTTTCTCACACATCCTTTAAATTGCATGACTTACTGATCCCAGCTCTGACAGCCGTGTTCACGTTGATCCCACAGAGCTCAAACATCACCTCTAACCGAGTCTGCATCTGTTTTCTGTCTGACATTGATTCTGTCTGCAGATGGAAAAGCTGCCGCTCCGTCTCATAAACGCTCGCTGGAGACAAAGGGCTCACCTCTAAATCCTGAAGCCGGAGCAGGAGCAGGCCACGCTAGGATCACACGGAAAAGTGGACTGGGAAGAAAGAAAGAAAGAAAGAAAGAAAGAACGAAAGAAAGAAAGATAGGAGGAGGGACAGAAAGTAGGAAGAAAGGAAGGAAGGAAGGAAGGAAGGATTAGTTTCTAGTTTAGTTTGGTTCTCAGCTCCAAGGCCAGAATCTTTTAAAAGGCTCTCATTACTAATGAACAGACATCACTGATTCATGTGATCATTTCTACTAGTGGTTGAATGAATGAGTTAAACTCCTCTTCCTCAGATCAGCCCTGTTGAGTAGGTGGTCTTTAATGTGACCCAGGACTCATTGTGTGTTCACACTACCAAAGGAAGGAGGTCACATGTGTCCCAGACCACCTCCACATGTGGACTGACACCAGATCAGAGTTCACACCTGGACCTGTTTAACCTGGACTAGAGACCAGATCAGTGTTCACACCTGGACCTGTTTAACCTGGACTCTAGAGACCAGATCAGTGTTCACACCTGGACCTGTTTAACCTGGACTCTAGGGACCAGATCAGTGTTCACACCTGGACCTGTTTAACCTGGACTCTAGAGACCAGATCAGTGTTCACACCTGGACCTGTTTAACCTGGACTCTAGAGACCAGATCAGTGTTCACACCTGGACCTGTTCAACCTGGACACTAGAGACCAGATCGGGGTTTACACCTGGACCTGTTTAACCTGGACACTAGAGACCAGATCAGTGTTCACACCTGGACCTGTTTAACCTGGACTCTAGAGACCAGATCAGTGTTCAGGTCTCAGCCGTTTTCTTCAGACAGTAGAATAAAAGTTGAATAATTTCCAGGTTCCTGTCGAACATGTTTTCCTCTGAGGAGCAGAATGAATCACGATGTGCTGGAGGACCTGCTGTCTTTCCTCTAACAACCAACACGATCCTCAGACTAATTTTCGGATGTTTTTCTGTGTTTTTATATTTTCTCATTCTGGAGAAAACGCTTCAGGCTCCAGACAATGAAAAGTGTCAAATCCTCAAACCGAAAGGTGAAGAATCTGACATTTAAACCACTGGAGGAAAACGTTAAAAACCTCCTGAAAGTGTCTAAACTTCCACAAACGATAAAAACAAAGCGAGGGATGGATTTCACTGCGACATGTTGATTTGCGTGAAGAGACCATTCGGGCCAAATTACTGCGAGCTGAACGGCGTGGAGCGATTTAAAGTGCTCGACCGAAAGTGGCGATGGCGACGAGAGGAGATGAAAGCTGGCGTCATTTTGAAGTGACGATGCTCTGAAGCCCAGCAGGCGAATGACTCACGCTGCCACATTCTCCCTCTCACACTGAGCTGTTTGCATTAACATGAAATAAAATCAAATCAGCGTCCAGCTCGTGTGGGCTTTTTGTTTTCGTGCATCTTTAACAAACCGGCCTCCTGACGACGCATGAAATGGAAATGTGCATCTGTGTCTACATCCAGACTCTGGAAGGTTTGCATTTAAAGATTTTACGTCAGTAAATCTGCGCTCGTGTTTCTGCTTCATTATTCATTTGATCCAACTGACTAAATAAACTCCCACCTGATAGTTTCACTGATATTTCTACTGATTTTACTTTAAAAACTTTGAAAACACTCACATTTTATATGTTGACATTTAAAGCAACTACTTGTTTTACATATAAAACAGTTTAGTAATAAAGTTTTCATTCTTTTAGTAAAGCACTTGAGATCTGATCTCAGGAAGGAAAGAAGGAAGGATGGAAGGACAGATGGAAGGAACTACAGAATGAAGGAAGGAAGGATGTACAGCAGGAAGGAAGGAAGAAAGATGGAAGGACAGATGAAAGGAAGGAAGGAAAGATGAAAGGAAGGAAGGAAAGAAGGAAGGAGGGATAGAAGGAAGGAAAGAAGGAAGGAAGATTAGAGCTGAACCCTGGAGCTTTCGTCCTAAAATCCATAATTAAATCTGTGAACTGAACAAAAATGAATCATATTTGATAGATTCTAGGTTCTTTGTCCAGCAGCCTTTTACCGTTGTAATCCTTCCAGGAGCCTTTTTCATTTCAATCAATAAATCAGTAAATCCATATTTTTCTTCCTGATTAATCGCTAACGTTCCAGGTGGACTAAAGTGCCGGCAGCCTTATTGGCGGTACACGTTTTATCGAGGCACAAAGAGCCTTGATGAGTTAGAAATATGTTGAGTGTAGAGCTCTGAGCCGAGTGGAGAGGCTTTATGAAGCTAAAAACACCTTAGAGAGAGGAAACGCTGTGAGACGCTGCCCTCCTCTTCATCTAAACTCACCTACTGAGTGTTTTCTACCTGAGGTCAACAGAAACTCACGCACGTCATATTGTGTGTGTTGAATAATTAATAAATGCATTAGATTTCTAAATCCTCTCCACTCGGCTCAGAGCTCTTTGTGGCTCATGAATGGTCCAGAGAGAGAAAGTCAATATGGCTGCCGAGGATTTCACTCCCCAGGAACGACATCGATTAATCAGGAAGCAAAACGCTGATTTGCTGAGTTGGTTCGTTTCCAAACGTGTCTAAAAATAAACTGGACAGCTGGCAGAAAACCACAGCTGGAAACACCAGTGAGAAATATCGACGGATCTATTGAATGGGAGAGTTTTTAGCCAGTGCACAGATTTAATAATAGATCTGTTAAATGGAAAGCGCCCAAGCTGATGAGAGGTCAGAGGTCACACTGGATGGAGCTGACAGTACCTCAGATAACCTTAGAAAACAATGCCTGAATCCATGGAGACCACCTGCTGCTGCTGCTGCTGTCAGTAACAATGAGTCAAAGACGCCAAAAATCAATGAAGAAGAAGAAGAAGAAGAAAGTAACTAGTGTGGTGTGGATGTGTGGTGAGGTGGTAGTAGCTGATCATCTAAACAGAATCCATGGAGTCCACTCAGTCAAAGGCTGCACCCAAACAACAACAACAAACAACTAATAGAAGAAGAAGAAATAGAAGAGCAACTAGAAGGAAAGAGAGCAAGAAGAAGAACAAAAAGAAGAATTAGAAGTGGAACGAGAAGAACAATTAGAAGAAGAACTCGAAGATACGAGAACTAGAAGAGTTACGAAGAAGACGAAGAGGAAATAGAGAACTGGAGGATGAAGACGAACAGAAAAACTAGAAGAACTGGAAGAATAAGAAACTAGAATAGAAAGTAGAAGACAAAGAACTACAAGAAGAGGAAAACTAGAAGATGAATGATAAGAAGAAGAGGAGGAACTAGAAGAACTGGAGAATGAAGAAGATTTAGAAGAATTGGAAGAAGAACGAGAAGAAGAATTAGAAAAGGAATGATAAGAGGAACCAGAAGAGGAACGAGAACTAGAAGAAGAATGAGAAGAAGAACTAGAAAAGGAACAAGAACTAGAAGAGGAATGAGAAGAAGAAGAGGAGGAACTAGAAGAACTGGAGGACGAAGAAGAAGATTTAGAAGAATTGGAAGAAGAATGACAAGAAGAATTAGAAAAGGAATGATAAGAGGAACCAGAAGAGGAACAAGAACTAGAAGAGTACCGAAGAAGAAGAAGACGAAGAAGTAGAAGAAGACGAAGAAGAAGAGGAACTAGAAGAACTGGAGGACGAAGAAGAATAGAAAAACTAGATGAACTGGAAGAATAAGAACTAGAAGAGGAAGAATTAGAAGAGGAACTAGAAGAGGAGACCAACTCCAGGACATTTAGGATGTTAGTTAAATCTACAGGTTTGGGACTGGACCCCTGCACATCACCACAGTATAGGAGCCCTCTGGTTGGTTGTCAGCGGACCAATCAGGAGCTCCAACAAAGGGTCGATTGTTCCAAGTATGTGGACTAACTGTGTGCTTGGAGACAAACCAACAAGAGGACGATGATGAAGAGTCACCTTCTCCTGTAAACGTCCTCAGAGTATTAAATTAAATGAGCAGACTGGAGCTTCATCACAGCAAACAGTCACTGCTGCTACTGAGTCTAAATGAAATGCTGCCTCATTCCCTCCATCAGTGGAGATCATTTCTCTTTAACAGCCACTAAAAGACTCGTCTGTTATTCATGCTGAACGTTCTGTTAACTCACACCAGACGTTCCTTTATTCTACATTTGAACAGCGCTCTATAAAAACATGGATGTCCTGCAGCGTGAACACCTGATCGACTCTTTCTGCTGACTCCAGGTAGCGGCCTTCACACAGTCAAGTGTTTTAACATTCACCAGCATCATCACGGTGCAGCAGCTGATCATGAATGATTCACTAAGTTTGCTCTTAGTCACAGCTGGCTCATTTCAAACAGGCCAGTTACTAAACGATGTTTTAGATGGACTTTTAATGGAGGAGAGTTGGTGTGGAGTCTCTATGTTGGGAACTGATTCTGCTCCAGCAAAGATCTGCCGCACCAATCAGATCATTTGTGGGCGGGGCTTAATGTGGTACAGTACACAGTAGTCATAGGCACCTACAAACAAACAGTAGACGTCTACTTCAAAGAACTTTGACTCAGGAACATTTTATTCCTGTGGCAGATTGTTGACGGTATCTATGAGACATTAGCTGTACATCTTGGTCTCCTTAGCTAATTAGCCAATGCTAGCATGCAGCATTTTAACAGCACACAAACATCCCACCTCAATTTTTTTGCATTGTCTCACAGTTACAGTTAAAATCCACTCATCAAGAATAAAGACTCTGAGCTGTTTCCTCACAAATATCAAATAAATCCAATTAATATTTAAGTGAAATATGTCCAGAAACAAGCTCAAACAAGGTAATCTGGACTTGTAGAGTTTCTTGAAGACATTTCATTCACCCAAACTGGAATAAACCATCAGAACCGGACTAACTCACCGAAACTGGAATATGCCATGTGATCCAGACTAACTGGCCAGAACTGGAATATATGATCCAAACCAAATAAAGCTTTTCCAGGGCATTCTGACGACACAGAGAGAACCACACTGATATATTCCTTTGTAAACCCACTGTCCTTCTGCCTGAAATTCACTCTGCAAATAAAAATGTCTGGGTTAGTCTGTCGCTGAGAAACGCTCCTTATTTCGTCCTGTGTGTTTCACAGAGAGCAGCTGCTTCACGAAATCCAGAAACCGTTTTAAAAATATATTTGTGAGAAAGAAATGACACGAGTTCTACATTTAACGTCCTGTTTTTTAGTCTAAAGATAATAAATACATGAATATTCTTGTCTGTCATGTTAAAATGAATATTGCAGTGAAACATTTGATGCTGCAGCCAACAGCAGCCAGTCATCAGGTCACACCGGCTGAGCCTTAACACGATTTCTCCAGACGAGCCTGTGGATTTTAATAAACATCTTTATCCTCCTTTATTCTCCATAATCCTCGGCCACGTTTACACAAACCTCATTATACAAAGATCCACCGTCGCATACAAACACACAAACACACCTGTGGCCGACATGCAATCTCATTATCTGCAATAAGAAGAGCTCAAAGACTCAAAGCCAAGACAATCACATTCAACAGTAGCACTAATTAAAAGTCAACTTTAACTTTAATAATAAATAGTTTTTATTAAACAACTGGTCGCGGCCGCCCAGATCCATAAACTCATAGAAAGATGTTTGTTTACAGCTACGTCTCCCTGGCAACACACAGATGAAAATCAGTCTTTATACACCACACACTATGAGATTTTATCTGCAGACACAATCAGACTGGAATAAACCAGAAGAAACCAGAATAAACCAGATTTATCCAGATTAACTGAACCGTCTAGATTAAACCAGCTGAATTAGACTAAACCAGACTAACTGAACTAGACTGGAATAAACCATCTTGACTATACTAACTGGAATAAACCAGACTAAACCAGACTAACTGAACCAGACTGGAATAAACCATCTTGACTATACTAACTAGAATTAACCAGACTAAACCAGATTAACTGAACCAGACTGGAACAAACCATCTTGACTATACTAACTGGAATAAACCAGACTAAACCAGACTGGAATAAACCATAATAACTGACCCAAACTGGAACAAACCATCTTGACTATGATAACTGGAATAAACCAGACTAACTGAACCAGAATGGAATAAACCATCTTGACAACACTAACCGAGCCAGACAGGAACATATTCAAATCCAAATTGTGTACATGTGCCGCCTCATCCACAGCTGATTATGTTCATGATTATGTTGATTTTCATCACAGATGTTCAGCAGGTGTCTTGCGTTCGTGTGCTTGTGCTCTTTTATTTCTCATCAGTCAGATTCTTTTTTCGTGCTGATGCCTGTAGCCTCAGAGAGAGAGATAAATATTTTTTCTGGAACCAGATCCAAAATGTAATGTGAAGTTATTTTGCTCCATAACCTCTTTCCTTGTAAGGGTTGACAGCATCGACTGGTTTCTCCGGTAAACACACACACACCGTTGTGTTTCCATCACTTGAGAGGACGTTACATTGACTTCCATTCATCTCCTGGAGCCCTAACCTGATCCTGACCTTACACCAAGTCTTCAACTTAAATCTCCCTCGTACTGAATCATCCACCTGACTTGAGTTTTATCTCTAAAAGGAAGCCGACTCCTCGTAATGTGACTGTGTCAACAGATGCATGTCCTCACAACATGAGTAATAAAAGCACGCTCACACTCACAGGTGTTAGAAATCACACGCCAGCTGTCTGGTATTGATCTGTTCACAGAGCTGCCAGCACAACGTACACTACTATAAACTATTAGCGCTCAGTAAAAACACCGTTAAAACTCTACTTCTCTTATCTGATTTTCAGTGGACGGGTTTTTCTAAGTGTTTTTAACTGAGTTCTACTCATTTATAATTTATTCATCGAAGGCTTTTAGGCTTTTAGGTTTTGTCCGGTTATTAATTTATTCTGTTCGCTGCTGGACCTGGAACAAATTTAATTCCTTCATGTTTTTAATAAACAGGAACCTGAATAGAATTAATTTCAATTATTCACTGACCCAGACTGGAACAAACCAACTAAACCCGACTAACTGACACAACTGGAACAAATCTTCAGAACCAATCCAAGCCAGAATGGAACAAACCACCTGGACCAGACTAAACCAGACTGGATCAAACAATCAGAACCAGACAAACTGAACCAGACTGGAACAAACCAACTAAACCAGACTAACTGACAAAAAATGAAACAAACCACCTGGACCAAACTAAACCAGACTCAACCAAACAATCAGAACCCGACTAACTGAACAAACCAACTAAACCAGACTAACTGAAACAATCTGGAACAAACTTTCAGAACCAGTCTAAACCAGAATGGAACAAACCAACTGGACCAAAGTAAACCAGACTTGATCAAACAATCAGAACCAGACAAACTGAACCAGACTGGAACAAACCACCTGAGCCAGATTAACTGGCACAAACTGGAACAAACCATCAGAACCAATCTAAACCAGAATGGAACAAACCACCTGGACCAAACTAAACCAGACTTGATCAAACAATCAGAACCAGACAAACTGAACCAGACTGGAACAAACCACCTGAGCCAGATTAACTGACATAAACTGGAACAAACCATCATAACCAGACTAATAATCTTGAGGGACTGACACAAAGCAAGTGTTTCTTCTGTTGATGCATCAAACAGTACTTGTATTAATTCTTATTGATGAAACTTTTTGGAAACGTCACGTTGGAGAAAACACAGCTCACGCTTCAAACAAGGCCGTTAAACAAAAATACTTCTTCCTCCAAAATTCTTTGTCATAAATCAACAAAAGACTGTATCAACAATAAATAAAATGTCTCTATAAATTATGGTTTGCATGACAACAAACAAGAAGCTGACATAAGATCCTCCAGTGTGTTTTGTTGTCCCATCCATCCACCCCAGCAGTCTCCCTCTGCAGACCATTCCTTATCATAGAAATCATAATCCCTGTGATGCTGGAGCTCTCTCTCTCTCTCTCTCTCTCTCTCTCTCTCTCTCTCTCTCTCTCTCTCTCTCTCCCTCTCTCTCTCTCTCGCCTGAATACAAACTAATCTTCGGGAACATTTTGCTGAAATGACCAAATATTGATGAAACACTTGCTGCTGGCGACGTTTCTGGTGATCGATCATCTCTTTGGTTTACAAATCTTTCCAGCTCTGAATGCTGACGATGAAGCTGTTTTTGTCTCCAGCACATTCATGAGCTCAGAGAAGCATTTTCCATCTAATGCAACATGAGTTTGTGGATCTCAGGGCGTCTCACAAATCTACAGAATATTACGTTGGCATCTAAATAATGAACATATTCAACATTTCTATTATTCAAAAGTTAAAATATTAGTTTCATGAGTCTAAACTTGGATGTTTATACGTCTAGTTCTAACATTTACTCCAGTTCAGAGCTATTTATTTTGCACAGCTGTGTTACATCTATTAATATCAACAGAAAACCATGAAAAAAAGATTAAGTTGCATACACTGGAACTGTCTAATGTGTTAACTAATTGATTTTTATTTATGGATTATGTTTCAAGGTTTTATTTTAAGTCAAAATAAATTCCTTTTATCTGTGCCTCAGTATAAAACCAGTCAAATGATTTAAAAACTACTTCAGAATTCAGTGAAAGCCTCAGTGCGTCAGGGAGCTTTCCAGCTGTCAGCTCCTTCTCCATAATCACAATAAATCCAGTAATTAGCAGTAATGAACCAGTTCAATCCTCTCCTCTCAGCAGTGCATCAATCAGCTCAACTAAACAATCTGTGATTCTGCAGAAGTTCCTGCGCTGAGCAGCTCTGATCCAAACGCGCTCTGTGCGCATCTTAACCCGCCTGACAGCGTCCCTCCGCCGCATGCCTGCCTCGGTAAACAGCCCTAACATCTGGAGCCTCCTGTAAACAGGCTGACAATCCTTCAGGGAGAGAAGAAGAAGAAGAAGAAACACCGCGGAGGTCTGGAGAGAGGAAGCCGAGCTGAACTCACCGGTCCGGGCGTCGCTGGTGTTGCTTCTGCGTCCGGAGACGGAGGTTGTGACTGACTGTGTTCACCGCGCTCTGCACGGGGGGGGGGGGGGGGGGTCTAGTTTATGTGTGTGAGGGCTGCAGGGCCGTAACCAGGTTGTATAAAGACCTAAGTCTGAGAGTCCCCTGGACCTCCAACAGGTTTTCTCTCAGTGATACTGATGATAATGATCAGTCTCCTTTAGTTCACTCTTTACTTCTGATTTACTTCCGTTGGCTCTAGTCGACCGCTGTCTGAAGCTTTTCTCTGATTGGCTGATCAGAACCAGAAATATTTCCACAACAACATGATGATTGAGAATAAGTAGAAATGTAAATCAACATGAGTCAGGAGATGCCAGCGCCGTACAACGCTTAAAAGTTCTTCCTATCCTGCCGCTAACAGCAGCTGTTTACTCTTTTGAATGATGAATCCAGTCTACTGCCACCTGCTGGAGTTATTTCCTCTCAGGTGTAGAGCGTAGGTACCAGCTGGTCATTGGCTGTAGTCTTTGTGGTGCATTCAAGTGCAACTTGATGTGAGACACAGTCAGCCGTCATTGATGGTACGTCCTTGTAGACTTGACCTTGAAGACGCCGTGGCTTTATTCAGACTTACGTGTCCACATCCTGTAGCGTTCTTTAAAAGGATTTTACATTTTCTTTTGCTCTGATGATTCATCCTGGAGAGTTTAACGTCTGAGCGTGAGTCACACGATGATAAACCCTCAGAGGGAAGAAACTGGACTTCCAGAACCAGGGGCTAAACTTGAGAAATGTTCCTGAGGAGCTGAGCGGCCGACGGACGACTGTTTCTGGAGACACTGAAGGTCACACAAGGTCAAAGTCGGTGAGAACTGACGCATTGTAGGCTCTCACGTGGCGTTCACAGACCACCGTTAAAGAGGGCCCCTGTAGCTTCTTACAACCCGTCCTGATTTATTTTTAAGTGACCTCTAGATGTGTGAGACTGCATCTGTCATTTCAGCCAAACCACGTGTATGAGTAACAGTGGCCTCTGATCGCCGCCATGCTGTTAACAAGAGGAGAGGAGGTCAGGGTGGATGGAGGGGTCGACTCACCATTCAACCCTTGTCTGTTTATTTAGGCAGCGTAGATGCTGAATAATATCTGCATATAAAAAAAAAACTAAAGTTGAATACTTGTGTACTTTCTGGTATTTCAGGTTTGGTTTTAGACTCTAAAATAAAACAAATACATTTATAACAGTTTATTTGATTTTTAGTTTAAAAAGCAAGAACCAGTAAATTTGTCTTTGGACCTTAAATATACAGAAAGAGAAATAAAGTAGAAACCAGTGATTAGTTGATTCATAGAAAAACAGAACACGATGATGACACTACTTCCTGGACCAGAGAGACCTGGACCAGTGGTCACCATGGAGACTACTTCCTGGACCAGAGAGACCTGGACCAGTTGTCACCATGGAGACCACTTCCTGCTTCATTCACGGACAAGAAATCACCTCAGGAGAAACAACATGAAGACTGACAGTACACAGACAGTAGTTTTTCTAGTTTTCGTTTCTGATATTTAATTAAAGATTAAATACCAAAAAAATACCCAAACCAACAAGCGCTGTGTCGACTAGAGACCTTGAAGGTAAATGAAACTGAAAACCTTTGGAGACATGAAGTGCTGCTCACTCATGGTGGATGGTGGTGGTCTCATGCTAAAGCTAACTAGCCTGGTTTGACTTTTAAATCAAGTAGCAACAAGTTCTCAAATGTTAAACTTTAAATATGCTGGAGGAATCTTCTTTACTTCGGTCTGTATATTATAATTATATGTCACCTCTGCTTCTCATCCATCTCCACCGTCTCCAGCCTCTTGTGCAGGTCTGACCTCAGAGAATCTCACATCCGGCGTCAGACTCTAATTAGTGTGGAAGTCTTTCGGGTCGGTCGAGCAGCTGTCTGAGCTGCTGAGATGAGCTGCCCTTTAACTTTTTGTCATCTTTGAAATTCACAGGAGACGTCTGTCTGCTCTCAGCTTACGAGTCCTACGTATCCGGGCAACAGAGACAGAGTTGACGCTAGCCAACCGCCATTAAAACAGAAGAAGAAGAACTAACTAGCTCTGATTAGCTTTGACACTAGCCAACTGCCATAAAACAGAAGAAGAACTAACTAGCTCTGATTAGCTTCGACGCTTGTCAAACACCATTCAAACAGAAGAAGAAGAAGAACTTATTAGCTCTGATTAGCTTTGTTGCTAGCCAACTGCCATTAAAACAGAAGAAGATCTAACTAGCTCTGATTAGCTTTGTTGCTAGCCTAGCCAACCGCCAATAAAACAGAAGAAGAAAATCTAACTAGCTCTGATTAGCTTTGTTGCTAGCCAACTGCCAATAAAACAGAAGAAGATCTAACTAGCTCTGATTAGCTTTGTTGCTAGCCAACCGCCAATAAAACGGAAGAAGAAGAACTAATTAGCTCTGATTAGCTTTGTTGCTAGCCAACCGCCAATAAAACGGAAGAAGAAGAACTAATTAGCTCTGATTAGCTTTGTTGCTAGCCAACCATCATTAAAACAGAAGAAGAAGAACTAACTAGTTCCGACTAGCTTTGACGCTAGGCAACTGCCATTAAAACAGAAGAAGAAGAAGTTTTGAGGCTACAGGGATGTGGTTTTTGTTTATGTCAGACCCAAAATAAATAGCTACCAGAGGCTGAAGCCTGATGCGATCAGGACGTCCCTTATTTCCTGCTTTCGTACATTTTTCATCTCATTTCTTTTCTTGTTATTTTCTTTCCCATGCTTAGTTTCATTTCCTCTCTCTTTCTTCATGTATTTATTTACTCTTCCTCTTCCTTATTATTCTTCATTTCATTTCCTTCTTTTCATTTCCTCTCATTTCTTCATATTTCTTTATTTCCTTTCATTTCAAACCTTGCCCTCAGTCTTCTTCAGTTTCTTCCCATGCTTTCTTTCCTTGTACCTTTCATTTCCTTGTGGCTCATTTCATATTTCTTTTGGTTTTCAGTCTCTTTATCTATTTTCCTTTCTTCCTTTCCTTTCCCCTCTCAGTTGAAGTGAAGCTCTGCTGTGTATCTACTCATTAAACCTGAATAAGAAGCAGGTCTTTCTCATTAAACTGCAGCATTCTGAGTCCACATATGTTCGTGGCGTTCACGTCTCGGTCTCTACATGGTCCGGGAGGTATCTGGTGATTTTCCAAGGCCGTCTGGGGAAGAGCTCCGTCTTTTCCTCGACGCTCCGATCGGCCTCACGAATGAGATGAGAGGAGCTCGAATCGACTCGCAGCGACATGAATCAAGAGGGGACGGCGACTCAGAGCAATTTACTGTGGTAATGAGTTTCAAAATCTCTGAGATGGACGGCGAGGGACGGCGAGGCAGAGTCGAGGGAAAAGCAATACGAGTCGGAGACGATGGAAGATGAAGGTTGATATTAGAGAACAGAAGGACTCTGGTTCAGATAGTAGTAACTCCAGTTATTATTTTATTTTACACTGCAGCCTTTAACATTAAAATAAATCGACTTCTCAGGGTTCAGTCTCACTTTTAAAAATTCTTCTTCAGGCGTTTTAAACGGGTTAATTTGTTCTGACATGAATTTGCTCTTTAACCAAACTCCCAATGTGTCTTTGGTTCCTCTGCTGTTTTCTTGGTATTTTATTATTTTTTTGTGTGTTTCCCCTCCTTTTAATACGATAGTTATGACACCACTGCTGTAGAAACAATCAACATCATACAGATACACAATAAAACAGAACGTTGCATGAATGGGAGTGTGTCATTACTAAAGAAAGAAACTCAGCCACCAGCTCCACATACGTCAAATCCAGCAGAAGCATCAATGTCGACCCAATAAAATGTCAAAAATATACATAACAGATGTAAATATAATTCATTTTACTCACCAGAACTTTAGAAACTATTTAGAGTTCTCCTCAGAGCCTGTCAACCAAGGGTAGCGCTCATAGTTGCTGACCTGAACGTTTCCCCGGCTGGGTCAGGCTAGCTAGCTCCAGGGTTGGGCGGCCTTTCCTCACAATATCCAGCTTTTCCTTCAAAGTCCGCCGTGAAAATGTCTTTCTAAGAAGATCTGGAACCAAATGGATAGCCTCTCCTCCTTCCTCCATGGTGGCTTCAACTAACAGCTATCAGAACGTTAACGTTGAGCAGCTAGCAGCAGATGAACATGAACCGCTAGCTTAGCTTAAACGGAGCGGCTACCGTAGGCCGTCAATGTGACTGGTTAAAGGAACAGTGTCATTACAATGTGTTTCAGTTTTAATTGTGAAGGCCCAGCAACATGATGATGAAATATGATTGGATAAAAGCTCTAATGCTAAGCTACACTGCAGCTGAGAGACAGACAAGACATGACATGAAAAGAATAAACTATTGGGAATAAAGTTTAGTCCGGCTGAGCAGACTTTGCTGGACCTGACAGAACCACCTCTGGTCGTTTGGTTTCTCCTGGTTTCACTTGTGTCTCGTTAGACCCTCTGTCCAGGTGTGGTTTATTTCCTGACTTTTTAATTTATTTAGCTTTTACCTTTTGCATTTCACCTGTCCTTGGACACTCTCACCTGTAGAGCTTTTTGTCCCTTATCAGTCAGTTATTCTTTCTACCTGTCGTATATATATGTGTGTATGTATATAATATGTGAGGCAGGTTTTTACCACCTGCAGAATCAAACTTAATTGTCAGAGCTTCTGGTCTGGAAACTGAAAAGGTTTAGTCTCAGATGTGAAGCGAGACTCGGGGGGGGGGGGGTCGTCTCATCTGTGCCCTTTAAAACCGATTTAGCACAATGACCCCAGAACAAGAGGGGTTAAATTAATTTGCCCTCAGTCTCTTTATTCACGTCCACGCTGTCCCCCCCTCCTCCTCCTCCTCCTCCTCCTCCTCCTCCTCCCTCTAGTCCTTGTCTCTCTGGTACCTGAGATGTCCAGAGACGATGTGACTGAAGCCACCAGCAGCCTTTGTCTCATCTGATCAGAGACGTTATTTCCTTCAGTCCCCGTCGGACTAAACAGACGAGGACTGTCTTTTATTCTGGGATGTTTTCAGACGTCCACCGAGACTTTAAATAAATGTAATGAGTCATCACAGCCACGCTGCGGTAGCAAATAAAAGGGGTTTAGTTTTTAATTAAATGCTGCAGAAGCGTCCTAGCTTGCATTCGGTCTGGACCCCGATGGGCTCTGGGACAATATTAGCTGGTTTATGATTCTCTGGAGACTGAAAGGATGAATTAGGCCTCGGTTAAAAGGCTCTCGTGTGCCTTGAGGAGCAGGATGGTTGTAGCTCACTGGTGGTCCGGCCTGCAGCCCCGGACCAGGACCATTACCGTCCTGTTGTGAGCTGGAGGCAGCGGTCCAGCTGATTGTACTGATTGCAGGGCTCGTAGTAGTTCAGGCTCACGGGTCTGTTCGCCTCTGGCTCGATGCTGCAGCCAAACACGATCGATCACGCTCACTTTAGTCGCTGATTTGAGCGCCGTCGCTTCATGTCTGGAGGGGAGCTGGGGTGGTTTTAATATCTCTGTCCCGGTCTAATCTATAATCCAGTCTGGAGAGCATCTGTAATGATTACAGCTGAAATTACCTCCACTTTCTCTGCTCGTCCCATTGACGGCGCCGCAGCCTGTTTTAAAACGTGATGTGTTTCTGTTATTTTATCAGCTCGGTGTGAAACGGGACGAGAGCATCAACATGGACATGTGTTGTGTTCGTCTATTAATGGGACTCGTTGACGAACAAAGGGACAAAAGACAAAATAATCACCATCACAGCAACGTCACAAATGATTCACTATTAAAGACACCTCCAGATAAAATAAAGGTAGGTGTTAAAAAAAACCAAAAAGAGACAACAAGAGACAATAAGAGACAATAAGAGACAAAAAGAGACAATAAGAGACAATAAGAGACAACAAGAGACAATAAGAGACAATAAGAGACAATTAGAGACACACAACAACATGACTGTGTTGACATGACAACAATGGTATCTGCAGTCACGGAGATAAAGACCCATCCATCCATTCAACATTCATCATCATCATCATCATCATCATCATCATCCATCCATCCAACAATCCAGACTCTGGTGTATCTGGGTTCACCTGACGCTCCAGTCTTCTGTCATCATGGAGGGTCTAGTGGTAGGAACCAAGATGGTGGACGGTATTTGGAGAACTCACATGTCAATCAACTGGACATGTGACTCCCATTGGTCCAGATCAGTTCAGCTTGGTCCCACCCACTTCACGTCTCCAGAGGTTTTTATCTTTTCATCAACATTCCTGGTCTCTGGTCCCTGGTCCCTGGTCTCTGGTCCCTGGTCTCTGGTCTCTGGTCTCTGGTCTCTGGTCCCTGGTCCCTGGTCTCTGGGTCTCTGGTGTCTGGTCCATGGTCCCTGGTTCCTGGTCCCTGGTCCCTGGTCCCTGGTCTCTGGTCCCTGGTCCCTGGTCTCTGGTCTCTTCCTCCTCATAGTTAACCTGATCCCTGGTCCCTGGTCCCTGGTCCCTGGTCTCTGGTCCCTGGTCCCTGGTCCCTGGTCTCTGGTCTCTTCCTCCTCATAGTTAACCTGATCCCTGGTCCCTGGTCCCTGGTCCCTGGTCTCTGGTCCCTGGTCCCTGGTCCCTGGTCTCTTCCTCCTCATAGTTAACCTGATCCCTGGTCCAGTTCTTCGTCCCTCTCAGGACTTCATCTTAAACCGATGCACCATTTAAACCGTCCTTTGTGGCTCAGCTCAGATGAGTGACATCTCGTCCTCAGTGCTGCTCTTTACATCGACTCATTGGAGCAGCAGCTCAGCGTCCTGGGACCTGGAGAAGGTTCCTGGAGCTTTTATTCCAGGAGGACGACGACTGTTTAAAGACCGACCTGAAGGGATGGATGCTCTTTACCTCCATCAGCTCAGAGACATGTCACTCCGAGGACGCTCCACAGGTTTACTAATAAACCAGAGAACGTATTATCAAGCTTTA
This sequence comes from Chelon labrosus, assembly GCF_963514085.1. Lineage (NCBI taxonomy): Eukaryota > Metazoa > Chordata > Actinopteri > Mugiliformes > Mugilidae > Chelon > Chelon labrosus. The sequence goes on from NC_140355.1 coordinate 23,109,988, forward strand.
GTTGTTCTATTTTCTGTCACCCTGTTTGGTTTTCCTTCAGTTTTTATCTTGACAGCGTCTTCCTTGGCGTTTCTTGTCCATCTTCACTTCCTGTCTGTGTTTTCCTCTCCTCTGATTGGTTGATTGGTTTCTCCTTGTGTGCTCCTCCTCCTCATTGGTCTCAGCTGTGTCTCGTTAACCTCTCAACCCCGTGTGTGGACATATAGTTGTATATATTAGTTATATTTGCATCTTTTTGTGACGTCAGGTCGTCTTTCACCTCGTAGTTTGGATTATTTCTACGTATTTTCTTCCTCCTCTTTGTTTCCTTTCATTCGTTTGTTGCTGCGTCTCTTTGTGGCTGGTTTGTTGTCATCACGTGTCCTCAGTGTTGTGTCTTTGTGTCTCTGGTCATCTTGCAGCCCTTTGTGTCTTCTCTCTTTGACCTACAGGAAGACGATGGATTGATTTAAACTCCCTGTTATCCTCTAATGGAAGTTTCTTATAAATGATGCTTTTAATGGACTTTAGAGACCAACAGCCTTTAACTCAGTCCCCCCAGCGGTCCCCCAGCGGCCCCCCAGCGGCCCCCCAGCGTGACCCCGAGGACCTGGAGACGACTAATCTCTGGTTACATGAATGCATCACAACAAAGGTTAACAACATCTTCATCCATCAGAGATCCACTTCTCAGCTGCTTCCCATTCAACGGGGCGCCGCGGTTATTCAGGAATAATTAGACTAATGACAGAGAATACGTCACATGTTCAGTCAATAAATCTGCCTTTGTTTGAGTCTTTTCACGTTTAATTCACATAAACAAACTGAACACAGACATTTACACGTGTTAAAGAAAATTAAAATGCTGAGGAACAACCAGAACCAGAACCAGCTGATCAGAGCTGTTTTAGATTCATTTAATGATCTCCATCTGGGAGAATCTCTGTCTGAGCTAAAGTCAAATTAACATCATGTAGTCCTGGCTCTCAGTGTTGTGTTCTGCAGTCCTCCAAGTCATTTTTGTACTTTCCAGATTCATGTTGTGGGCCAGCTAAGATCCAGTGGCGGACTGCTTTTGGCCCCCGGGCCGTATTTTTGACACCTGTGAATTAAAACAAAGGCAGCGGCTGTGATGAACCAGAGCAATCCTTTAAAGCGTAGTTAAAACCGTCTGCAGGTGAATAAAGTCAACAGTCCCACGTCTCTGGTTTCTGGTGGATAAAGTGGATGTGGTCTTTGTTCTGTGGAGGACAGATGGAGGGACAGACGTCTCCTCTCCGTCTCTCCGTCTTCTGGCCACAAGAAAACAAAGCAGTGAGTGACTAGAGCTGCAGGGTGTTCTCTCCAAAGCCTCATTATTATTCAGAACAGTTCAGTTTGTTCCACAGATGATGAGCGCTGATGGGTGGAGGAGGTCTGACGAGTCTTCGTTAAAGATGACAGGACTCAAACCCACGGAGAACCACCCGCTGGGTTCTACAAACTAAGGAGGAGGTTCTCAGTTTCTCTTCACCTGACATTCTGTTCAGGTCACGAAACTTTTAAAACTTAATTCCCTGACTCAGATTTATTAAGCCTTAACTCAAACTGAATTTCTTCTCCCCTGTCATGGAGACATCCTGCTCTTCTTCTTCTTCTACTGAATCCGTTCAGGGTTGGAGATAAACTCCATCTTCTTCTTTTTCTTCTCTTCTTCTATTTAACGTAGATCTTCTCTTTGTCTGAATCAGTTTCATCAGAAACACAACGAGAGGAAACTTATCGTAAACAGGAAGTAGAAAGTCATCACTGGTACCAGCTCATCCTCCTTCACATCCTCTCTCGTCTCCTTGGTTACCATGACAACGACACATTAAAAGATGTTTAGCTGCTTTCTTTCCTTCCTTCCTTCCTTGCTTCCTTCTTTTTGTCCTTCTTTCCTCCTGTTGTTCCTTCCTTCTATCCTTCCTTCCCTTCCTCCTCCTCCCCTTCCTCTTCCTCCTCTTCCTCTTCCTCCTCCTCTTCCTCTGCCTCTTCCTCCTCCTCCTCCTCCTCCTCCTCCTCCTCCTCCAGCTCCTCGCTCCCAGACACAGACTGAATGTCATCACTATTACAGGAAATGTCACGTCCAATCAGCAGCAGGTGTCGGTGTCCCGGTGAAGAGCTCTGAGTGTTGGGGTCTCCTCCACGCTGATGAACGACTCACACCGACTTCCTCCAACACCTCCTCCAGCACCTCCTCTGATGGGAAAATGGACAAATACAAAGAAATGAAGAAATGAAAAAATAAAAAATCTGAATCAGAAACAGAAAGGCCACGTTTGATAATGTCAGAGAGAAAGTGAAGAGTCTCAGATAAGATCAGAGTCTGATGATGAGGATGGCTGAATAAAAACCTCCTGAACCAGAGCAGACTGAGGGAGGGAGGGAAGGAGGGAGGAGGGAGGGAGGAAGGAAGGAAGGAAGGAGGGAGGAAGGAAGGAAGGGAGGGAGGAAGCGACTTCCATCCGTCACATCAGACACATCTTGTTCCTTCCTTCCCTCCTCCCTCTTTGTTCCTTGTTAACTGGTTCTACAGAGGAACATCCTAATCCTTGTTAGCTGCTGAGCTGAGCCCCCCCCCCCCCCCCTCCCCCCACGCGGACCATCAAAGTTGGGAGGCTGTTTCCATGGCGACCTAGTGACTGTCAGCTAACCTGCTCCTCCAGTGATCAGTGTTATCAGACTGTGTCTCTTCTTTAGTTGTTAAAAGGTCACTTTATGTTTCTAATATTTATTTTATTATAATGACTTTATACTTCACACGTCATTAAATATTCTCACTACACGACTCAAGTCTCACCTTAAACATGTCAAAGTTTGGAGTCACGTCGTCCTGAGGCGGCTCCCATCGGCTCAGTTTAATAACCGCTGCAGAGTCCTTCTGTATCAGTAAATAAGCTGGAGGACGGGCTGGTTCCTGCTGGAGAACACTGGGAGGATCTGTGATATTACAAGCATCCATGTGGAACCACAGCACGGCCTCGCTCTCAGCAGATGGAAACGTTCAGGAAATCCTTGAAGCACGACGTGGTGCGAGCCGGGGGCTCCTCTCCTCAGCTCCCACCAAATTAAACATGGAGGCTCTGTGGGCGCCGCATGCAGTTCACATTTATGTGGAGTCTGTCAGAGGTGAGATGCAGCGAGCATGAAAAACTAAACACTAAAGCAGGAGCTGAGAGACACAAGAGACGTCCAGCTGCTTCCTCTTATCATCAGCTACGACTCTGAACAGAATCAATCCTCTGAACTCAGTCTGGATCGTCAGCAGAGGTTCACAGATAAAGAGTCAGGATTCACTTCAACGTATTCATCCACGTCCAGGTTTAATCTGACAAGAAACCAAAAGACAAACAACCGAGAAATAACCAACTAGAAACGAGATCCAGTCAGATAATAAAATGCTTCTTCTTCTTTTCCTTTCAGCTTTCCTAAGACATGACACACGTTTCCACATCCTTCACATGTTCAGTCTTTAATTAATCGTTAATGCTGCAGCTTTCTAGATTTATTTCATCGGTGCATGAGAACAAAAGAAGAAAGTGTGAAGAGGAGGACACACATGAGGACGGGACAGAAGACACTGCAGAAAACTGAACCAGAGTCAGAACAGAAGTAAAACATGGAAACTGATCTCCATCCTCGAAGCTAGAACACGAGGAACAAGGAGACACCGCTGGAGGACACCGCTGGAGGACAAACACGTGGACGAGGTGGAAACTAAGGAGTGGAACAGGTGGAGCTAATGAGGGCGGAGCAAACGCTCAGAGAGGACGGAGACAAACTAAACATGGTCCCATGTCTCTGGACTCTCTACAGAGTCTTTCTGTCTGAGGCTTACGAGGACCTCCACCTCCCACCTCCATCCTCCTCAGAGAGTCCAGCAGTGAACTTAATGTCCAGTTCTGTCTCTGTGTCTTCAGACTGTCCTCGTCTCCAGCTCGTCCTGGTTCTATCAGAAAATAAAATGAAATAAAAAGCTGCTTTAAAACACTTCCAGTAGTTTGAATCTAAATCCTTCAGACAGACACAACAAACACACAGTGTCATTCATCTCAATCCAGGAGCCCCTGTCATGTTGGTCCCATTAGAGGACAGAGGCGTCCTACAGTTGGTGTCCCTTCAGCAGAGACATCCGTCTTCATCTGTCCTGGTCTACAGGAGACAGAGGGAAGGAAGGAAAGAAGTAATACACAAACAGCTGATGTGTTGTTTCACCCAGGACAGAGTAATTAATTACCTCTGACCACAGACACCTCCTCCTCCACCACCTCCTCCACCTCCTCCTCCTCCTCCTCCTCCACCTCCACCTCCTCCTCCTCCTCCTCCTCCTCCTCCACCTCCTCCTCCTCCTCCATGCTCTACTTACAGCAAAGAAGAAGAAGAAAAGACATAAAGACAGATTTAGGTGGAGTTATTATCAGAGAAGTTGATTTTATAAACCTGTAAAATGTCCAATAAATAACTAAAGACTCATTCTTCTATTTAATCACCTCGTCCTGTCTTTTAATTCTAGTTTCTCAGAGTTAAGACTTTAACCAACAGGTGATGTTCAGAACGAAGTAAAAGTTCATTCAGACAAGAAATCAGGTAAAAGTAAAAGATTGTTTAGTGACGAGTCCACGAAAAAAAAACAACAACTTTGAATGATTAAAAATCCATGAAAACAGTTTATTAATAACTGCACCGTGACTCCCTGTCCACTTCATTAGGTACGCTAGTGAATGCATTCTAGTATACCAGCCCTAGCCTGGACATTTATTGTCTCTTATTGTCTCTCAGTGGTTGTTTTGTGTCGTCTTGTCCTTCCACCAGTGTACCTAATGAACTGGCGTGTATGTGTCCATGCAGTGGAGTTTACATTTGATCAGTTTCTGACCATTTCCATCTCATCTGTGTCTGTTCAGTCTATAGAGTTAATCAAACGTTGTGTCTGACAGCAGAGACAGAGGACGCCACGCTGCTGTCAGACATCCATCAAACTCACGCTGCTCTGAGTTTGACCCAGAAGACATTCTGTCTGACTGGTCCCGTGGACGGTTGGACGGTTGGACGGTTGATCTCCAAACGGTAACTTGGCCCGAGGGCAGGATAACTCTGAGTCCATTTAGGAGACGAGAGGTAGAGACAGGCGTGAAGGAAGACGAGAGACGGGGGTGAGAACCGGTCAAAGATTTAATTTGTGTCTGGATTCAGCTCATGAATGTTTCATCACCGTCCTGTCCAGCCTCAGAGACTCTTGTCCTGACCTTTCACTGCTTCAACGTCCCTGAACGTCCTCCCTTTACTTCAGGACAATGTGTCTCCACAGAAAGAAGGAAGGGTGGAAGGAAGGAAGGAAAGAAGGAAGGAAGGAAGGAAGGAAGGAAGGAAGGAAGGAAGGACGTATCAGTTTCTTGTTTAGTTTGGTTCTCAGACTCATCACTATCATCACTAATGAACAGACATGACTCTGATGTTGAGTTCGTTTTGAAGCTTCATGAACTCCACCTTCAGCCGTTGGTTCATCTTCTCTTTGTCTAAAAACACTAAAGCTTTATAACCGACCTCCCAGAGGAGCGTCTGTAGAGCGTCTGTATCTTGGCGTTTCCTGCCGTCTCCTCCGTCTGAAGGCAGGAGCTGCAGGACCTGCTGCATCTCTAATAACGTTGTGACACTGTGCAACGAGCTGCTGGAACTTCAGAGCTTTCTGGAACGCCATAATCCCCTGAGAGACGGGGTTTCCATGACGACCAAAAAGAGCCGCGATGCTCAATTACCCACGTCCTCCCCCCCAACGCCTCCTCTTCAACCTCCCTGAGTGTCACATCATCTGTTTATGAAAGCACAGGCTGGGCCTCGTCACACAACGCCTTGGACAGTTTTTATTATTTAACATCGTTGTTTGATTCCTTCTCATGGTACGGTCATAGAGGAGGAACCCTGCCTCCTTAGTATCGGCTCAGGGACCCAAGGGGTCAAGGTGGCCCCTGGTCTGGACAAAAAGAACAGAAAAACTACCAGAGTGATGTCTCTCTGAAGGTAATGACTCTTTGGTTCGAGGGGTTTTGACCAATGTCTTTAAAGATCAGACTTTAAATCTAGAAAACAACTTTCTATGTGTACTTTATTCAAAATGTGTTTATTTTTTTTTACTAATTTGCATATTCTAGTTAAAAAATAAGAGCATCATAAATATGAGGGACAGTCAAAACAGAGCATAACATTACCCACAATCCTCTCTGCTCCACTCTAACATGCTGGGTGTCATTAGAAAGCATCACATAGCTGAAGCTGACCAGCTAGCCTCAGCTAACAGAGAAAACACACAAACAAACTTTGAATTTCACAGAGTTTCTTCTTCTGTCTCAATATTTCATCAAATCCTAAAACAACTGACAATAAATGTAACTGATCTAGTTTTATTATCTTCTGACCTTTAGAGTCTATCCACATGATTCTACATCAACTATCCACCACACGGTGACTGGACTGATAGAATCTGAACCCTGTGTCTCATTCATGGTCTTTACCTCCATCTAGTGGTCTAATGGTGGTACTACAGATAATAAATACAACACAGCCATGTTGTAGTGACAGTTAGCTTAGCATTGCTATGTAGCATGTCTTGGTGACTGGTATCCCTGGGGAGTTACATGTGTGAACAACATGGAGGAAATCTCAGTCTTCTTCTGGATTGTATAATGATCTCAATGGTAGAATGTGATGATGTCCAGGATAAATAAAATGTCCAGAGGTTGAGTTGTGTGTACGTTGCCTCCTGTAGTGGAATCAGTAGGATTTTGTAGCCAGACTGAGTTCAGTTTATAAAGAACTGGATCTGGAGCAGAGTTTACGGAGAAGCTGCACAAACTTCAACCTGACAAACTGACACTTTGACAGTTCACATAAAGCTTCAAAGATAGATGTCAAACCCAGAGAGAATAAATACAGTAGAACATGTCGACGTGGGAGTCACATCCTCATGTTGTTGTTGTTTGTTTTGACACTTTATGATCGTTCTGTCTCTTTAAGGACCAGGGCTCAGGGTGGAGGTGGCAAATGTCAATTATTAAACATCTAAAACTTATTTTTCATTAAACTTCATGTCTTCAGTGTTTATTGGATGAATCTATATGTTGTTTGTTGCAGGATGAACTACGTCCAACGTCTCCCACACACTAACAACGTCATCCAGGAACCATTTCAGCTCTGCAGCTTCTCATTAGTGACCCTTGACTCATGAATCTGACACGGCGTCCCATTCGTTTGACCTAATGAGCCGCTCCAGCTCCGCCTCCTCTTTCAAGCCTCCTCCTGCAGCAGCTCCACGTCCACGTCGCTGTCAGTCAGAGGTGACAGACGTGATGAAGCTTCAGATTCTTCTCTGACCCGTCACCTCTCAATCACGTCTCTGACATCAGGAGGATTTTATCGTCACACACGACGACAAACCAAATGTCCACATGTCAGAACTAATAAAACGTTTCTTGTTTCTAACGTTTTTTATCGTCAGTCTTAGATAAAATTACACTGGTTGAAAATGAAGGGCAGCGTTGTAGTTCACTGTTTGACCTGTTGGTGTCACTGTCGTCTCACAACTGCAGCCTTTAAATGAGACTCATCTTAAAAAAGACATCTGCATCACCTGGATAGTACTCCAACCAATCAGAGACATTTAAACTAATCAGATGAGCACTTTAAGCCCCGCCCCCAAACAATCTGATTGGCCCGTCAGATCTCTGCTGGAGCAGAATCAGTTCCCATCAGAGAGACTCCAGATAAACTTTCCTCCACTATGCCTGAGCATTCATAAGCAGCTACTGATGCTAAAACAGGATAGCATTAGCCGTTGCATTAGCCTAAAAAAGTAACAATGCTAATGTGTGTAGTTGTGTTAGCACAAACAATCTAACATTAGCCTTAACAAGATAATGTTATCCCCTTATTTGGCATAAACAGGCTAATTTAGCTCCACGACTACTGTTACTCTTCTGTATATCACCACATTAGGCCACGCCCCCAGATTGATCTGATTGGTCCAGTAGATCTTTGCTAGAGCAGAATCAGTTCCTAACAGAGAGACTCCAGATAAACTCTCCTCCATGAAAATCTTCAATCAATGTCAGAAACTTTACAGCAGATATAAACGTTTTACAGCTTTGTAGCCGACCAGCACCATCTTAGCGACCATGCTAACGTTGCTAACAGATCTGGATGTGATTTTATCTTTGTCTCATTCTGAAGCTGTTTTTGTTGTGGAGCTAATCATCTTTCCATCGTGTTGTTGTGCAGTGATCAGCTTCACCCACACGGGTCAACTCTACACGTTTGAACTGTCGACTCACTCCCACTCATGAGTGGGTGAGTTTCTCTTCTAATGAAGCTCTGAGTCCCTGCACAGGAAGCATGTCATCAGCTGATTAACAGCTGGGCCTTTTAGACGCTAATACACAAATACAGGCCTCAAGAATATAGATGCTGATGTAGATACATGCTTTATTGTATTTATCAGAATCTATTGATTGATTAGAATAAATAAAACATGAAGGAAGATTCGTCTCCATTCATATAAAACCAGGAAGGTTTGACTGACATGAGGCTATTTTTAGTTCCTTGTCACCACAGATCATCAAACGTCCCGTCATCTTTTCCTCTGTTCTTCTTCTACTGACATTTACTCGCAGTTTATCCTGCGGCCGCCTGGGACCACATCATCCCTCTACTGCTCTGAAACACGGACGGAGGGAGGGTTTTATTTATCCTGTGGGAAATATGCAGCAGCACCATTAGAGTAAAAGGCTAAAAAATAATATAATGATATGAAACTATAAGGATGTATAACAATATATAAAGTATGTGAGGGTATAGAATATGGAAACAAGATAAATTCTGTTTATATGTAGATAAATATGTTAAAATAATACAGAAATGGGACTGGGTCTGGACTCTGTGGTGGTCAGTCCATGTGTGAACATGATGTCTCATGCTCCCTGAACCACTCTTTCACAATCTGAGCCCCATGAATCCTGACATTGTCATCTTGGAATATGATCCATTGATGGAATAACCTGGTCATTCAGTATATTCAGGTAGTCAGCTGACCTCATAATGTTGCTGAACCTAGACCTGAGCAACTGCAGCAACCCCAGATCATAGCACTGCCCCCACAGGCTTGTACAGTAGACACTAGGCATGATGGGTGCATCACTTCATCTGCCTCTCTTCTTACCCTGATGCTTCTCCACTATCCTTCCAGTTTTTAATAATGCCTTGGACAGTTCTTAACCCAGTTTTAGTAGTTTCTACAATCTCCTTAGATGTTTTCTCTGCTTGATGCATGCCAATGATTTGACCCTTCTCAAACAGACGACCACAGGATGTGTCTTTAGACATGGTTATTGAAGAAATGAGAAGCTACTCATTGCATCAGTTGGGGTTAAATAACTTGTTGTCAGCTGAAAGATAATCACCCATGCAGTAATTATCCAATAGGAGGTGAATACCTGTTTATTAGTTAGATCCAGGCAGTGTTTTCTCTATAAATATTTCAGTCCAGGTTGGCAACTAATTACAGAATGAATGGACTTCCGAGTCCAACTTGTCCCATACCTAAACGGGTCAGGGCTGTTTTGTGAACCACATAATATTGTGCAGGTAAGCCAACTGTTTTTTTGTGTCTCTGTTTTGCTGCAGAGACTTTAACACTGTTGAGAAGTGAGAGGTGTTAGCGGCCGGCGCTCTCTGCTGGCAGACACATGAATATCACTGTTTATTACATTTAACCTGTGATAGACTGGAGACCTGTCCAGGGTGGACCCCCCTCTAGACCAATGACAGCTGGGATAGACTGGAGACCTGTCCAGGGTGGACCCCCCCTCTAGACCTGGGATAGACTATGAATGTGTTAAAAGTCTGCTCCAGAACATGTGTTGAACAAAGAACTCAGAGTCAGAATGAGTTCAGGAGGTTTATTGGTTCAATAAGAGGAGTTAAGTGGACCGAGTGTAACATTGTACAGTACATGTGTCAATGTAAACTGAATGGAAATGTTTGTAAAAGAAAGTATTGTGTCCCGAACCACATGTGTAACATGTAAAGCAAAGACTGATGAGGTTAGCAGGTAGGTCAAGTACTGAGACAGAACAAGACGAGGACCAATCAGACAGAGAGTCACACCAGGAAATCCTCCTCCTGGAGACTGAGGAGTGAAAACATCTGCGTGTGACTCGTCCTCATCTTGACCTGAAGCTAAGAGGAATAATTCAAAGAGAAGCCGACACAGCGCAGACACATCGCTGTGACGTCTATGATGACGGAGGTCTGCTGTAAGTTAGTGGGGGAGCTCGTGGGCCACCAGCTTGTAGTGGGACCCACAGGACGGGCAGCGCTGGGCCTCGCCCTCATGAAGCCAGAACCAGACCACAGCTGTGTTGTCTTCTTCACCTGCAGACAGGAAACCATGACAACCAGTCAGAACGTGAACCAAAGAAAACACTGTCCCTCATCAAAAGCGTTTAAAGGTTTAAAAGCGTTAGTGACTTACAGACACATCCCACGATCCTCTTGTTTGAGATGGAGGGAACCAGGTGGGGGTCAGCTTTGGAGCCGGCGTAGCTCTTTGGCTTCATCATGTTGTAGGGATCCTGGAGGAGACCACAGCTCACTTAGTTTAACTTTTAAACCTCAGTACTACAGTTTACAGTGATTAATGCTCATGAATATTAATGAGGTCTGGCTGAGTGTGGGCGGGGCCTACGCTCCATCCTCCCCAATAAATCTGAACTCATTTGGTAAAAGCTCAAATCTTAATTCACAGACGTCACAATCATGTTTGAATTCAAGTTAAATGTTTAGCATTTCACCAAGAGATTAGAGAATAGCTGACAGATTAAACTGATTAAATATAAAAGTATAGTTTGATGCAGTTTGATCCAACACTGGATTTATAGAAGACATATTCCAGTAGTGAACAGAGTTTAAAGCGTTGTTTCATTAATCAACACGGCCTTAACTCCACATCAGAGCTGTTCCATTTTATTTCTAAATTACTACTTAATATGCTAATTAGATCCACATGGACGATGGCGTCCTCTCAGCAGGATTAACAAACCACCGACAGCTGAAGTGAAGTTCATTACTGTGACAGGAAGTTAAACGTCTCCTGTCTGAGATAACAGTTAGTTCCTAAAACGCCTGCCGGCTACAGATAACGCCGTCCAGGGACCTGCGTCTTATCTCCGGAAAGACTCCTCATCTAAAACCAGGACAGTGTCTCCACCGGACGGGTCCAGGGTTCCTGGGACCCCGGCAGGAGAGTGGACGTATTGATCCAACAGGTCGTGATCTTTATCATTAAATGAGTTGAAGCACTTTAAACGTTGTGTCAGCTCACGACCTGAACATTTACCGTCAGTCAGATGAATGAGTGAATGGACGAGCTCTGGTCAGAGTCTGTCTCATGTCAGGAGCTTTATGTAAAACAGGGCTCACAGAAACCAGAACTGGTATCGTCCTGGTTTCCTCTGGGATCAAATAAAAAGGTTTAAGATTAATTAAAAAAACACCGATCAGCCACAACATTATGACCACTGACAGGAGAAGTGAATAACATTTAAACCATCTTGTGACAGTTCAGTGTTCTGCTGGGAAACTTCTGGACCTGGCATTCATTGGTGTGGATGTTACTTAGACATGTAGCACCCACCTAGACCAGACCAGGCACCCCCACCCCACCTAGACCAGACCAGGACCCCCACCTAGACCAGACCAGGCACCCCCACCCCATAGCAATGATTGACCTGGCCTCCAAATTCACTAGACCCCAAATTGATCAAGTATCTGACTACAAAGTTAAGTTGAAAGTACAGGTGAAGAGATGGCTGACAGGTGAGGGGATGCTGTTTTATTCCATGTACCGACACGTCTCAGTAACACAGACCTAACACTCCCTCCTTCTTCCTCCTTCTTCACCATCTACTCAGACCTCTTCTCTCTTTTCTGTCGTTCAACATTTAATTACACAGATACAGCATCTAATCTGTGTTTAGCTTCAGAGTTTTTCTATTTAATTCTCAGCTCTGTGTGATAATCTGATGCAGCTCCATGAATCTGAAACGACTGATCTTTGGAGAACGGCACAAGAAATGAGTTTAACATGTAAACTTGAATTGTTATGTCTTTATCTTTTTTATTATTATTATTATTGGTCAAATAAAGAAATCACATGTTTTTAATACTTTTCTTTCAGCTTTTTTCAGGCCAAACTGTGAATCAGTGAATTAAAGCCAGTAGATAAATGTCAGGTGTCAGTCAAACAGGTTAATGTGGTGCTGATAGATGAACGTACCGATCCCTCCTTCGCTGCCTTCATGATGATCTTCTCCAGCCCTGTGGCCTGCTCCTCATCAGTGGGGATCCCTGCAAACACAACAGATCAGCAGATGACTGAGAGGAGCAGCTTTAAGTAGATGGTCATAATAAATACTGCTACACTGAAGGTCACGGCTCAAAACCTCTTTTTTATGTCAGTTTAAAATGAAAGCAGCATCATTTCTGCTTTAAAATATATAGTTAACGCAAAGAAGTTGAGGTTTTTTTAAGCTTTCTAAAATCATAATCACTTTACTGAGTTACAGACTTATGAAAAGATAAATCCTCCTTTAACAAGAAACATTTTAAGGCTTTTCTGTTAAAAATAACTATGTTTATTAATCAACTATAGGAACAGCTGTCAGTTCATTCTGTTAATCATTTAATTTTAGAGTCATTAAACTTAAATAACAACAAATGCAAGTAAAGCAATCATTTGATATTTGTTCTTTATCCATTAGTAGCTAAAAGTTGTTTAATGTAAAACAACTAGTCGAGTAATAAATAACTTGATCAGGACAAAGCTGAGACTAGCAGCTAACTGTTCTGTTTAGATCACACTAGTTAACTAACACCACCTTTAGCTTTAATAAAAACTGTTCCGTATTTTGTACAGATCCATTTAATACAACTGTAAGTTTAAATAAACGTTTTTATTGGGACTGCTGACTTCAGATAACACTTAAACTTACCAAACCTGCCCTTACACGGCTAGCATTGCTAATGCTGCTAATGCTAATAGCTAGTTAGCATGCAGGGGTCCGAAACTGCCAGAAGTTTCGGCTTCTATGTTATTTAACATATGCCGAATTGAATATAGTTTGCTTCTAATTCTATTAAGCCATGTGTGTTTCATGTTTTACTAGTTATTAAATGAAACTAGCGAAGACTAAATGTTTTGAATGAAGTCTGGCCTGGACGTAAACACGGTCAGTAGCGTTCTGTCCTTGCCACACAACCCCTCCTTTAGGACATATCTAACCCGTATTAAAGACGTTATGTGTCGGGGACAGTTGTGTCCTCACCTCCAGCCGCCATGGTCCGGGTCAGAGCAGGTACCGGGGCAGCCCGGCATGTTGTCGCGGCTCTAATAGTTGAACGCAGCAGTAACCTTGCAGCCATTTTACTCCTTAGCTGTCTGTCACCACACAGCGGTCGCTCACTGATGACGTGTGAGCTTCGCTTCCTCTTCGCACTCAAATTTATCACAATGGCGCCATCTGGTGCACTGACGTTTATTAGCTTAGATGCTAATAACGTCCACAACAGTTCATTCTTTCACATACTGCCGTACTTAAAAATATAGTTTAAGAGCGACACGTTTTTTTAGGATGACTGTTCAGGTGAAAATGTCAATTTAAATTAAATAAATTTAAGTCTTTGTAACTGAATAAGACCAGAGGACAAGCTCAACAAATGACTTGATAACATGAACATATAAGAAGCTAACTAGGAAGGCTAGCTGCTGAGATAGCCGTGGTTAGCTTTGGCTAAAACTGTTTCTGTTGCTTTTCTGTTGGTTATTATTAAACAGTGAAAGCTAATGGCAGAGAAAACAAATGAGCTAAACGGCTAAACGACTGGTGAAAGTTAGCTGCTGAGATAGTCAGAGCTATCCTTAGCTAAACTAAAACTAGGTCCAGTTACTTATTTATTTATAGTTATAATCTAGATATAAAACATTTTGATATAATATTTGTGTTTTATTTCACTTAAATAAATGCATCAAACAGAGAAAATCTGAACGGTGAACGCTAACTGCTAAAATAGTCATAGCTAGCCCAAGCTAAAATAAAACCATAGTCCAGATATATTTATTTACTACTAGTTATTATCTACAGATTTTCTTAAGCTCATTCTGATAAAATATTTTAGTTCTTCTGCTTAAGTCACTTAATCACTCTTAACTCTTAATCACTTAAGTCACTCTTTAACTATTCTGTAATTACTGCAAACACCAGCAGCCTCTTCTCATTCAGATCCATCTCTCATCATGTTGCAGGTGGATTTAAATTAAATCAGTTCTGTATCTGACAGAATAATCCATTAAAATATTAATTAGTGCACTTTTATCAACCCACCAAGAAGAAAAAGAGTCAAAGATGTCCATAGACATTTATATAAGTTTATTGGTTCAATAAGAGGAGTTAAGTGGACCGAGTGTAACATTGTACAGTACATGTGTCAATGTAAACTGAATGGAAATGTTTGTAAAAGAAAGTATTGTGTCCCGAACCACATGTGTAACATGTAAAGCGAAGACTGATGAGGTTAGCAGGTAGGTCAAGTACTGAAACAGAACAAGACGAGGACCAATCAGACAGAGAGTCACACCAGGAAATCCTCCTCCTGGAGACTGAGGAGTGAAAACATCTGCGTCTGACTCGTCCTCATCTTGACCTGAAGCTAAGAGGAATAATTCAAAGAGAAGCCGACACAGCGCAGACACACCGCTGTGACGTCTATGATGACGGAGGTCTGCTGTAAGTTAGTGGGGGAGCTCGTGGGCCACCAGCTTGTAGTGGGACCCACAGGACGGGCAGCGCTGGGCCTCGCCCTCATGAAGCCAGAACCAGACCACAGCTGTGTTGTCTTCTTCACCTGCAGACAGGAAACCATGACAACCAGTCAGAACGTGAACCAAAGAAAACACTGTCCCTCAGGAGCTGCACCACCCGTTCACTGTGGCAACAAGCCAAGAAATGCTTCTTCATCAGCACCGCTATATTTATCTCCAGCAGAGGTTACTCTACAGAACCATTATGAGGTCAAGGTGAACCCTGAAGCTGCTAAAGACTCAACACAAGATAAATGCCCATTTCTGTGTAACAGAAAAAAAAATTTCACCAAATTCCATCTAAGAAGGCGTAGGAAGTTAAATAATATTTACTCCATTCAACAGTTAACTTACAGACACATCCCACGATCCTCTTGTTTGAGATGGAGGGAACCAGGTGGGGGTCAGCTTTGGAGCCGGCGTAGCTCTTTGGCTTCATCATGTTGTAGGGATCCTGGAGGAAGAGGAGGATGAGGTCAGAGATCAGATTCAGCAGTGATTTTTAGATAGATACATAGATTACATCCATCCAATATCTGTCCTTCAACAAAAATACGTGTAATAGTTCTCTTAAAAGTTGACGTCAGTCTGAAATAAGAGATTTGTTTTAATTGTTTAATTAATGTTAGAATTCTTTTACAGTCTTGTTGTGTTATTCTCTCTCTTAGTTAACCTCAGCTCTTCCAACACTTTAGATTATTCTTTTCAAATATAATTTTTAGTCGTCATACCGATCCCTCCTTTGCAGCCTTCATGATGATCTTCTCCAGTCCGGTGGCCTGCTCCTCATCGGTGGGGATCCCTGCAAACACACCAACCTCGTTAGGGAGCAACACACCAGCTCTAAATTACACAACTTCTATATTTAGCCCAACTTATTGTTTCATGTATGAAAAATAAATGTAATATTATAATGATATTCAGCAAATAAAAGCAGGAAGTCTTCTCTTCTCAGACTGAAATATTTTGGTTGTTTAATCAACTTTTACATGAAAAATGACCTTATTTTACACATGACAATTGTTTTTACTGTAGAAATACAGGACGCTACTAGCTAGAGCTACTGCTGCTAGATTACCTATTTATCGTATTAAAGCCACATAGCTCAGGTTGGTGGGGGAGTGAAGTAAGCCGAATTAAACAGATTCTTAACCTAATCGTACTGACTCATTCGTTTTTATTTTACCAGCTATACAATTTTGAATTTTAAATAAATCACTATATTTTTAAATGAAGTCTGGTCTGATCTGCACTGCTCAGAACGATATTGTAACAGAACACAGGAAGCGTCCCACGGTCAGTGGCGGTGTCTGTCCTTGCCCCAGATAAACCCTCTTTTAGCGGTTATTTAACCCGTATTCCGGACGTTGAGTCTCGGGGTCGGTTTCGTACTCACCTCCCGCCGCCATGGTGCGGGTCAGAGCGGGGACCCTGGCAGCCCGGCAGGCTGTCGCGGCTCTAAAACCGGAGCGTAGCAGTAACCTTGCAGCCATCTTTCCTCCTTTGCCGTTTACGCGCTGGTCGCAGGTTTATGACGTTGAAGCTCCTCTAATGCGTCAATTGGGTTCGACGGAATAAAATAAAATAAAATAAAATAAAATACAATAAAATACAATAAAATACAATAAAATACAATAAAATAAAAAAGTTAAATTAAATTATTTGTATGTTGTAGTTTAAATAATTTACAATCCTAACACATTTTCATTGGTTTTAAATTGAGATTAAAATTATAAGGCTATAAAAAAGTCTATAAAAAAGCATTATTATATAACATTTATATTCGTCATTAATTCTAACCTTTTGTCTTTTAAGAAATGAAACTTTAAATGACTTTGTTGTAAACTACTTTAAGTCGTGAAGATTAACCACACGTGACTTCCAGTAAAAGTAGAGAGGTGTAGCACACCTGACCAGGTGATCAAGAATCAGTAGGCGCGTTCGACTTGTCTGCGCCTGTCTGAGTCTGACTTGCTTACGTCAGCGTGATCTTACGCCGACTGTAGGGGTGGAGCATAAAACGGCTGCAGACAAGTCGGACACGGTCAACTTCGTGTAAACAATGGCGGATCTCGCGGTGTTTGCATTCGTTGTTGCCGACGAAATAGAAGCTTTGGAGTTACCGGAATTTATACCCGTGTTACAACAACAAGAAAACCTTGAAGAACGAAGATGATAAAAACGGTTTACATGCTGCTTTATTTGTGATGTTATGTTATAGGCCTATGTAATTTCTGTGATTGTAACTGTGCCTCTTGTAACACTGTCATGTTCATTTTTGCATGGAGCTGCGTGTGGAGTCGCGGTAACGTCAGTGCCTGCCAATTCAGAGACCCGGGTTCGATAGCTCACGTGGTTAATTTTTTTTATTTTATCTTTTTATTTTGCATTACACTCTCAAAACATAGCCACTACGTCATTACATGCAGAAATGTACACCTAGTGGGCATAATCTGTGAAGCATATTAGTTTTTTTTTTTTTTACAGTCATTTGTGAGACAACCAATCAGATATTAACAGCATTGTCAACAAAACTTTTTGTTGTAAACAATGATCCAAGGCAGGCCTTCAGGGAGGGATTATCTGACAACCTGTAGCCCATGAGGCTTCTTTGATATTCAATCCTGTCCTTCATGACAGTTGATCTACCAGTTATAGGCTCTTTCCAGTATTTGCTATATATTCTCATGTGACATACACATACAACACAAACTCATTAAAGTATTGTGCGTTTATTGTGAGCAGTTTTTCCAGTTCATCAATACATGCAATGTGTCCCAAATCTGATTGATTGCAGAATTGTTTCAAAAATTCAGTGACACTTCAATGACGAATAGCAGCAAATCTACTGAATAAGGATTAAGTAGCATAGTGCTTTGGTCTCCAATCTTGGCGAAAATGAACTGCTGATTAGGCTACTTATTTGAATATTTACTTTTACACCCAGAGTCGTTTAGCACCTGTAACTCAACCATGAAACGAATTCACAGAAAGATATTGAGATGGAGATTAAATGCCATTTGTTTTCATTTTTGGACAGACAGGTGTGAAGAAGAACCCCAAAAATCTATTAACCCACTAAACTAATTTAGGATGATACTGAAGAAGCAGTACTACGATATAAGTAAGGTATAATGGACGACACGCCATTCGGTTCTACAAATTTAATGCACGCGTTCTAGATGGTAAAACGACCAGACGCGAAACCTTAGAATTTAACCAGCGCGATTCAGTCTCGAACCCGCGAACCAGCAGCACCTCGGATCGGGAGGCGAGCGCGCTGACAGTTGAGCCAATAGCCCAGGCTAATTTAATTTTCGGATAGTCTAATGGAGTGAAGTCCATTATCTCTCTTATTCTACTGTTACCAACATGTTAAAAATGCCTTTTTACTGTTTAATGGAAGAAATGAACTCTGCATTGAACTGCAGTCAGATGTACAACGTTTTCAGTAGGCCAGCCTACCGTTGTTGCAGAAATCACATATAAGAAGGTATCCCTTCCATTTCTGTTCATTTTCGCATATTCCAACATAACGAAGCGATAAACGTCAAAATCGTCATGAGGAGATTCCTCCCAAACTGCCCAATCACGTCTTTGACCTGACGTCATGAGGGCGGGTTTCCGGTCGTGCAGTTCGTTGGAGAGCAACTGCAAGATCTGTCTGCAGGGGAGGCGGTGACAAGATGGCGGTCCGTGCAGTCGCATCTCACTGAGCTCCTCGAGAAGTCCCGATGTTATAGTCAATTAGAAGAAAACCAAACCACTATTAAGTGCCTTTTGTCCAGTACTCAGTACGAAAATGAAGAAATACAACAGCGGGAAGCCCCCGGCGCAGAAAAGTCTCCCATTTGAAAGCTGTGGGAAGACGAGTGAACACGACTATGCAGCTATGGCTAACGTTAGCAAGAACAAACGAGGGCTGACAACCCCAACGGAAACTCCCGAAAAAACACACCTGGAGAAGAAAACGAAAGGTATGTCTCAAGAAGAAACAAACACCGAGACCATACTGAATGCTATTAACGCTCTCGGTCAACGTGTAGACGACCGTATGGAAGAATTTAGCACGCAGTTGCAACAGCATAGCTCCATGCTAGCTTCTATTGCTAAATCGGTGCAGTTCAACGCAGAAGAGCTAAAAGAGTGTAAAACGAAAATAAAACACCTGGAAAAGAAAGTGGAGACACTGACCAAGGAAAATGAAGACATGAGGGGTCGTGTATTGAACAATGACAGATACAAAAGACGGTGGTGCCTGCGCATCAAAGGGAAAAAAGAAATAGCCAATGAAAACATAAGAGCGGAGGTGGTGGAGCTTCTCAGCAGGATTGCACCGGACCTGGCGGTAAAGATGGATGAAGATGTCGACGTTGTCCACAGAGTGGGGAAAATGATGGATAACCGGCCACGGCAAATAATCATCTTATTTGTGAGACGAGTA
Source organism: Chelon labrosus (assembly GCF_963514085.1). Taxonomy (NCBI): domain Eukaryota; kingdom Metazoa; phylum Chordata; class Actinopteri; order Mugiliformes; family Mugilidae; genus Chelon; species Chelon labrosus. Next base: position 23,129,337 of record NC_140355.1, read on the forward strand.
GTGAGAGATGACATCTGGAAGCGAACAAAAACTTCTCCAATCTGCAAAGAAGAGGGGATTCGCTTTGCTGAAGATCTGACTCAAGAGGACTGGCGTTCCAGACAGGCTCTCTGGCCAAAAATCGACCAGGCTAGAAAGGAAGGCAAGGCTGCAGGCTTCAGGGGCCCGTTTGGATTCATCGAAGGCAAGCGTATTATGGAGGAGACTTAAGTTATGGGCTGAAATTAGAGCTCGAAATGAATATATAGTGGATCAGTTCGGGTGATGGGACTTCTACCTCAAGGTTTTTATTCCACCTCCCTAAACTTTTTTTCAGAAAAAGTTCATTTGTTCATGTGTTCTGTATTTCAGTTAAAGACTGACACTTCTTTTATTTCCTTTAATACAAGGGGACTTAAAGACTCAGTTAAGCGAAAAGCTGTCTTTTTGTTTTGCAAAGGGCAACAAGCACACTGCACCTTTCTTCAAGAGACTCACTCTGATATATCTGATGTTAAGTTTTGGTCACAACAATGGGGAGATAAAATTCTATTCAGTCATGGGACAAATCGGTCGGCTGGAGTTGCCATATGTTTCAACAGATGCCCTGGTAAGATTCTGAGTGAAAAAGCAGATAAGGAGGGACACTGGGTAGCCTGTGTTTTGGAAATTGACACTATTCTTATTATTCTGATTAACATATATGGTTATAACAACAATCACAAAAATAGAAATCTGTTACATCAGATATCCGAAGTTATCATAGAACTAAATGCAAACTTCCCTACAGATCATATTATTGTTGGAGGTGATTTCAATTTAACTCCTGATGAGTGGATGGATAGATGGCCTTCCAGGTTATTGAGTGAACATAGAAACCCAATTTTAGAAGCTTTTGCTAATAATAACAAATTGATAGACATCTGGAGAATTTTACATAGTGGGGTGAAACAGTTTACCTGGCATAAACCTAACGGTCAAAACAAATCGCGAATTGATTATTGGCTGATATCAAACTCAATATCAGATCATGTCACAGAAACAGAAATTGCTAACTGTCCTTTAAGTGATCATTGCATTATTAACCTGAAACTTAGAAACAGTAATAGAAATAACAAACCAAAAGATTATTGGAAATTCAACTCCCAGTTGCTAAAAAACTCAGAGTTTTGTCATTCCATTAAAAAAATTATTTTTGATATTAAAAATGACAATACACTAGACACGTCTATACTAAAATGGGAATTTCTAAAATTTAGTATTAGAAAGTATTCAATAACATTTGGTAAAAAAGTAAATAAAGAAAAGAGAGCTCAAGAAGCAACAGTGGTTAAAGAACTCATGACACTTTATAGTAAATCAGATTGGAGTGAAGAGGACAAAGGAAAAATAAATCATTTGCAATCCAAATTGGATGGAATGTATATAGATAAAGCTAAAGGTGCATTTATTAGATCCAGAGCCCGGTGGATTGAAGAAGGAGAAAAGAATACTGCATACTTCTGCAAATTAGAAAAACGCAGACAAGAATATAATTCGATTTGTAGTCTAACAGTTGATGGAGAGGAATGTACAGAACCCAAACGCATTGAAAAAGAAGTTTTCAGTTTTTATAGGAACCTTTATAGATCTTCCTACTCAGAACAAGATGCCTCATCTTTTTTTGATAAAATTAATAACTTGATTCCTGTTATTGATGAAAACTTTAAAGAAGTTTGTGATGAGGAGCTAAGAATTGGAGAATTTGACTGTGCTATAAAAAAAATGGCATCCGATCGTTCGCCAGGACCAGACGGTATAACAACTAACTTCTATAAATACTTTTGGGAAGATTTAAAACTCCTATTGTTTCAGGCTATAATTGAATGTATTAATCAAAAAGAACTAATGGAAACTATGAAACAAGGAATAATAAAATTGATTCCAAAACCTGGAAAAGATAAGAAAATATTAAGCAACTTAAGACCTATTACACTGTTGAATACAGACTACAAGATTCTAACAACAGTTTTGGCAGCAAGACTTAAGACGGGTATATCTAAATTAATCAGCTCAACACAATCTGGTTTTCTTAAAGGAAGGTCCATCCATAATAACATCCGCCTGGTTCTGGATCTTATTGACTATAATTATTTAATTAAGGAAGATGGTTTTATCTTATTTTTGGATTTCCATAAAGCATTTGATTCAGTGGAACACTTATTTATTGTTAACACACTGAGATACTTTGGCTTTGGGAATAGGTTTCTTGATATGATCACTATGTTACATACAGATATTAATAGCTGTGTTTCCCTCTCAGAAGGTACATGTCCTAGATTTAAGGTTGAACGAGGAATAAGACAGGGCTGTAGCATTTCTCCTCTTTTATTCATTGCAGTGACTGAATTACTAGCAATTGCGGTAAAAAATTCGAATATTAAAGGTTTAGATATAAACAACCACAAGTTACTCATAAGTCAGCTTGCTGACGATACAACACTCTTTTTACAAAATAAGGACCAAATACCAGTGGCTATAAAAGTAATAGAGCGGTTTTCACAAGCATCAGGCCTATATCTGAATCTGAGTAAATGTGAACTGATGACCATTCATAACTGCTCTGAATCCTCACTATATAATATACCAATCAGAAATGATGTTAGATATCTAGGTATTTGGATTACCAAATCATCAGATATTAGTGAAAAAAAGAATATCCAAGACAATATTGATAAATGCGGAAAAACATTAAACATTTGGCTACAAAGAGATTTAACATTATTTGGAAGAACGATGTTAACCAAGATTGAATCTATTTCTAGACTAATCTATCCATCCTACTCTCTTGCTGTTTCTCCAAAGCTAATCAAAGAAATTAATAGAATCAATTTTAATTTTATTTGGAAAAATAAACATCACTACATTAGAAAAGGAGATCTGTTGAAAAATTATGAGGAAGGTGGCATAAAGGCAATCGACTTTGAAATTATGAATGGGATATTGAAAATTAAATGGCTCCAATCGTTTTTGAGGAACGGCGAAGAGTTATGGTTCTCCTTACCAACATATATCTTTGATAAAGTGGGAGGTATTGAATTCTTATTAGCATGCGACTTTGAAATATCTAAATTGCCTATAAAACTCTCATCCTTTCATCAGCAGGTTCTGTTACAGTGGAAACTGATATTCAAACATAACTTCAGTCCCCACAATGTTCCATTATGGAACAACAGAGTTATATTGTGTAGAAGGAAATCTATGTTTCTGAAAGACTGGTGGGAAAAACAAATATGGTCAGTTGTTCATATATTGGATGAAAATGGTAATATTCTTGAATTGGAGGAATTTAATTCTAAATATAATATTAACTGCTCAATTGTAGATTACAACAAAGTAACACAGAACATTCCAAAGGCCCTTATTCAAACAATACAGAATAATTTTTTGAATATCGCATCACCAAGATTACACAAAATTAAAATTGATTATGTGGACCTGGTAGATACAAAATGTAATAATAGATTCCTTAAGCAAACTCTTGTTAATATTTTGTGCCCGGGTAGAACAAGAAGCACTCCCTTCTTTCTTGGTTATAACAAATCTGAAATATTTTCAATTAGAACAAAATTCTTAAAATATCCAATTCCCCCTAAACTTAAGGAAGTACATTTTAAAACAATAAATAATATATATCCCTCTAACGAATTTGTAAAGAAAAGATTCAATTTTGAGGTAGACAATTGCCATTTCTGTAATTTTAATGCTGAAACAACAGAACACCTGTTTTATGAATGTCAATTGGTTCAGAATTTATGGAAATCTCTTCACGACCTGTTGTCCTCCAGATCTATAAACATAGATTTCTTTTCATATCTAAACATCCAGATGGGTGTAATCCTCAAAAATAAAAAGGATGAATATTTGGTTAATAATCTAATTATAGCAACAAAATATTATATACATAAATGTCGATTTGCTAAGTCCTCCCCCACATGGTCTGCACTTAAAAATGAACTCTTGCTGCTCCAAAGCTGTCTTATAAAGGTAGAGAATGCCCAGGCTAAAAAACTGCATAAACTGATATTAATACTTCAGTTGAGCTGAGTCCCTGTTATTTGGTTTGTTTTATGTTATTTATTTTGTTTTAGTTTATTTCTGGTTTTTTTTTTTTGTGTGCTGTCTTTCTAGTTTGTTCTCCCTTGCCATGTGAATGGTATGTCTTTTCACCTCTATAGTTGGTCTGCTGGAGGTGTGACTCTGAGGTATAGTACTACAAGATTTATATTGTACAATTTGAGGATGTCATTCTTTATTTTTTCAGACGTATTGTAATAATAAGAAAAGACTAAATAAAAGGTTAAAAAAAAAAAAAAAAAAAAAAGATCTGTCTGCAGGCGAAGACTCCCGCGATATTTTAAGGTCATGTGACATGGTGACGTAGTGGTAAGTCCCTCCCCGTCTGACACAAGTCGGACAGGATTTCTAACCAGCATGCATTGCGTCCATCCCAGCATGCATTGCGTCCATCCCAGGATGCATCACGTCAAGTCAGACTCAGACAGATCTGCATCAAGTCGAACGCGCCTAGTGTTCAGTCAGTTTGTTCGGACTCCATTTTGATTCAGAGTAGAAGGAGGAAAACTGAAGGTTGAAGCGCAGTGAGTGTTAATATTCTTCTTCTTCTTCTTCTTCTTCATGTGGACTGTAGAGGGAAGAAGAGTCAGAATTTAACAGTTTGATTCAACCATTGAAACAAACTAGTGATTAATCAGTTGTAGTTCTGCTGCTTTTATTAAACTGTGTAGTTTGTGTTTTACTTCCTGTTCTCAGTCAGACTGACTCTGATATTATATTATATTATATTATATTATATTATATTATATTATATATGACCATTAATGGTTTGTTTCGGTACTAAACGTGTTTGTGTTCTTCCGTGTATTTCCTTCTACTGCTTTTATTTTGTATTTCCTGTGAAGTGTATTTATCATTTCCTGTGAAGTTTATTTTGAAAGGAACGTATCCGGATGTGATAACCGTTAATGACAGTAACGGAAGATGGAACAGAAACGATAATTCTCTGTGTTTGTGTTAAATAAAATTATTGTGTTAGAGGTGAATGACTTTAATGATTTCTCCTGTTTCTAAGTGTTTTGAGTTCATCTTTTAAATAAGTTAGCTAACTGCGTTGTTAGCAGACAAATGTAGCATTAGCATCAACTGTCACTTTGAAGACTGCAGAGGGACCGTTGATGCTAATGCTAATGCTAACGGTTTTCCTTCTTTAGTTTGTTGGACTTTTCTGTTGCTTTGTTAAAGTTTCACTGAACTGAATGATTAATATACATTATAGAATCATTTTACTCTTCTCTTCCTTCAGTTTGAAGCTAAATTATCGAGTATTTTTATGCTAAGCTAACGGCTACTGACGCAGCTTTTTAAGCTAACTCTGTTCTAAAAGTCTGTCAGAGTTCATTTTTACTTTTTAAAGCTTAAACACGTTCCTGTGGTTTTCTGACCATATTTTAACATAAACAAGTATTTATTTTAACTTTAATAAAACTACAGTTCCCATCAGTCTCTGATCAACCTGGAGTACTGTAACTGAAGTTGATAGATAGATAGATAGATAGACGACTTTATTGATCCCTTTGGGAGGTTCCCGCAGGGAAATTGACATCTCCATCGCAACCAGCACTTTCAGACATACATGTAGGAGACAGTATAAAAAGCCCAGAATACCAATACACCCAGTGAAGAATAATAAAAATAGTAATACAAAAATAAATATTGACTGTACATGCATGGTTGTTGCATAAATAGAGAAATAAATATTGTGACTGTACATGACTGTACATACACTGTTATTGCACTTTACTCTACTATTGCAGATTAGTTAAAAAAGTCATTCAGGCCCTTTCCTTTTTGTCCTCCTCCCCCCAAGTGAGTGGTGGTTGTACAGTCTGATGGCACGGGGGACAAAAGAGTTCCTCAGTCTATTTGTCCTGCACCTTGGGAGGAGCAGCCTCTCGCTGAAGGTGCTTCTCTGGCTACTGATGGTCGTGTGCAGAGGGTGACTGGCATTGTCCAGGATACTTGTTAGTTTTTTAAGTGTCCTGCTCTCTGCTACAGTAGCCAGAGGGTCCAGCCTCGTGCCAACCACAGAGCCAGCCCGCCTGATTAGTTTCTCCAACCTGGAGAGGTCTGCCTTGGAGGTGCTCCCACCCCAGCACACCACAGCGTAGGACAGGACGCTGGCGACCACAGACTGGTAGAAGATCCCCAGGAGCTTCTTGCAGATGTTGAAGGATCTTAACCTCCTCAAGAAGTACATCCTGCTCTGGGTCTTCTTGTACAGCTGCCCCGTGTTGCTCGTCCAGTCCAGTTTGTTGTCCAGCCACAGCCCAAGATATTTGTAGGTCTGCACGACCTCCACCTCCTCTGCTCCTATCAGAACTGGTCTGGGGTTGGGTCTGTCCCTCCCAAAGTCAATGACCAGTTCCTTAGTCTTTGAGGTGTTGAGCTGTAGATTGTTTGTGTGGCTCCAGACAACAAAATCCCTCACCAGGCTCCTGTACTCCTCCTCTTCGTCGCCACTGATACACCCCACAATGGCCGTGTCATCTGCAAACTTCTGGACGTGACACGTGTCTGAGATGTAGCAGAAGTCCGCGGTGTACAGGGTGAAGAGGATAGGGGAAAGTACAGTCCCCTGTGGAGCTCCAGTGCTGCTGACCACAGTGTCAGACGTGATGTCCTTCAGCCTGACGTACTGTGGTCTATCGGTGAGGTAGCTGGAAATCCAAGCAACCAGGCAGGGGTCCACTCGCATTCTGGAGAGTTTTTCCTGGAGTACAAGGGGCTGGATCGTGTTGAAGGCACTCGAAAAGTCCAGGAAGGTAATCCTGACAGTGCCTTTTCCCTTGTCCAGATGCGAGTGGGCTCTGTGTAAGAGGTAGAGGATGGCATCCTCTACACCAACCTCTGCCCAGTAGGCAAACTGTAGAGGGTCCTCAGCGTGCTGCACCTGAGGTCTGAGGAGCTGGAGGAAGAGCCGCTCCATCGTCTTCATCAGATGTGATGTGAGTGCCACCGGTCTGAAGTCATTCAGCTCGCTGGGCCGGTTCCTCTTGGGGACAGGAACGATGCATGAAGTCTTCCAGAGGGTGGGCACTCTCCCGAGTTGCAGGCTCAGGTTGAAGATGCGTTGTAGCGGCTCCCCGAGTTCAGCAGCGCAGGTCTTCAGAAGCCGTGGACACACCATGTCGGGTCCTGCTGCCTTCCGGGGACGGAGCTTCCTCAGTTCACCCCTCACTTGATCAGCTGTGAAGCAAGGGGGGGGTTGAGAGGAGGGTGAGGGGGTTGGGGGGCTGTCCAGCTCCCATGGAAGAGGAGGGGAGAGTCGGGGGATTCTGTGCAAGAAAGGTGCGAGTGGGAGGGCTAGGTGGGGGGATGGCTGTGGCAGCTGGGGGGGAGGAGAGGAGGAGGGGCTGCTGATGTCTGTGGGTGAAGATACGTTGGGGGGAGGGCAGGCTACAGTAACGGTGGGGAGTGGAGTGCTTTCACTGAACCTATTGAAAAACATGTAACATGTAAACTCACTGAGTGTTTCTGGTTTACCTCTCAGACTGACTGAAGTCCAGAAGATGGAGGAAGAGGAGGACAGAGTCAGCTGTCTGTCTATGAAGAGTGACTGGTCCAGAGATCAACCTCCAGTCTTCAGAGGAGAACCTGGACCCTCAGACACAAAGTAAGAGAACTACTACTAACTTGTTCATGACTCGTTTTAATTACTTCTGTCAGTTCCAGTTTATTTTCTGTCTTTGATGGTTGATTCATTTTTACTAAAATACTCTGAAAAGGTTTTTGTGACTCCAACATAAATAATGAGTCCTGTCTTCCTCTCAGCTTCTCTGACAGCTGTCAGTCACCTAGAAAAGCTGTAATCTAATCTCAGAGGACTGTTACAAACATGAAACCATCTCATTATCTGCAGCAGCTGTAGTTTGTGTGTTTATTGCTACTGAAATGACTTTATCTCAGAGTTTATCAGTGATTGATGAGAATAAAACATATTTGTTTCTGCAGAGGTCAGTACCACAGACAGAGACCAGAGTCTCCAGTATCCAGCTGTCTGTCTATGAAGAGTGACTGGTCCAGAAATGATCCTCCATTCTTCAGTGAAGAACCTGGACCCTCAGACACAAAGTAAGAGATTGTTTCTACTGTAAACTGACCTGATGGAAGATGATGATTTTAGGATGAAGCAGAAATGTTCTGCTGAAAGATTTCTAGTCATGATGCAGATGTTTTAGTGCAGGTAGGTAAGATCCTAGTCTGGGTTTTAGAACCAGGAAGTACTGATGGTATTTGTGTACTACAACACCTGAGAACCTCCATTTCAGAATGTCCACTCATCAATATTCAGATATATTTGTCCTAATGTTGAAGTGTGTAAAGATGTTCAGCTGGGCTACTAGTGGATGGATTGAACTGCAGTTTTCTCCTCCTCCCATAGTCAGTGTGTAGCAACTAGCCAGTATAGTTAGAATGTGATCTTTATCTGATCAATACTCCCTATCAGTCCAGTTCACTATCAGTAACACTTCTTAGACTCTTCTAAGCTCAGTTCAGACTGAACTAACTCAAGATAAAACAGTGAAGGACATAATCAGCTCTCTTTGATGGAAGGCTTTTACTGTGAAGTCTCTGCAGGAAGTGTTGAGTTTGTATTAACAGCAAACGGCAGGTAGATGACTCAGTGTTTAATAAGACAGCCAGATAGGAAAAGCAGTTGATTGGTGTTGATGAAAGCAGGAGAGTTGAAATCAAAGGAAGTCAATTCAAACTTTTCCTGTTCTCTGTGAGCGTCTGAGCTTCTGGACAGTGATGTCAAATGTTGACAGTCTGCAAATGATTTTAGTGATGAAGAAATGTGTTGACAGAGAGAGGAAGAGGAGTCCTGTTTCTGTGGAGGAGCAGCTGTCCTGCTGTGCTTTGTGTCAGGACGTCCTGAAGGATCCAGTCTCTAGCAGCTGTGGACACTGGTTCTGCAGACAGTGCATCACCTCATACTGGGACCAGTCTGCTTCATCAGGAGACTCCTCCTGTCCCCAGTGTGGACCAAGATCCAGAACAAGTAAGACTGTACATCTGTCTGCTGATGGACTCTTGATAAAATCATTTCTTAGTTTCCTACAGTTTTATTTATTCTCTTTTCTTTCCCTGCACTTCACATAGCAGCCTTATTTTACTCATAACTGAGCTTTGTTAATTACTGCTGATATAAATTAATCTGTTCCTGTTGTGACCAGCCACTAAGAGGCTTTTATTGTGAAACAGCCAGAGGAAATGTTTGTCACCTGATTAGCAGTATTTAGTTGTTAGTGCAGTTAAAAACAAGAGATGAACATATTGCTCATCATTTTATTAGTGGATCAGTCTTAAATATTACAGAGAGGAAGGAACAACCACAGTGAGCTGTTAGATGAAGAGCTGCAGACGAGCTGCCTCTGCTGTCAATCAAACACTGACACGCCCCCTCAGAGGCTGATAGAACAAAGAGCATTTCTAATGTTTCCTCTAAAAATGAGTTATTATGAGAAGAAAAAACTCTTTATAAAACATTTAGTCAGTTTTCTGTTCTTTGTGGCTTCAAACAGAGATGACTGTTTTCTTTCTGTCTCTCGTTTGTTCTTCTTTCCAGCTGATGTTGGTCTGCAGGAGGTTTTAGATGAACATAAGATCAGTCTGAGGAGGAGATGTGAACGTGTGACTGAAGGAAGTGATGTAACAGGAAGTGGAACCCTCCTCAACAGGATCTACACTGAGCTCTACATCACAGAGGGACAGAGTGAAGAGGTTAATACCCAACATGAGGTGAAGCAGCTTGAGACAGCTTCCAAGATGAAGGCCCTCCATGACACTCCAATCAAGTGCCACGACATCTTTAAAGCCTTACCTGACCACCAGAGACACATCAGAGTGGTTCTGACCAACGGCGTCGCTGGTGTTGGAAAAACCTTCTCAGTGCAGAAGTTCACTCTGGACTGGGCAGAGGGTTTGGAAAACCAAGATGTCAGTGTGGTGATTGTGCTTTCGTTCAGGGAGCTGAACTTGATCAAAGATGAGCAGTACAGTCTTCTCAGGCTGCTCCATGTTTTCCATCCAACATTACAGAAGGTCACAGCAGAGGAGCTGGCTGTCTGTAAACTTTTGTTCATCTTTGACGGCCTGGATGAAAGCAGACTTTCATTGGACTTCAACAACAGTGAGGTTGTGTCTGATGTCACACAGAAGGCATCAGTCAACGTGCTGCTGACAAACCTCATCAAGGGGAAACTGCTTCCCTCGGCTCTGGTCTGGATCACTTCCCGACCTGCAGCAGCCAATCAGATCCCTCCTACATGTGTTGACAGAGTAACAGAAGTACGAGGCTTCACTGACGCCCAGAAGGAGGAGTACTTCAGGAGGAGGTTCAGTGATGAAGAGCTGTCCAGCAGAATCATCTCCCACATCAAGACATCCAGGAGCCTCCACATCCTGTGTGGAGTCCCAGTCTTCTGCTGGATCACTGCTACAGTTCTGGAGCACATGTTGACTACAGAGCAGAGAGGAGAGCTGCCCAAGACCCTGACTGACATGTACTCACACTTTGTGATGGTTCAGACAAAGAGGAAGAAGAACAAGTACCATGAGGGACATGAGACGAGTCCACAGGAGCTGATGGAGGCTGACAGGGAAGTTCTTCTGAAGCTGGGGAGGCTGGCGTTTGAACATCTGGAGAAAGGAAACATCATGTTCTACCAAGAAGACCTGGAGCTCTGTGGTCTTGATGTGACAGAGGCCTCAGTGTACTCAGGAGTTTGTACAGAGATCTTCAAAAGAGAGAGTGTGATCTTCCAGAAATCAGTCTACTGCTTTGTTCATCTGAGTGTTCAGGAGTTTCTGGCTGCAGTCTACATGTTCAACTGTTACACCAACAAGAAGACAGAGGTGCTGGAGGACTTCCTGGGGAAAGACCACCGGGTCTCTATGTTTCTGGATGACTTCCTGTATGGAGTCATGGAGAAATCCCTGCTCAGTAAAAATGGTCACCTGGACCTGTTTGTTCGCTTCCTTCATGGCCTCTCTCTGGAGTCCAACCAGAGACTCTTAGGAGGTCTGCTGGGTCAGACAGAGAACAGTCCAGAAATCATCCAGAGAACCATCAACAAGCTGAAGGAGATGAACACTTATAATATGTCTCCTGACAGAATCATCAACATCTTCCACTGTCTGATGGAGATGAACGACCTCTCAGTTCATCAGGAGATCCAAGAGTTCCTGAAGTCAGAGAACAGATCAGAGGAACTCTCTGAGATCCACTGCTCAGCTCTGGCCTACATGCTGCAGATGTCAGAGGAGGTTCTGGATGAGTTGAACCTGAAGAAGTACAACACATCAGGGGAGGGACGACGGAGACTGATCCCAGCTGTGAGGAACTGCAGAAAGGCTCGGTGAGTCCTGATCATTAACAGAATCAATCAGATGTTCATCAGATGATCCCTTCACTCTGTTTCATCCTCATTAAATCTGGATCTAGAATGTAAATGATCTGATTTTATAACAGATATATGTTTTCTAATCACAGATTTACTGAATGTGAACTCTCAGAGACTCACTATGAAGTTGTGGCCTCAGCTCTGAAGTCCAACCCTTCCTATCTGACAGAGCTGGACATGAGTGATAATGACCTGGAGGATTCAGGAGTGAAGCATCTGTCTGCTGGACTGGAGAGTCCAAACTGTAGACTGGAGACTCTGAGGTCAGTTCACTGACTGGAGCTGTTGTAGGTTTTCTTTATTTATTCAGTTCAAGTCATTGACTGATGTTTCAAATGTTCTTTAGTTGATAAATGTTCAGTATTTCAATCAGCACAAATCTGAAGAAGTTTCTTTTCCTCAAATGTTCTGTTTTTCTAAACAGTTGAAGAACATTGAGGCGGCACAGTGGCGAGGTGGTTAGCACTGATGCCTCACAGCAAGAAGGTCACCGGTTCGAATCCATGGGCCGGCTGGCCTTTCTGTGTGGAGTTTGCATGTTCTCCCTGTGTCTGCGTGGGTTCTCTCCGGGTACTCCGGCTTCCTCCCACTTTCCAAAGACATGCTCATTAGGTTAATTGGTGATTCTAAATTGGCCGTAGGTGTGCATGTGAGTGTGAATGGTTGTCTGTCTCTGTGTTGGCCCTGCGATGGACTGGCGTCCTGTCCAGGGTGTACCCCTGCCTCTCGCCCGATGACAGCTGGGATAGGCTCCAGCAGACCCCCGTGACCCTTAACAGGATTAAAACGGGTATAGAAGATGGATGGATGAAGAACATTGACTCAGTCTTATTTATTACGATCATACATCATCAACTATTACTCAGAACATTTCACACATCACTGAAACTCCCCAAACTATAACTGGCCTCCAATCTTAAAACAACAAGTCCTGGTAAATATGCTGCTTTGGTGCAACCGTCCATTCTCTTCTCCACTGATCATAAAAACTAAATACACAGTCACAGACTGTTACTGATGTTGTTGAGTCAGACTGATAGAAGGCTGCTGCTCTGAGTCAGGATGAAACACATCATACATTTCATTGGAGATCATTTTTATTCTTTATTCAGATTGGAGAGATGCTGGTTGTCAGAGATCAGCTGTGATTCTCTGGTCTCAGCTCTGAAGTCCAACCCCTCCCATCTGAAACATCTGGACCTGAGTGACAACAACCTGAAGGATTCAGGAGTGAAGCAGCTGTGTGGTTTTCTGGAGAGTCCAGACTGTAGACTGGAGAAACTAGAGTAAGTTCACTGTCTGTTACTGTTGTAGATCTGATATGTTTAATCACCAACTGAATCTAATTCATGTTCATCCAGAACTTTTCTCCATAAATCTGTAAATGTCCTTTAGTTCAAGACGAGTGTTTGTATCAGAAACTGTAGAAAATGTCCACTGTTAGTTGTTAAAGTCAATGAAGCTTAAAGGCTGTTAGGACACAGTAATGCAGGGGAGCTGCCTCTAGGGGGGGCACCAGATGAAACATGTAATGGTGTAGTAGAAGTTATCTTCTTCTACACACTGTATATTAGTGGTGTGTGATACCACTAGATTTGGTATCGATCTGATACCAAGTAAATACAGGGCCAGTATCACTGATACCGATACTTTTTAATAATGAAGGTGGATGCATCATCAATCTGAATCAATCTAAATATGAATGAATTTTCATGACCTTTAAGTGTTTTTGTGATTTGCCTTTTGGATTATTAATCAGTTAAAATCTAGTACAAAGTTAATGAAAAATGAAAAGTAAGTAGAAAATACTTTATTATCACAATAAAAGTTTTTGTTCAGAAACAAAATTATCACTTGAGAACAAATGAAAAGAAATTCTTTTTCAGACAGAGTGTTCAGAAACTACAATACAATTATAAAGTAAATCTCTCCCTTCATTGAACTTCTTTCTGGATTTTTCTCTTCAACCACCCACCACTACTGTGTATGCACACCAAGCTGAGCCACCAACCTCAGCGTACGTTACTGGTGCACACCAAGCTGAGCCACCAACCTCAGCGTACGTTACTGGTGCACACCAAGCTGAGCCACCTGCTCTGCTCTTTAACATCCTCACATGGATCCTCTTGTTTTATCTCTTCCTGAGCCTATGCTCTTTGTTATTTATGTTGTGGCTCGTGTGGAACTTTATTACAGTTTCATTCAAATGACTGGCGTTGTCATTTTATCTCCATAAGCGCTGTGCTATGATGACGGGTTGTGTTAGCTCCACGCTCATTTAAAGTTGCTGCAATTTTAGTTGAAGGCGTCTGAAAATCTTCTAACATTTCCTCCAACTGATCTGCTTTCTGCCTCTGATCCTGAGCCTGTCATCATCCTCTTTGCTCTTTAAAGTGGAAGCTTGTGCTAAATTTGTTCCATTCTATTGAAAATGTTAGTGTTTGACTTTAATTCAAATGTGAGAGCTCATTGTTGTGATGCTGATTATTTTGTTCTATGTGTGTTCTGGTCATTTGAGCAGATTAAACATGCTGCCTTTAATATGGCTATAAAAAAGATGGTTGTGTTTTTAAAGGTGTGGGGGATTGGGGGGGTGTCAACCTGGTTGGGACATAGAAGGGGGGGCACAGCCAAAAAAGTTTGGGAAACGCTGCAGTAATGTTGAGCTGCACATTTAAAACCTGAACACATCTGATTGAATTATTCATCATTTAATCTACATCTTTTATTCTTTATTCAGATTGTGGGGCTGCATGTTGTCAGAGATCAGCTGTGATTCTCTGGGACCAGCTCTGAAGTCCAACCCCTCCCATCTGAAACATCTGGACCTGAGTGGCAACAACAACCTGAAGGATTCAGGAGTGAAGCAGCTGTGTGGTTTTCTGGAGAGTCCAGACTGTAGACTGGAGACACTAGAGTAAGTTCACTGTCTGTTACTGTTGTAGATCTGATATGTTTAATCACCAACTGAATCTAATTCATTTTCATCCAGAACTTTTCTCCATAAATCTGTAAATGTCCTTTAGTTCAAGATGAGTGTTTGTATCAGAAACTGTAGAAAATGTCCACTGTTAGTTGTTAAAGTCAATGAAGCTTAAAGGCTGTTAGGACACAGTAATGCAGGGGAGCTGCCTCTAGGGGGGGCACCAGATGAAACATGTAATGGTGTAGAACAGACCTGGACATAACACGACCCGTGGACCGTATACGGCCCTTTGGCTGACTTTGACCGGCCCACGTAAAGCTGGTTTGTTCTCATTTGTTCTCCACAGATCATCCAGACAGAACATTTTTTTTTTTTACAACTTTATTTATAATTTTCAACAAAACATTGACATAAGTTCAGCATTTCTTACAAAAGTTGTGAACCCAACCCCCCACCCCCATCCAGGTGGCATCCCCACAAATAAGACAACAGGTATACACAATACAAAAAAAACAGACAAAAAAAGAAAGAAAAAAAAAGAGAAAAAAAAAAACTCAAACCAATCTGTGTCGATCATTATAGCACCAATATCCGGACCTCTGGCACATGAGAGAAGTAAAAAAAATAAATAAATCCCAACAGTCAGAATACGGGCATTGAGGAGACTAGGGACGGCAGTCAGAGAAAAGAGCGAGAAAATAAATTACCAACAAATAAAAAACAATGAGTCAGGCAAAAGGCAGACTCTTGATATGAGTTATGAACTGTGACCAGGTCCTGTCATATTTACCCTCCAAGCCATGCACTGTATACCTAATTTTTTCCAGAGCTAATCCCAACATCACCTCTCTAATCCAATGGACATAGGAAGGAGGGTTCTTCGCCTTCCAGTTCAGCAGTATCAGACGGCAGGCATGCAACGAGGCAAAGGCTATTGCATTTTTATGGAGGTGGGAGAGCTTCAGCTCATCACGAGCTACACCGAAGATAGCTATCAAAGGGTCAGGCCGCAGTATTTCGCCAGATATAGCTGACAGTGACTGAAAAACTGATGACCAAAAACCATACAAAGATGGACATGACCAAAACATGTGCCCCAAAGAGACAGGAGAATAAAGACATCTAGGACAGTTTGGTGCAACATTAGGGTATAATTTAGACAGTCTGTCATTAGAATAATGCAACCTGTGGACAACCTTAAATTGAATCAAGCCATGTCTAATACAGAGAGAAGATGTGTGTATACGCTGTATGGTATTTTTCCAGGTGTCTTCTGGTATCATTTCTCCGACCTCTCCTTCCCATGCTGCCTTGATTTTGTCCCATGTATGAGGGCAGCTATCAAGAATTAATGCATAGATCTTTGATATTGCTCTTTTAGTGGGTTGACTCACATTAAGAACTAAATACAGTAGGTCTTTAGAGGGTGGAGATGGGTACCCTGAGAAAAATTTAGAGGCAAAACTCCGAGCCTGAAGGTATCTGAAGTAGTGAGACTTAGGTAAATGATTTAAATGAAACAAAGCCATCCTCAGTGAAGAGATCACGAAAGAAGACCAAGCCACTTCTGTGCCAAGCTGCAAATGAATGATCTATTTGAGATGGTGCAAAAAGATGATTAAACATTATTGGAGAGAAGCTACATGTATTTGTCAAATTAAAATGTTTCCTGAATTGACCCCAGATCTTAATCGAATTTTGAACCACCAAATTTGAGTTCAGCTCAGGTGCTTTGATATTTAGTGGGAGAGGGGCAGTTAAGATCGAGATCGGAGAAACTGGGAGTGTAGCTCTCAGTTCCATATCAGTCCAGACTGGACCCTCCTTATCTGCAAACATGGTTATCCAATATGTCAGCTTGACAATATTAGCTGCCCAATAGTAAAATAAGAAATTAGGTAAACCCAAACCACCATCAGATTTAGCTCTCTCCAGGCTTGCTTTCCTTATACGTGCAGGTTTTTTGTTCCATATGAACAAAGAGATAAAGCGATCCAGCTGAGCAAAATAGGATTTGGGCAGAAAAATGGGAATCATTTGGAATAAATAAAGAAACCTGGGCATTACAGTCATCTTCACTGCATTTATCCGTCCTGCCAGTGAGAATGGAATTTTTGACCACCTATCCAGATCAGTTTTGGTACGATCTAAGATAGACCTGAAGTTATACTGGAAAATAGCCTTAATTGAGCTATTTCTATTCCCAGATATGTAAATTTGTCATTTTCAATTTTAAAAGGCAAATTTTCATAAGTGATCTGCTTCGCCAGATTATTTAATGGAAACAATAAAGATTTTGACAAATTAACTCTATACCCCGATATGTTACTAAACTCTTGTAGCCAGTGGAGGATGTAGGGCATACTCTCAATTGGGTCTGATATCTGCAAAAGGAGATCATCAGCATAAAGCAAAGTTTTATGGTTTATTTCACCCCTGGATATACTCTTAATCCTTCCATCAGATCTGATAGCAATTGCCAGTGGTTCGATCACAATGTCAAACAGGAAGGGCGACAGGCAGCAACCCTGCCTCGTTCCTCTGTAGAGCGGAAAATATTCCGAAATCAGACCATTTGTCCTGACTGCAGCCATAGGTGTTGAATATAGGACTTTGATCCACCTACAAAAAGTAGGCCCCATGCCGAATTTTTCTAAAACTGCGAAAAGATAGGTCCATTCGATTCTATCAAACGCCTTTTCAGCGTCAAGGCTCAGAATAACTTCCGGATGTATTGTTGAATGGGGGGAAAATATCACATTAAATAGTCTTCTCACATTAAAAAATTATTGCCGTCCAGGAATGAAACCTGTTTGGTCCTCATTAATAATAGTGGAAATAATAGGGTCTAACCGTTGTGCAAGAGTTTTGGTTAAAATCTTATAGTCACAGCACAGAAGGCTTATTGGCCTGTATGAACTACACTGTACAGGATCCTTATCTTTCTTTAGTAAGACTGAAATCGTGGCCTGGGTAAGCGTCTGCGGCAGATTTCCAGTAGCCAAAGATTCATCATAGACTGATTTTAGGATGGGTGTGAGTTTTGAAGAGAATTCCTTGTAAAACTCCATGGGGAAACCGTCCGGACCTGGCGCCCTTCCCGTCTGAGACAACTTGATGGCACTCGCTATCTCCTCAAGCGACAATGGCTGTTCTAAAGATGACTGAGCATCTGGAGAAAGCTTGGGGAGATCCAGCGAATCAAGAAACGAGTAAATCTCAAGTGAGTTACTACCCACCTCTGATTGATATAGGGTAGAATAGAATAGTTTAAACTGGTCATTAATGACACGGGGGTTGCGGGATATCGAGTCAGCACCTATTTCAATTCCTGAAATCATCTGTTCAGCTGACTGCTGTTTGAGCTGAAGTGCAAGGAGCCTCCCCGCTTTATCTCCATGCTCATAGTATACCTGTCTGGATTTAAAAATATTTTTTTCGGCTTTCCATGTCATAAGCGTGTTAAATTCAGTTTGCAACAGTAGTTTCTCCTTAAAAAGATCTGGCGTAGGTGAAAGAGCATAGCGCTTGTCAATATCTGCAATTTTGTCAGCCAGTTCTTTAAGTTGATTAGAACGCTCCTTATCTCTATGTGCCACATACGAAATAACTTGGCCCCTAATATAGGCTTTCATAGACTCCCACAAAACTCCCCTTGACACATCCTGAGTGTCATTAATTTCCAAAAAGAAGTCAATCTGATTGTTGAGAAATATTCTAAAGTGTTTACATAAAAGTAATTGGGGGTCTAGCCGCCACGTTCGTTGGGGCGCTACATTGCCTGGAAAAACTAGACCCATCTGCACTGGGCTGTGATCTGATAACACTATACTGTGATATTTGGTGCTGGAAATTAAGGGTAGTAGCTGGTTATCAACAATAAAGTAATCAATCCTGGAGTAACTATGATGAACAGGGGAGAAAAAGGAAAATTGCTTCGTAGTTGGATTTTTTATACGCCAAGGGTCTGATAAGCCGTAAGAACGAAGGAGGGAATTTATAGCTACTGCAGCTGACGAGAGAGTGTTGTTCGACCTTACGCTTGACCTGTCCAACTGGGGATGAAGGACACAATTAAAGTCTCCACCTAGAATTAGTTTGTAGGAGTTAAGGTCTGGGAGAGTCGAAAAAAAATTAAGAAAAAATTGTGCATTGTCCCAGTTAGGTCCATAGATATTAGCCAATATTAATGGTGTATTAAATAGCTTGCCCACTACAACAATATATCTGCCATTAGGATCTGATATTACTTCAGAGTGTTCAAATGGAACCTCCTTCCTAATTAGAATTGCTGTTCCCCTGGCTTTATAGTTAAAACGTGAATGATATATTTGTCCAATCCACTTACAACTTAGTCTTTTTTGGGAGTTAATATTTAAATGTGTCTCCTGTAGAAACATTACATCAGGTTTGAATGATTTCAAATGACTAAATACTTTGCTCCTTTTAACCAAATTATTCAGCCCTTTGACGTTCCAGGTAATGAATGAAACCGCTTCTTGTTGATTATTTACATTATCCAGAATCATAGTGCCACAATCGATAATAAACCTGTCCTACACGTTGGCTATATCTCAGTACTGCAATGGCTGTTTGAGTCAAATCATAAACCACAAATAAACCCAAAACAAAACTGACAAAAACAAACAGATAAACATAGATAAACCTCTTACCATCCTGGACCCCTGGGCTGGTCTTCCTTAAACCTGAGACTGCCCTGAAAACTCTCCTCTCTCTCCTAGGCATATAACACGTTTACACTAACTTAAACTCTTACATGAACTCAGCAAAGGCAGAACAAAATGCAATAGGACCCTTGTCTAAACAGTATTATTGCTGCATGCATACCGGCACCTATCTGCTTACAGGCAGGTACGGTTCCAAACACTCACAGTTGGAAGATAATCCCACAAGAAAAGAGTAAAATCAAATAAAATTAATGACACTGGTGGTAATAAGGGGATTAATTAAACAGAATACATTAGAAAACAAAGTAAAAGAACTATTAGGGTTATAGTGTCAAGTTGAGACTCAACGTTAACCACACTGACGTGGCAGAGAAAAGAGAAAACCAATAAGGATACTAAAGATATTCTTAAATAAAATATTCTCCAGGCCACATGATGTCCACATAAACCCTCAACATATTGTAGTAAGCTATACATTGTCCAAACATAAAATGCATCCAACTGTAGCGTGGCGACGTTTACCAGTCAAAGCACAGCCTGTGCAGACTATCGCAATGCTAACACGCAGCGTATGATACCTGTTATGGCCCGTGAATTAACTGTCACTCTCCCTCCGTCTCCCGTGGGCGCAGATTGGTCTCGATGTAGTGCTTTGTCTTGATCGGGTCTTCGAAAGACATCTGCTCGCCAGCTGGGGCCGTGATCTTCAATGTAGCTGGATACAGGAGACCATATTTCATGCCCGTACACCGGCGAAGCAATCCTCTCACCTCGGTAAAGGCTGCTCTCTTTTTTCTGACGGCGGCCGAGTAATCTGGGTAGATGTAAAAACGCTTCCCATTGTGGGTGATGGGACCTGCGGTCTTATCTGCCAACCGGGCGACTTGAGTAGATAGCGCAGTGTTTTTCAACCTTGGGGTCGCGACCCCACGTGGGGTCGCCTGGAATTCAAATGGGGTCGCCTGAAATGTCTAGTAACTGATAAAAAAAATTACTGATAAAAATATTTTTCAACTAATTATTATTCTTTTTAAAATTATAATTAAAAACACCACACACACAATCTTAAACAACTGTATTCTTTTACTTTTCATGAATATAAATCGAGTTAAAATAAAATCAAGCATATGAAAACATCCGACCTGGCGCATCTTGATTGACGGCTGCGATCACGTGACTGCACAGGCGAAAGCGCATCAGCGATTACATTCTGGAAGAATTCTGGTTTGGAGCAAGAGATAATTAACCAGAGATCTCACTGTGTGCTGTAAAACGGTTCCTTTTGCAAACACATATCTGTGTGAAGCTGGATCTAGACTAGTTCAGTGTATCCGTTAGAAACAAATAGCACCGGACAACGTGACAGGCAGGTTTTCAATTTACCGGACAAATGTTTGAAATTCCGGTCATTATCTGAATTTATTGAGCTTAAAATGCTCAATGATATGCAGGCTATATAAGGATGGTTTTAAAGCATGTCAGTTTATAATCGTTTTATTGAAAGTGACGTTTTTATTAACTTTTTACGCATTTTCGCTAAGTGTGCAGCAGCTGAATTTCTGCTGCAGCGCTGTTTTGATTCGGTTCTGCAGAAACCTCTCTCTGCTGGCACACTGGAGACGGGGATCACGCAGACTGTCTAGTTTAGTCCACTCCGGGTAGATTTCGCTGAAATCTCCGATGAGAACTTCACTGGCTGTTCAAGCCTCCATAACCACATAGCGTTGTCATTACAGCGGCAGCGTCTCCTTGCGGGCTTGATGGAATCCTAATTAACTTGGAGCTGTAGCAGGAGCCGACTCGTCCTTACTTGAAATTTCTTTGCCAAAATGACCAATAAAATTGCGTATTTAAATAAAATTAAAAATTTGCTTGGAGGGACATTTTGACCGGCGGGGTTAAAAATACCGGACATCAGCAGTTACCGGACTTTGGCCGGTAATTACCGGATAACGGAATGCGTGTATGAAATCAAAGTACCGTTCCCGACTGGATGTTACGTCAGATTTGAGATGCGCTCTGTCTACAGCACCTGACTTTGAAATGCTGCAGCGAGGTGTGCAGGCTCAGCCATCCCATTAAGATTATTTTATTAAATGTGGTGAGTTGAGACAATAATAATACACAGAAGACATGACAAACTGACAAGGAAGCACTGTAATATTTTCCATCGTCCAAATCTTCACTTTGGCCAGTTTAAGCTCAGTAGCTCTTTTCTCATAATTCATTGTTTGAGAGATTGTTTGTTCAGTATTAATTTTCAGCCTTGTAAAGACAAGCTCGCCTAACTGTACATGTGATCAGGGAAAATAAAATGTCACTTTGTGCAGTAATCTGGCTAGTAACAAACATGATCAACAACTAATTCTATGAAAAAATGTCTCTGGGGTCGCCAGAAATTAGTGATGTCAAAATGGGGTCACAACCCAAAAAAGGTTGGGAACCACTGAGATAGCGTATCAACTTTAGCTTCAAGTGCTACAACACGGTTAGCCTGGCCATTAGCTTCCTCCTCGAGATCACCAATGCGGGTGGAGAATGTGGCGCTTTCTTTCTGTATTTCTTCAATAACCTTTGCAAACTCTGCGCGCACATTCAGGATTTCTGTCCTTAAATCACTCGCTAAGTTGTCTATTTTCTTGTGTAGTTCACCTGCAGCTGCCATCACAGACGAGTCGATCTTGGCTAGCACATTCTGCTCCGTTTGCTTTATGGCAGCCATGATGGCAGCACTTTTGAGACAGGTTCGCACCGGGAAGTACGAAAAGGAGAGTGGGAAAATTAAATAAATGTTCAATCTAAGCAGAGCTCGCAAGAACACGTCTTCACATGTCGCTGCTCAGCTGCGCCCCCCGACAGAACTTTTTTTTGTGGTGTCCTAAGTTAGCATGCTAATGCTAATACCGTGTTAAACATGCTGCTGTTATTTGGCTAACGTCACTTTCAGTGTGTCTGTATGTTAGCACAGCTGGGGTAGACTCCAGCAGACCCCGCGACCCTTAACAGGAATAATCAGGTACAGAAGATGAATGAATGAATGAATAAAATAACTTCTACTATTTATCCATTGGTCTGTGATATAAATACATTTTCTGTATGATTCCAGTCATTTCAATCATTTTTATTGTCAGAATCTCTGAATTTAAGTATTTCTAATGTGAATACAGGGAGCGACCATATATGGTCATATAGGGAGAGACACCAGTTGAGGCAGCAGGAAGCCGAGCCTCGGATTGCGCAATCTGCCTGTGGCTAACTGTGTGTATGGCATCAATATATTGGTTGTGTCCATTTTTATCATGTGTCCTAATCTTCCATAGTCTAGTTAATGTATTTCATGTATGAGTGGAACATATTTAGTCTTGTTGATCTGACATTAAACCGCACTGAAAAACAAGGAGATGAGGCAGCCAGTACTTCTGCCTCATGGAAGAGGGCGCTAGTGAGCCACTGCTTCATGCTGTTGCTCTTCTTCTACTCTGAGTCAACTCTACTGTCCAGGTCCATTTATTGGGATCTATTCTTTGTGTGAAAGATAAAAATAGAAGATTGTAAATCTAAACCTTCAGTCAAAACAGGAAGTGGTAAATGATGGAAGATATTCTGTTAAACAGTCTGAATTAAAAATGGATCAGATCATCAGAAGATTTAACAACTCAATATTATAATCTGATTAAGGTGATGATTTAGTTTCAATTCTAATCCATATTTCCATTCGTCTTTATTTTTTCTCACTGGCTACTCTCATGTTGAATGAATGAACTGTGGAGTTGTGACGGCCAACGCTCTCTCTGTCTCATTCTGTCTCTTAACTGCTATAGATTGACATTGGTCCTTTGTCCAGATATGAACCTTATACCTGTGTAAAGAATCCTCACTGAGATGTGAAACGTAACCAGTTAGTGTGAAAGCAGCCAACTGATGGAGAATTGAAGCTGTTTCATTGGCTTCATGATTGTAAATGTAGAGGCAGGGATGTGTTTGTCACTTGTCACCAGGGCTCCACAGTGCGAGCACCTCGTCGCAAATGATGGTAAAAAATAGTTCAGTGCGAATTGTGAAATGCAATTAGTAGCACGTGTGCGACTACCGAAGTTTACCGTTCAATAAATGTTTCATGATGTGTTGCTGACGTTTGGAGGTTGAGGCCGGTTGTGCTCTTGAATGCAGCCTCAGCTGAAAAAATAATAGGCGCGTTCGACTTGATGCAGATCTGTCTGAGTCAGGCGGCAACCTCCGGGTCTGAAAATTGAAGCCAATGCGGAAGTGCAAAAAACTGCAGTTCATCGAGTGACCGCTTGAGGCTGGCTCCAAAAGGGAGCAGATCCCCATTGACCCCCATGTTAAAATGCCCAACTTTACAGCAATATTAAACATGTTTACAGCCTGGTACAAAAAACGGTTTTAGTCTCAATGCCTTACTTCACTATTCATGACAACTGTACGGGGGGTGAATTTTTTTCTAACGTGTTTGTTTATTTTTTATTAAGGTTTAAAATTCTGCATAATTAAGGGCGTTCCCGCCTTGAGTGACAGGTGACGTATGGGCGCGGTCCCTTGGCGGTAGCTGCTAGCTTTGGTCTCTCCGCTAGTCTCCAGTTAGCTAATTAGTGTCACGACCATCCAGCCGTGCTTTTAGTCAGTTTTGGAAAATTGTACACACAAATACCGAATAAACAATGGCTTGTTGTTCGGTTAATTGTTCTAACAGACCTTCAAAGAAATCTGCTCTTCAGTTTTTTCGGTGAGTGAAACTCTGGTTTTAATCTAAATATGTTCGCACTAATTAGCAACCATTGGTGTTTGCGCTTAACAAAACAAGCGCGTTAGCTCAGCTTGTTAGCTAGCTAGTTAGCCAGCTAATGAATTAGCCTTCAGGTATTTCATTAGCTGCGATGTTAACGGGAGCACATTGTTGGTTGTTACGGTTATTAAACCGACTTGTATAGAAATCAATACATAATATAGAAGTGTTGGACTTTACGATGATGATACTTTTAAACCTAATGCCTCTGTATGAGGTTGGTAAAAATAGTTCACCTCATAAATTAGCTAACATACTTGTAATGTTAATCTTGAACTTGCTTTTGGCAATATAACGAATAGCTTAAAATCATTAAGAAGTGGCGACCTGTGTGCAATTACAATAAGATTTGTATAACTTAAAATGATTAATGACAGACAGCACTATGCACAATTATTTATTGTGCATAGTGCTGTCTGTGATGTGTGTGTGTTGCTTGTATGCTTTTATGCCACTGTCAAAGACAATTTTCCATTTTATGTAAGTTTTTATGGACATTAAAGAAGTCTAAGTCTAAGACACCTGAACAGGCCTTTGTTGCTACAGATGTCATACACAGGTTCTCCAGTGTTGGATCTGTCATATTTATATTTTTTTATCTTTATCTCCTCGTGCTTTTTAGTTTCTTATATGTTTGTCCAGTGTTCCTGGCCTGCACCAGACATACCATGGTATTTCTTTCTGCCACTGTTATTAACCAGTTACCTTTTTCTTCTATAGGACACTTTGGGAGAGATAAATCTGGAACAAACTACACTAACAACAATAATAATAAAGAGGTTGAAAACGTTACTTATTTCACAGGACACAAGTATTTGTAATTACTGTTACATCTGTTAACATATTAAAGAACACTAAACAACTTGGAAACGTGTTGTCTATAATATTGATGTTTCCCTGAATGCATTTGATCCTAACTTGTTAAACCACTGCTTGTATAACAGTAATATTTTTGTTATTAAAATAGAAAAGACTAAATATAATTTAAATTAACATCAAATGTTGGACTTGCTGACATTCATCAGTTTTCAGTGTTAATATTGTGGTCATTTTAGCACAGTTTTTGTTTGTTACCTTTCTACATAAACTATAATTCTGTATTCTATCTCATGTGTTGAACATCATTGCCTGTTATTTTTTAACTTTCAGATTAACAGTGACGTTTGTGAAAGATCTACAGTAAGCATGAAAGACAAAAGGAGTGCAAATACAAACAGGATTTTAATGTAATATTTAAAAATATTTGCTATAGAAAAAAAAAAAAAAGGAAAAAAGGGAATAAGGCCTTTCCACTGCAGTCCACCCAGACAAACCAACAGATGAGGACATCCTGCAGACTGAGGTTGTTTCCATGGTGGTCACAGCTCTCTAGGCCCCACGCAGTCACCAATTATCCACACTGTGTGGAAGGGAAAAAAGTATAAGTTAACAAAATTATGATGTCACATTTGAAGGGTAAAAAAATGAATACCAGTACGTATATTAACTAGTTACTGAAAGAGAATCATCTTATAATAAATATAAATGTGCCTGTCTTTTTCAGATCATGTCATTTATGGTAAGAGCTTTAAACCAGACAGCAGCAGCTTTAAACAGCAGCCAGCACCAACAATGTTTATAGTAAACATATTCAAGGAACATAATCCACTAAAGTTGTTCGAAATATTAATTATTTAATAAAAATATAACTTAAACGTTTAACGGTGAAGTCATTTGATTCAGGTTCGTTGGTGTTTTGAGTAAATGTTTTATGACAACTTGACAAAGTTCTGCAGCACTCGACAAAATCTACAGCTGTAATTTAACCAAGTTACTACCTTTATTTATTTTGTAGAGTATAACTAAAATTAAGACATAACTGATTATTTCGAGTGTTATATATCTTCTGGTGAACTTACCTCGAGCAAGGTGAGCTGGGGTGCTGGGAGGACGGGTGAGGCAAAAGGGGGAGATGGCCGCTTTGCCGTGTTAGCCGGCTGCTAGCACCGCGGATAGCGATTAGCCTAGCTCGATAGCCTGAGCTAACACGGTAGCGGAGAGTTGAGTGGGCGGGTTTCAGCGGCCAGGCTGCCTTAGGTCCGCCCCAACACGACGCCCATGCCCATATTTGGAGTATCCGAGTGTGGGCGGAGTAAAGCAAAACCAACATGGCGACCGAAGTCTCCGCCCACTACAGGCTTCATTTTTGAATTCAGAAACCAATGGGTGACGTCACGAAGGGTTTGTCCATAGTATATACAGTCAGTAGGCGCGTTCGACTTGATGCAGATCTGTCTGAGTCTGACTTGACGTGATGCATTCTGGGATGAACGCAATGCATGTTGGGATGGACGCAATGCATGCTGGTTAGAAATTCTGTCCGACTTGTGTCAGACGGGGAGGGACTTACCACTACGTCACCATGTCACATGACCTTAAAATATCGCGGGAGTCTTCGCCTGCAGACAGATCTTGCAGTTGCTCTCCAACGAACTGCACGACCGGAAACCCGCCCTCATGACGTCAGGTCAAAGACGTGATTGGGCAGTTTGGGAGGAATCTCCTCATGACGATTTTGACGTTTCTCGCTTCCTTATCCTTATGGAATATGCGAAAATGAACAGAAATGGAAGGGATACCTTCTTATATGCGATTTCTGCAACAATGGTAGGCTGGCCTACTGAAAACGTTGTACATCTGACTGCAGTTCAATGCAGAGTTCATTTCTTCGATTAAACAGTAAAAATGCATTTTTAACATGTTGGTAACAGTAGAATAAGCGTGATAATGGACTTCACTCCATTAGACTATCAGAAAATAAACGCATCACGAGGTTGATTAGCCTGGGCTATTGCACGCTCGCCTCCCGATCCGAGGTACTGCTGTTTCGCGGGTTCGAGACTGAATCACGCTGGTTAAATTCTAAGGTTTCGCGTCGGGTCGTTTTATCATCTAGAACGCGTGCATTAAATTTGTAGAACCGAATGGCGTGTCGTCCATTATACCTTACTTATATCGTAGTACTGCTTCTTCACTATCATCCTAAATTGGTTTAGTGGGTAAATAGATTTTTGGGGTTCTTCTTCACACCTGTCTGTCCAAAAATGAAAACAAATGGCATTTAATCTCCATCTCAATATCTTTCTGTGAATTCGTTTCATGGTTGAGTTACAGGTGCTAAACTATGACTTTGGGTGTAAAAGTAAATATTCAAATAAGTAGCCTAATCAGCAGTTCATTTTCGCCAAGATTGGAGACCAAAGCACTATGCTACTTAATCCTTATTCAGTAGCTGCTATTCACAATCCTTTGCATACAGCATGCTTGTTGTAACACGGGTATAAATTCTGGTAACTCCAAAGCTTCTATTTCGTTGGCAACAACGAATGCAAACGCCGCGAGATCCGCCATTGTTTACACGAAGTTGACCGTGTCCGACTTGTCTGCAGCCGTTTTATGCTCCACCCCTACAGTCGGCGTAAGATCACGCTGACGTAAGCAAGTCAGACTCAGACAGGCGCCTAATAGGCGCGTTCGACTTCATGCAGATCTGTGCAGATCTGACTTGACGTGATGCATGCTGGGTTGTTCTGCTCATAGATCTCGAATATGATTGGTTAAAATGAACTTGTTCTACCCAGCATGCATCACGTCAAGTCAGATCTGCACAGATCTGCATGAAGTCGAACGCGCCTATTTACAGGTAGTGAGCGTGGTTGGTGACGTGCTGCGGAAGGCGGTTAAAGGCAGAGGGAGAATCTATGGCAGGGTCAGCGCCGTCGTATAGGGGGGAAAGGTGATGACAGTTCTAAGGGCCCACAGCCCATCAGGGCCACACACAGCCCCCAGTAGCCTCTACGACTAAATTATATTCATAGTAATGAATCAGAACTAAAATAAAGCCACAAAGTCACGCAATATTTTAATTTTAATAATTTCAGTAACCCCTTTGGCCCCTTCTTAAAAAATGGTTTGGTCCACACCGCGGGTTCGACTTGAGCGTGAGCGAACTCCAGCAGGGAGTGAGGGTGTAAAAGACTTGGAAGCAATATATGGTTTTATTTGCAATACATAATCATAGTTCTGTGTTGTTTCGAATGTTCGTGTATGTTGTCATGGCTACGGAGGTGACGGAGAAAGGTGGACGGATAAGAGTACACAAAAAAGGGAAGAAAGGAATGTACTTTATAAATTGATGTAAATATTTTGAGCGCCCTGTCAAAATGGCAACAAGGTATCTTTTATTTAATCTTCTGATGTTGTAGTGATTGTGTCTGTGATTTATGTAGTTATATTGATTTTTATATATTTTTGTTCAATGAACAGCTCTTACGGTGTTGGTGGATGTTGAATGGAACGGTATTAACTGAGCTAAAATCTACCGACGTCTCATCAATATCTGTAAAGTAAAACCATTGATTGACCGGGGACCGCTACAGTAAGAGCTTGATGAGCAAGAGTTTGACGCTGCTGCTTGCCACCGCTGAGGAAGGAAATCGCCGCTGCCGGCCGCTGTTACGGGAGGATATCACCGCCGAGGATATCAACGCTTGGCCCCGTTGCCATGCTGCACAGCGTCTTAGCAACGGCTCAACGGATAACGGACACAGCAAGTAGCAAAAGTTGATCTCACAAACTTTAAAGAAGTATGGAAGACACTCAAGCTTCATCCGAGAGCCTTATGGACATTAATGGACAGATTGTTACTCTTCAAAAGGAAATTCAGGACTATAAAGGACTGCTTCAAAATGCGAGTGAAATTTTGAGGCAGGATATCCGGCAAACGATACAGTGTAAAGAGAAGACGTTGGCTGCGCTACAGTGTAACGTCCAGAACGCCACAGAGGATCCTCGCCGCTCTGTGCGTCCCAAAGTCCCAACAGAAAAAATGCTTGCTTATCAAAAAGAAGAACTAAGTAAAAAGGAAAAGAAACTCATAAGCCTATATGAACAGTGGAAAATGCAAGCACGTGAAACAAGAGAGAAACTTAAATCAGATATAAGTGATGCACTCATGTCATCACTTGTGGACATTTTAGAAAAGGAAAGAGATGACATTTTGAGACTTTACACTGAAATAAGAACTCACATCGCACCATCAGCCGATTTGAGGAGGAAAATTGATGCATGTGAAGCAGTAACTCATGACATTACCAAAGTCATATATGAAAGACTAACAGGCGTTAATGGAGATTTTAATGCTGAAATTGAAAGAAATCGTCTGCGTGAGCTGCTAGATCGTGATTATGCAATCTCCATCTATGGTTCCACTGCTGCACCATCAGGAATCACTCATCATTCCTCATCTTCATGCATCGCTTTGAGACGAGCTGAGGCAGCTGCAGACCTTGCAGCAAAGGAGGCTGAGTATAGGATCGTACAAGAGGAAGGCAAACAAAAGGAAAGGATCAAGGCTTTGGAAGAACAACACCAGAAAGAACTTGAAATTCAAAGGTCTGAGCTGGAACGTCTAAAAGCTGAAAGAGATGTGGAGGCAGCACGGGCCAGACTAGAATCCTACAACAGAGAAATGGTACAGTTAAGTGATGCACAATCATTTAAAGGGGAGCAGATGTACCCACTTTCAGCCCCCCAGCCCCCTGCGCCATACTCACCTACAGTGCTGTCAGCGCCCCCTGATGCTGCTCAACTAGCACAAGCTGTTCAGGACAGTATCACACTTAACAGACTTCCAATACCTGAGCCTACAGTGTTTCATGGTGAACCAATACATTTTATTGAGTGGAAAGCCTCTTTCATATCACTAATAGACCAAAGGGGCATTTCTGCCTGTGATAAACTGTATTATTTAAAAAAGTATGTCAGTGGTCCAGCTCGTAAATGCTTAGAAGGAACCTTTTTTAGAAATGATGAGCAAGCTTATCAAGATGCGTGGAAAAAACTAAATCAGAGATACGGCCAGGCTTTTGTTGTCCAAAGAGCATTTAGAGAGAAATTATCAAATTGGCCAAAGATACAGACTAAGGATGCTGAAGGACTAAGGAGTTTTGCAGACTTCATTAATGCATGTCAGCTAGCCATTCCCCATGTAAAGGGCCTGGAAATATTAAATGACTGTGAGCAAAACCAAAAACTGACCCAAAAATTGCCTGACTGGGCAGCTTCTAGATGGAACCGTCAAGTTACAAAGGCCCAGTTAGATGGCAAAGACTTTCCAAGTTTCAAGGATTTTGCTGATTTTCTGTTGCTAGAAGCAGAAATTGCCTGCAACCCAGTCACCTCCATCCATGCTCTTCGCTCTTCAGAGTTATCCAGTAACAAAGATAACCTGAAAGATACTAGGAGAAATAAAGCAAGTGTATTCAGTACTGAAACAGCTGTGCACAGTGACAGAACATCATTGAGAGAAAACATGGGGCCTCAATGCATATTATGTAAAGGCACACATCAGCTCCATAAATGCCCTGTCCTCATGGAAAAGTCACTGGAAGAAAAAAGAGCATATGTCAAGGAGAACAGACTTTGTTATGGCTGTTTAAAACAAGGCCACAGTGCAAAAGAGTGTCGTCGTTGCCTAAAATGTGACACTTGCTCGAAAAAACACCCAACCTGCCTTCATGATGACAATTTCTTAAAAAACATAACAAGAGAAAGGCAAGTGAATACATCAGACACCACGCAAATTAGCACATCAGAGACAACAACTGCTGTATCACTCAATGTCGCCAGAGAGGGACAATCAGCTAGTACCTCAATGATTGTTCCAGTATGGGTGTCAACTACTGTTAACCCATACAGAGAAAGGCTTGTCTATGCCTTGTTGGACACTCAAAGTGACACCGCATTCATTGATCAGGAAGTGAGTTGTGAATGACAAGTAAATGGATGTCCAGTAAAACTAAAACTCACCACCATGATGGGAGAAAATGCAGTTACAAACAGTGAGAATATCTGGTCTCCGTGTTAGAGGTTACAATTCTGAAAAACACATTCTCCTCCCTCCTGCATACACAAAGGACCATATTCCTGTGAACCGAGAACACATACCAACCTGTGAAACTGCCAAACGCTGGAGTCACCTATCACCAATCATCGATGAAGTTCCTCCACTCCTCAGTTGTGAAATTGGACTCTTGATAGGTTATAACTGTCCAAAGGCACTAGCACCTATACAAGTAATACTAGGCAAAGATGATGAGCCTTATGCAGTGCAAACAGAGTTAGGGTGGAGCATAGTTGGCAGTGAAACACCTCACCATGAAACAGACATGATGAACGGTCTCTGTCACCGTGTGGCTGTAAAAGAGATCCCCCCAGTAACTCCTATGGATGCAATTCGAGCATTAGAGAGAGACTTCAGAGAAAGCAAGGAAAATGAGAAAACAGTGTCTCAAGAGGATCTCATCTTCTTGGACAAACTTAAGGAAGGCATAAGAAGGGATGAACAAGGACATTATGAAATGCCGTTGCCTTTTAAGGAAAGACCATACATGCCCAACAACAGACAGCTTGCAGAGATTCGTCTTAACCACCTCAAGAGGCGATTGTCTAAGGATGAGAGATACAAGGAAGATTATGTTAAGTACATGAGTGACATAATCAAAAGAGGTGACGCTGAGGAAGCTAAAGATGATGGATTTAATGGCAACAAATGGTATATACCACACCATGGTATTTATCACCCAAAGAAACCAGAAAAGCTGCGAGTTGTATTTGACTGCTCAGCCAAACACAAGGGAACCAGTCTGAATGAGCACCTACTTTCCGGTCCAGACATGATAAACAATCTAACAGGCATCCTCATACGCTTTCGACAGCATCAGATAGCTTTAATGTGTGACATAGAAAAAATGTTCCATCAGTTCAAAGTTCAAGAGACTGATCGCAACTACTTCCGCTTCCTATGGTGGAAAAATGGAGACTTAAGCACACAACCACAAGAGTATAGAATGACTGTACATCTCTTTGGTGCAGTGTCTTCACCAGGATGTGCAAACTATGGATTAAAACATCTGGCCAAAGAGCACAACCTTGCATTTCCTCTAGCTTCACAGTTCATTGCCAGAGACTTTTATGTGGATGATGGAGTTACAAGTGTAGAGACAGTGAAAGAAGGAATTCAGCTGGCACAAGAGGCACGAGAAATATGCGCAAATGGTGGGCTCCGGCTACACAAGTTTGTATCAAACAGTGACTCTGTTCTAAACAGTATACCAACATCAGAGCATGCAACTGACATTAAAACAAAGGACCTTGCTTTCAGTGAGATGCAAATAGAGAGAGCACTAGGCATTCACTGGAATGTAGAAAGAGACTGCTTCACTTTCAACATCACACTGAAAGACCAGCCACCTACACGCCGTGGAATATTATCCACCATCGCATCTGTATATGATCCTCTGGGATTTGTTGCTCCCTATCTCCTCAGTGGCAAAAGGATCCTGCAAGAAATGTGCCGTCAGGGTACCAGCTGGGACGATCCACTGCCTGAAGGTCTGAAACCACGGTGGGAGCGCTGGAAAAGGGATCTCATCAATCTGGAGAAAGTACAGATAGCCAGATGTTATGTGCCTACTGACTTTGGAAAGGTGGAGAAAAGAGAACTGCATCATTTCTCAGATGCAAGCACCACTGGGTATGGACAATGGGCCTCATTCACGAACCGTTCTTAAGAACAAATTTGTTCTTAAGTCCTACTTACGAAGTTTTTACGAAGATTGTGGCATTCATGAATGTTTTCTTATCTTGCCTTTGTTCTTAGGTAAGAACAAATCCTAAACACTCAGGAGTACTCTTACGCACATTTCAGTGCCGACATGTTGGCATGGTTGTGTTGTCTTCTTTTGTGCAGTTCATTAAAATACGATACTACAGTGATATTTCTGTCATATTTATTTATTAATTTATTCATTTTATTTTTTGGTTAATTTACAGAGCATTTTTTATTTTAAAACACACAACATCGCCATGAAGCGTGGTGTGCCTCTCCCCCCTGAGCCACCACACCGTGAAGATGTGCGTCCTGACGCATTGATGGGACCAGACTGCAGGCGCGCTATTCAAGTTCGGGAGCAATTAATTGCCCGTTTGTAAATAAAGTCACATTAATTACAGCTTGAATCCACCAGTCGGATTCACTTAATTCTTTAAATTCTTTAATTCTTTATTTCTTTAAATTTTCATTCATTTCTTATAGTGTGTTGGATATGGTTGTTAGCGTTGAGGCAATTTTATCTAGAGTGTCCGCTGTCCTTTGTTGATTGTTCAACACCGCTTCTGTGATCAGGCGTGGAGAGGCACGGGACCGAGTTTGTTCCGTTCCGTTTTGCTTTAGGCATTTTTATTGTAGTTTCCTCTGTTCGACATCTGTGTCAACTCACGGCCCTGCAGTCCCTTTTATGGGCATTGATGGGCGGTTACATATGCTAATCCTATGTTAATTAGACTCACCTGGCACGCGCTCTCAACTTACGAGGAAATGGCATTCATCAATTTAAGAACACAGCTGCGAACAATTCTGCGGCTTAAGAACACGTTGATGAATGCAACGTAGAGTTTTCTTAAGAATCTTCTTACGAACAGCTTAAGAGAGAATCTAAGAAGATTCTTAAGAAGATATTGGTGAATGAGGCCCAATGTTCTTATCTGAGACTTGTAAATGGGGATGGAGATGTTCACTGTGCCTTCATCATGGGAAAAGCCCGCGTCTCCCCCACAAAAGTCTCCACTATTCCAAGGTTAGAGCTCACAGCAGCAACGGTCTCAGTCACAGTGAGTAACATGCTTAAAGAAGAGCTAACTCAGGACACTATAGATGAATTCTTTTGGACAGACTCAAAGGTTACTCTTGGGTACATACATAATGAAGCAAGACGGTTCCACACCTTTGTCGCAAATAGGGTGCAAAAGATACGCAACAGTACAGCACCCCAGCAGTGGTTGTACATTTCCACCAAAGAAAATCCTGCAGCCCATGCGTCCAGAGGGACAACAGTGGAGGAACTACTGTCATCTGAGTGGCTCACAGGTCCCAAGTTCCTGTGGGAAAAGGAAATATATCCTCCAGCCAAGGTGATTCTGGATCTTCCAATAGGAGACCCAGAAGTAAAAAGGGTTCAAACATTCTTAACAAAGACTACTGCAAAAGTGAGTCTGTCTGACCGCCTCGTGAAATTCTCATCCTGGTCTAAGGCTGTCAGTGCTGTGGCTCGTCTCAAACGCCGACTCCTGAAAGACAAATCAAACACTCACTCTACAGTCAGTGAACGACAGAACGCAGAACTTGTGATCATCAAAGACATACAAAAACAAGCATACACGGAAGAAATAAAGACATTAAAAAATGGAAATCTATTACCAAGGAATAACAAGTTACATCCCCTTCATCTCTTCCTGGACAGAGATGCTGTGCTCAAGGTGGGAGGAAGACTGCGCTGCTCATCCCTTCCTAGCTCAGTAAAGCACCCAACAGTCATCCCCAGGCAGCATCATGCCACAAAACTGATAATTGCACACTGCCATGAAAAGGTTAAACACCAGGGCAAAGGCTTTACCATCAATGAAATCCGGGCCAGTGGCTATTGGATCCCGGGTTTAAGTCAAGCAGTCGCATCCTACATTCGTCAGTGTGTAACATGTCGGAGACTAAGAGGACATGCAGTAGGGCAAAAAATGAGTGATCTCCCAACAGAACGGATGGAATCCTCTCCCCCATTCACATACTGCGGGATGGACTGTTTTGGCCCTCTCCTGACTAAACAATGTCGAAAAGAGCAAAAAAGATATGGCTTACTCTTTACATGTTTCAGCTCTCGTGCTATCCATGTCGAAATGATAGATGATTTGTCAACTGATGCTTTCATCAACGGTCTACGTTGCTTTGTGGCACTGCGAGGCTCAGTGAGACAAATTAAATGTGATCAAGGCACTAATTTTGTAGGAGCCAAAAATGAACTGAGAGCAGCTCTACAAGAACTGGACGTTGAAAGACTGGCAACCTTCCTTGCAGAACAGCAGTGTGATTTTGTGTTCAATACACCTCATGCAAGTCACGCAGGTGGAGTGTGGGAACGACAGATCAGAACTGTAAAAAATGTGCTCAACTCCACACTCTCTCTCTCACCTGGAAGACTCAATGATGCCTCCTTAAGAACTCTATTATATGAGGCTTCTGCTATTGTAAACAGCCGTCCTCTTACAACGGATAACCTGAATGATCCAAACAGTTTAGAACCACTCACTCCACACCATCTAATTAACATGAAAGCTGTCACTACACCTCCTCCCCCAGGCAAGTTCATCAGAGAAGACTTATATGGCCGAAAAAGATGGAGACAAGTACAATATTTAGCAGAACAGTTTTGGAGCAGGTGGAAAAAGGAATATCTACACAACATCATGCTCAGACAAAGATGGCATGCGCCCAGGAGGAATCTTCAAGTGGGTGACATTGTAATGGATACAGAGGAACAGCTTCCAAGATCAGACTGGAGACTCGGCCGAGTCTCAGAGACAGTGAGAGATGATGATGGTCTTGTAAGAAAGGTCAAGATATGTTTAGGAGATAGACAACTGAACAGAAGAGGCCAATGCTTGAACAAAGTATCCTTGGTAGAACGTCCAGCTCATAAATTAGTTCTACTAGTAGAGGCCTCTTAAGTGAGCAAAAAACAAAACAAAACTAATCTGTTGCATTAATGTATTTACTATTTATTTTATATGAAGTAATTGCACGTAAAAATTAATAGTGTTTTATGTTTTGCATATTATATAAAACACTTATAATTTGGTGGGAGTGTAAAAGACTTGGAAGTAATATATGGTTTTATTTGCAATACATATTCATAGTTCTGTGTTGTTTCGAATGTTCATGTATGTTGTCATGGCTACGGAGGTGACGGAGAAAGGTGGACGGATAAGAGTACACAAAAAGGGAAGAAAGGAGTGTACTTTATAAATTGATGTAAATATTTTTGAGCGCCCTGTCAAAATGGCAACAAGGTATCTTTTATTTAATATTCTGATGTTGTAGTGATTGTGATTGTGTCTGTGATATATGTAGTTATATTGATTTTTATATATTTTTGTTCAATGAACAGCTCTTACAGTGTTGGTGGATGTTGAATGGAACGGTATTAAATGAGCTAAAATCTACCGATGTCTCATCAATATCTGTAAAGTAAAACCATTGATTGACCGGGGACCGCTACAGAGGGAGATGAAGATGATGGAACAAAACACAAATCTGGAGACTAGAAAATACTAGAGAGGGAGGCCAGGGCTAGGAGCAACAGAGCAGGGGCCCAGGACATCAACATTTTATAAGAATGGTGAGAGTAAAACTACCGAGGGCGCCTCTTGTTCATTCATTCATTGTCTGTAACGCGTAGCTGACGGGGCGGGGCTGTAGCTTACGTTAGCTGTCAATCATCGGGTGAGAGGCGGGAAGTGGCCAGTTGATTGTAGAGCAGCGATTCCTAGTGTAGATAACTGAACGTTACTAATGTGGAGGCTATCTACAGCGGACTGTGTGTTTCACACATATTACTGTCGGACAGTGCTCCAGTCAGCACCAAGCACCCGCTCACTTACCAGGCTACACTGAACTGTATTATGACGCATTCAAGTTCTACTCAGTAATTATGAGCATTAGGTGAAGGTCAATAACGTTATCATGATGTGTTCAAGTGTGGTCTTGTAAAAATGTGTTCGCTATTGGTGGGACATTTGAAAATACAAAGAAGTTAAATGTTCCAACAAGATTTGTTGTTGTTTTCACAGAGATATAAAATAAAATACACCATAATGGCTGACAATAACAAAAAGACGATTTAGATAATACTCTAACTCATTGTTGAGTGATTATACACCAGGCATCACCAGAAAAACAAAGAAAAACATCATAATACACAGTTGTAAAAAAAAAAATTAGATATTCTTTCAGGGGTCCCAGAATTCCTAGCTACAGCCCTGGGCAGGGGGCTCATTGAGTCGATCACGATCAACCGGTAGATCTCGAAGGTAGTGCGGGTAGATCACGTGCCATTGATATTTTAGTCTAAAACATTCATCTGTTGCACCTCCAAACCAAACAGCAAGACAAACATTCATCTTCATTTATTTTACTTTATATTTACAACATACCTGTTACGGTTTTGTCCAAGGGGGGAGGTGATAGGACCCAAACGCAGGACAAAAACGGCGAGGCACGAGTAGGCAAAACTGGTTTAATAAAATAAAAGTAACAAAAGGCGCTGCTGGAACAGCAGGAACATCCAACAAACAAAATCCAAACTTTCAAAAGACAAAAGGTAACTGGAGACTAGACACAAAAAAACACTAGGAACACTGAAGATACGCAGAGGGGTAAAAAAACATGGAGACACACAGGGTAGCAAACCATAGGGAATGACGCGACAGGAACAAAGGGGAAGCCAGGGCTATATATGCATACACAAGGAACCAAGGGGTGACGAGACACAGGTGACAGAAATCAAGAGACACAAGGTGGAACCAATTACACAATCACAGAAACACAGGGCGTAAGAGCACAGGAAATCAAAAACTTAACAAAATAAAACAGGAAACAGGAAGACAAGAAACAAACGAAACTCAAAACGTGAACACAGGAAACCACAGAAACACAACCATCACAGTACCCCCTCCTCAAGGGACGGATTCCAGACGTCCCAACAAAAAACAAAACAAAATCCTGAAACAGTCCAAACTCAACAGGGAGGGTGGAGGGGGCGCGGAAGGCGGGAACCAGAGAGGCCAAGCCGACAGGGCTGAGAGTTCTGGGGGGCTGCCGGGAGGCCGGGACGACAGGACTGAGAGTTCTGGGGGGCGGCCGGGAGGCCGGGACGACAGGACAGAGAATTCTGGGGGGCGGCCGGGAGGCCGATACGACAGGACAGAGAGTTCTGGGGGCCGACCGGGAGGCCGAGACGACAGGACAGAGAGTTCTGGGGGCCGACCGGGAGGCCGAGACGACAGGACAGAGAGTTCTGGGGGCCGACCGGGAGGCCGGGCAGACACGGCAGAGAGTTCAGGGGGCCGACCGGGAGGCCGGGCAGACACGGCAGAGACCGGCGGACCCACCTCGGCAACAGGAGCAGGAACAGAAGCCGGAGTCCAACCAACCTCGGGAGCAGGAGCCGTAGTTGGATCCACCTCGGGCACAGGAACAGGAGCAGGATTCCGTCCCGCCTGGGGAACAGGAGCAGGAACAGGATCCAGCACAGGCACGGGAACAGGAGCAGGAACCGGATCCAGCACAGGAACGGGAACAGGAACGGGAACAGGATCCAGCACAGGAACGGGAACAGGAACGGGAACAGGAACGGGAACAGGATCCAGCACAGGAACGGGATCAGGATCCAGCACAGGAACGGAATCAGGATCCAGCACAGGAACGGAATCAGGATCCAGCACAGGAACAGAAGCAGGAGCCGGTCCAGGGACCACCTCGGGAACGGGGGCAGGAGCCGGTCCAGGATCCACCTCGGGAACGCGAGCAGGAACCGTGGTCCGAGCCACCTCGGGAACGGGAGCAGAAGCCGGGGTCCGAGCCACCTCGGGAACGGGAGCAGAAGCCGGGGTCCGAGCCACCTCGGGAACGGGAGCAGAAGCCGGGGTCCGAGCCACCTCGGGAACGGGAGCAGAAGCCGGGGTCCGAGTCACCTCGAGAACCAGAGATGAGGCAACCCTCGGAGCCGGGACGGGAACCAGGGAAGAGGCGACCCTCGGAGCCGGGACGGGAACCAGGGAAGAGGCGACCCTCGGAGCCGGGACGGGAGCCGGAGCTGAAGCGACCCTCGGAGCCGGGACGGGAGCCGGAGCTGAAGCGACCCTCGGAGCCGGGACGGGAGCCGGAGCTGAAGCGACCCTCGGAGCCGGGACGGGAGCCGGAGCTGAAGACAGAGCGGAGGCCGACGTGGGAGCCGGAACAGGACACACAGAGGAGGCCGACCTGGGAGCCGGAACAGGAGACACAGGAGAGACCGACCTGGGAGCCGGAACAGGAGACACAGGAGAGTCCGACCTGGGAGCCGGAACAGGAGACACAGGAGAGTCCGACCTGGGAGCCGGAGCAGGAACTGCAGCGGAGTCCGACCTGGGAGCCGGAGCAGGAACTGCAGCGGAGGCCGACATGAGAGCCGGAGCAGGAACTGCAGCGGAGGCCGACCTGAGAGCCGGGACAGGAGACACTGGCGAGGCCGACCTGAGAGCCGGGACAGGAGACACTGGCGAGGCCGACCTGAGAGCCGGGACAGGAGACACAGGGGAGGCCGACCTGAGAGCCGGGACAGGAGACACTGGCGAGGCCGACCTGTGAGCCGGGACAGGAGACACTGGCGAGGCCGACCTGAGAGCCGGGACAGGAGACACTGGCGAGGCCGACCTGAGAGCCGGGACAGGAGACACAGCGGAGTCCGACCTGGGAGCCGGGACAGGAGACACAGGGGAGGCCGACCTGGGAGCCGGAGCAGGAGACGCAGGCGAGGCCGACCTGAGAGCCGGGGCAGGAGACGCAGGCGAGGCCGACCTGAGAGCCGGGGCAGGAGACGCAGGCGAGGCCGACATGAGAGCCGGGGCAGGAGACGCAGGCGAGGCCGACATGAGAGCCGGGGCAGGAGACGCAGGCGAGGCCGACATGAGAGCCGGGGCAGGAGACGCAGGGGAGGCCGACATGAGAGCCGGGGCAGGAGACGCAGGGGAGGCCGACCTGAGAGCCGGGACAGGGACAGGAAGCAGCGCTGGAGCAGGACATGAGCGGATCTTCGGAGCCGGTACAGGGACAGGAAGCAGCGCTGGAGCAGGACATGAGCGGATCCTCGGAGCCGGTACAGGGGCAGGAACGGGGCATGGGCCGACCCTCGAGGCCGGTATGGGAGCCGGAGCAAGGCTTGGACCGACCCTTGGGGCTGGTGCAGGAGACACAGGGGAGGCCGACCTGAGAGCTGGAGAAGATCGCTGAAGCTTGGCAGGCCGGGGAACCACCACTGCATGGCTAGCAGACTGTTGCAGCAGAGGCTGCCGGCCTGCAGGCCTGCCTCCATGGCGACCACGAGGGCCTGACCTCCCTGTTGGGGCCCTCATGGCCAAACGTGTGCCCGAAAACAAGGGCAAAAACTCGGGGATGAGCCATGGTTTGTACTCCAGCTTTTGTTGATAATAATAATTAAGTACTCGCCTCTTATCCTCCTCATTGAAAGGAGTATAGTCTGCTGGGTCCATCTGCGGTCGCGTCATTCTGTTACGGTTAGTCCGGGGAGAGGAGGTGGTAGGACCCAAACGCAGGACAAAAAGCGGCGAGGCAGGAGTAGGCAAAAACTGGTGTTTAATAAAATAAAAAGGAAACAAAAAGCGCTGCAGAAAAAGGCAGGATCTCCGGCAAACAAAAATCCAAACTTTCAAAAGACAAAAGGTAACTGGAGACTAGACACAAAAAAACACTAGGAACACTGAAGATACGCAGAGGGGTAAAAAAAACATGGAGACACACAGGGTAGCAAACCATAGGGAATGACGCGACAGGAACAAAGGGGAAGCCAGGGCTATATATGCATACACAAGGAACCAAGGGGTGACGAGACACAGGTGACAGAAATCAAGAGACACAAGGTGGAACCAATTACACAATCACAGAAACACAGGGCGTAAGAGCACAGGAAATCAAAAACTTAACAAAATAAAACAGGAAACAGGAAGACAAGAAACAAACGAAACTCAAAACGTGAACACAGGAAACCACTGAAACACAACCATCACAATACCCTCAGTTCAGCGGCATAAATCCACAGCCACGCACAACTTCAACAACAATCAACAATCAAGACTACCGTCTTTCTGAAAGAGACAGCGCTATTGTTCTAAAGGTGCACTGCACCAATTGTTCTTATAAAAATAAAAGCAAAGATGGATAGAGCTTTTAACACTGTAGCAACAATTAATATGACAATTAATGTGAAAGTACAGGTTTAATGCTGACTGGCAGAAAACATTCCCGTGGCTCCTTTACCAAAACCAATTAATGTAAGTACTGCAAAGCTCAGAAGCAGCTGGAAAGTCCGTTTATGTCACAGGCAACGTGAACTTCAGACGAGATAATTTAGTGAAACACAGTAAATCACATTATGAACCTGCCTGTTGTATGAATGTTCTATGTTATAACACAGGCCAGATAAGCTTCAGTCTGTGCAGTACTTGTAAAACTTAAAAAGCTATGAATTTAATAGTTTTGCTTATAAATGCCTCCTCGTTGACCTCATATCACTTTATTAAAGACAAACACATTATTTGGTAACTTTTCATCGTGCCCCTAAAATGATTTGTGTGCTACTAGATTTTTCAACTTAGGAGAACACGTGCTACTTGGGACAATGCTAAGCTCAAGCCCTGCTGGTCACCAGGGGCAGTGGGTGTGACTGGGGTTGAATGATTGGCTCATGAATATCACCTGCACCTACCTGTCAATCTGTTCTGTCTGATACAGAGAGAGGGGGAGGTAGGGGAGGGGTTTTACTGTTGACCTCTGAAGCTATTGTTCATCATAGTTTAGTCCTGCAAGTCCATCTGCATAATAATATAACAAGAAGTATGTGTTATCAGAAGGATCAAAATAAAGGCCCTTAAATAGCAGTAATGGTTTCATGTTTCCTCCTTGGACTCAGCGTGTCAGACAGAGCTCCACTTTCTCCTCTCAGTGACTAACTTAGTCCTGATAGTCACACTACAGTAAATCTGAGCCACCAACCTCAGCGTACGTTACTGGTGCACACCAAGCTGAGCCACCTGCTCTGCTCTTTAACATCCTCACATGGATCCTCTTGTTTTATCTCTTCCTGAGCCTATGCTCTTTGTTATTGATGTTGTGGCTCGTGTGGAACTTTATTACAGTTTCATTCAAATGACTGGCGTTGTCATTTTATCTCCATAAGCGCTGTGCTATGATGACGGGTTGTGTTAGCTCCACGCTCATTTAAAGTTGCTGCAATTTTAGTTGAAGGCGTCTGAAAATCTTCTAACATTTCCTCCAACTGATCTGCTTTCTGCCTCTGATCCTGAGCCTGTCATCATCCTCTTTGCTCTTTAAAGTGGAAGCTTGTGCTAAATTTGTTCCATTCTATTGAAAATGTTAGTGTTTGACTTTAATTCAAATGTGAGAGCTCATTGTTG
Organism: Chelon labrosus; assembly: GCF_963514085.1. Lineage (NCBI taxonomy): Eukaryota > Metazoa > Chordata > Actinopteri > Mugiliformes > Mugilidae > Chelon > Chelon labrosus. The sequence goes on from NC_140355.1 coordinate 23,171,379, forward strand.
TGATGCTGATTATTTTGTTCTATGTGTGTTCTGGTCATTTGAGCAGATTAAACATGCTGCCTTTAATATGGCTATAAAAAAGATGGTTGTGTTTTTAAAGGTGTGGGGGATTGGGGGGGTGTCAACCTGGTTGGGACATAGAAGGGGGGGCACAGCCAAAACAGTTTGGGAAACGCTGCAGTAATGTTGAGCTGCACATTTAAAACCTGAACACATCTGATTGAATTATTCATCATTTAATCTACATCTTTTATTCTTTATTCAGATTGAGGACCTGCAGTTTGTCAGAGATCAGCTGTGATTCTCTGGGACCAGCTCTGAAGTCCAACCCCTCCCATCTGAAACATCTGGACCTGAGTTACAACGACGACCTGGAGGATTCAGGAGTGAAGCAGCTGTGTGGTTTTCTGGAGAGTCCAGACTGTAGACTGGAGACACTAGAGTAAGTTCACTGTCTGTTACTGTTGTAGATCTGATATGTTTAATCACCAACTGAATCTAATTCATGTTCATCCAGAACTTTCCTCCATAAATCTGTAAATGTCCTTTAGTTCAAGACGAGTGTTTGTATCAGAAACTGTAGAAAATGTCCACTGTTAGTTGTTAAAGTCAATGAAGCTTAAAGGCTGTTAGGACACAGTAATGCAGGGGAGCTGCCTCTAGGGGGGGCACCAGATGAAACATGTAATGGTGTAGAACAGACCTGGACATTACACGACCCGTGGACCGTATACGGCCCTTTGGCTGACTCTGACCGGCCCACGTAAAGCTGGTTTGTTCTCATTTGTTCTCCACAGATCATCCAGACAGAACATTTTTTTCGTGGTGTTCTAAGTTAGCATGCTAATGCTAATACCGTGTTAAACATGCTGCTGTTATTTGGCTAACGTCACTTTCAGTGTGTCTGTATGTTAGCACAGCTGGGGTAGACTCCAGCAGACCCCGCGACCCTTAACAGGAATAATCAGGAACAGAAGATGAATGAATGAATGAATAAAATAACTTCTACTATTTATCCATTGGTCTGTGATATAAATACATTTTCTGTATGATTCCAGTCATTTCAATCATTTTTATTGTCAGAATCTCTGAATGTCAGTATTTCTAATGTGAATACAGGGAGCGACCATATATGGTCATATAGGGAGAGACACCAGTTGAGGCAGCAGGAAGCAGAGCCTTGGATTGCGCAATCTGCCTGTGGCTAACTGTGTGTATGGCATCAATATATTGGTTGTGTCCATTTTTATCATGTGTCCTAATCTTCCATAGTCTAGTTAATGTATTTCATGTATGAGTGGAACATATTTAGTCTTGTTGATCTGACATTAAACCGCACTGAAAAACAAGGAGATGAGGCAGCCAGTACTTCTGCCTCATGGAAGAGGGCGCTAGTGAGCCACTGCTTCATGCTGTTGCTCTTCTTCTACTCTGAGTCAACTCTACTGTCCAGGTCCATTTATTGGGATCTATTCTTTGTGTGAAAGATAAAAATAGAAGATTGTAAATCTAAACCTTCAGTCAAAACAGGAAGTGGTAAATGATGGAAGATATTCTGTTAAACAGTCTGAATTAAAAATGGATCAGATCATCAGAAGATTTAACAACTCAATATTATAATCTGATTAAGGTGATGATTTAGTTTCAATTCTAATCCATATTTCCATTTGTCTTTATTTTTTCTCACTGGCTACTCTCATGTTGAATGAATGAACTGTGGAGTTGTGACGGCCAACGCTCTCTCTGTCTCATTCTGTCTCTTAACTGCTATAGATTGACATTGGTCCTTTGTCCAGATATGAACCTTATACCTGTGTAAAGAATCCTCACTGAGATATGAAACGTAACCAGTTAGTGTGAAAGCAGCCAACTGATGGAGAATTGAAGCTGTTTCATTGGGTTCATGATTGTAAATGTAGAGGCAGGGATGTGTTTGTCACTTGTCACCAGGGCTCCACAGTGCGAGCACCTCGTCGCAAATGCTGCTAAAAAATAGTTCAGTGCGAATTGTGAAATGCAATTAGTAGCACGTGTGCGACTACCGAAGTTTACCGTTCAATAAATGTTTCATGATGTGTTGCTGACGTTTGGAGGTTGTGGTTGGTTGTGCTCTTGAATGCAGCTTCAGCTGAAAAAATAATAATAGGTGATTTACAGCTAGTGAGCGTGGTTGGTGACGTGCTGCGGAAGGCGGTTAAAGGCAGAGGGAGAATCTATGGCAGGGTCAGCGCCGTCGTTTAGGGGGGAAAGGTGATGACAGTTCTAAGGGCCCACAGCCCATCAGGGCCACACACAGCCCCCAGTAGCCTCTACGACTAAATTATATTCATAGTAATGAATCCGAACTAAAATAAAGACACAAAGTCACGCCATATTTTAATTTTAATAATTTCAATAACCCTCTTGGCCCCTTCTTAAAAAATGGTTTGGTCCACACCGCGGGTTCGAATTGAGCGCGAGCGAACTCCAGCAGGGAGTGAGGAAGATGAAGATGATGGAACAAAAAACACAGATCTGGAGACTAGAAAAGACTAGAGAGGGAGGCCAGGGCTAGGAGCAACAGAGCAGGGGCCCAGGACATCAACATTTTATAAGAATGGTTATAATATAATGTTCCATTCTATTGAAAATGTTAGTGTTTGACTTTAATTCAAATGTGAGAGCTCATTGTTGTGATGCTGATTATTTTGTTCTACGTGTGTTCTGGTCATTTGAGCAGATTAAACATGCTGCCTTTAATATGGCTATAAAAAAGATGGTTGTGTTTTTAAAGGTGTGGGGGATTGGGGGGGTGTCAACCTGGTTGGGACATAGAAGGGGGGGCACAGCCAAAACAGTTTGGGAAACGCTGCAGTAATGTTGAGCTGCACATTTAAAACCTGAACACATCTGATTGAATTATTCATCATTTAATCTACATCTTTTATTCTTTATTCAGATTGAGGAGCTGCAGTTTGTCAAAGATCAGCTGCTATTCTCTGGGACCAGCTCTGAAGTCCAACCCCTCCCATCTGAAACATCTGGACCTGAGTAGAAACAACCTGAAGGATTCAGGAGTGAAGCAGCTGTGTGGTTTTCTGGAGAGTCCAGACTGTAGACTGGAGAAACTAGAGTAAGTTCACTGTCTGTTACTGTTGTAGATCTGATATGTTTAATCACCAACTGAATCTAATTCATGTTCATCCAGAACTTTCCTCCATAAATCTGTAAATGTCCTTTAGTTCAAGACGAGTGTTTGTATCAGAAACTGTAGAAAATGTCCACTGTTAGTTGTTAAAGTCAATGAAGCTTAAAGGTGCAGTAGGAAAGTCTTATAAAACTAACTTTCTGTCATATTTGCTGAAACTGACCCTGTGTTCAAGTATAATTGCATGAAGCAGGTCATTTAAAAACATTCGGCTCCTCTGGCCCCACCTAGAGCCTGTAGCGCGATTTGCAAGACATCCACCGCTCCACATCCAGATGCACCGATCAAGTCCAAGGGTGTATCTAACAGAGTGTCAATCACTGCTCATGGACACGCGTTTCATAGTGCCCTCCCCTTGGCCGCTGTAAATTCCTAAACACCGAAGCCATGAGCTTGACGCTCTCCTCCCTCGTTATCCACTTAAACGACAAAAAAAACTCCACAGATTCCTTCGTTTCTTTTTGTTGTTTACTGTGAAAAATTGGGCAAAATACAATAGTCCAGCATTATGAAAAATAAAAAGGGCAAGAGCTAAATATAGCGAGAATGCGGAGTCTAACGGTAAAGAGCAAAAAGAAGGGAAGAGAAGAGAAGAGGTCAAAAAACTGTGTGGCTCCACTCCATGATGACTGCACCTGACTAACTGCTTTACGTCAACCACGCACACACGTATACTCCCCATTAAAGCTTATGTCACGAGGGGAAAGAGGGGGAGATGAGAAGTGGATATGATGAGATGAAGAGAAGGTTATTATTGTTATTGAAGGGAAAGGGGGGAAGCACAGGTACTGGTGATTTATCGGGGGAGAGCACGCTGACAGCGACCAGAGGAGAGAGAGGACGGCAAACCAACGAGAGCCGGTGTACTAAAAACAAAAGGTTTATTAAAAGAACTTAAAATAAATAAAAAACAATAAAAGAACAAAACGTTAAAACCTTAAAAAGGTTTTAAAACCAAAAGTTAAAAGAATACAAATAAACATTAAAAACTGTCCACTACTAAAACAAAATAAAAAGAGAGTCAATCATGGCCGCCAGACCGGGGACGAGGCGGCTCAGAGGGGAGATGACGGAGGCCTTCCACCGCTCCAGGTGCCGCAGGCGCCTCTTCTGGCCCTTAGCAGTGGGCTGCCCGGCTGACACCTGGAAGATAAGAAACAACATGGCCAGTACGGGTGTCCACACATCGCACGGGTACAGGTGCCGCCGCACAACCACACACGAGAGCGTTACTGACGGCCCATAGGGCGAAACTTACCCGCCAGGCAGGGCGCACTGCCCTGCCGCTGCGAGAACTTCATGTAGTAACGCTCCGCGGTCTCTTCATACGTTCGGCCGGCACACCCGCTGCTGGGACACCCGCTGCCTTCGCCTCGTTCTCGGCTCGATCACGGCCTCCTCTTCATTCTCCTCCCCTCACGCCGCCACGACGTCCCTCTGGCGTTCCTCTCCCATGGTGGTGACTCGTGTCCTCTCAGTTCCCAGTCCGTCAGTCAGTCCGTCCATCCATCCATCCATCCATCACGTTCTCCTTGTGTTCTTACATCTTATCGCCGGACCTCTGGCGTCTTTCTCCCATTGTGCCTTTTTTCTTTTCCGGGTCGTACCTTTCTATATACCCCTCCGCCACTCTCCCCCGCTACCGATTGGTTCCGTGGTACGGGGAGAGGGCGGAGCCTCCCAGGTGCAAATGGTGGTGTGTTCACGGGCAGTAGTTAGTTAAAAACACACGCATGCATTAAAAACATAATAAATAAAATGGTTAAAAACAACACAAGTAAAAGCATGCAAAGGTTAAAATTCAATAAAACAAAATATTCAAATCATACTAAAACCCACACTTCTGCCCCGTGACACTTACATGCACGATTTTTAAACCTAAGAACATCCACACATTTTTAAGTGAAATAAATGAAATATTAACTTATTAATATGAACCTTTCACTTGTAAATAATGTAAAAACCTCTTTTTTATCATAATTTTTATCACAACCTTTTTCCACATATCAACTTAAATTATTATTCAAACACTAATAAACAACAATAGCATTTAGGCTCCTATAGCCGCGGTCGTGTAGAAGGAGCCGGGATGTAATCCTCGTCTGAGGCCTGTGCCTCAGCTTCACTCTCAAACGTCTAACCACATCAACAGGTAGCGGTCATATATCTACCACATAGCAAACATGATAAATCTAAACTGTGGAATAAAACGCCACAATGAATGCTTCTAACTGTTACTGATAGCAAACATCACCGATGTAGGCTACTTTCAGAAACATCCTAACCTTGGTTTTGTCCTAAAGTTGACTATTGCTAAATATTTTGACCTAAAGTATAACGACTGTATCGTTGTACTTTAGGTCAAATTATTTAGCAATAACGAAGGGTATTATAAAAACTACGTTGGTGTGTTCCATGCTAGTTTGTTTACTCGCTCTCTCTCGGTTCTCTGCTCGTGCACAGTATTCCAGGGCCAATATGCACGCGCTCTATCGTGCACAGCTCTCCCTTGTGGGGGGAGGGGCTTGGGAGACCGTTTTGGGCTTTAGCGGAAAGTGGGGAGGGACTGAGAAGTTGTCGATGTTCAAATTTTTTGGCTAAGTCCTGGATCTTCGCAATCCTGCCTACTGCACCTTTAAAGGCTGTTAGGACACAGTAATGAAGGGGAGCTGCCTCTAGGGGGGGCACCAGATGAAACATGTAATGGTGTAGAACAGACCTGGACATTACACAACCCGTGGACCGTATACGGCCCTTTGGCTGACTTTGACCGGCCCACGTAAAGCTGGTTTGTTCTCATTTGTTCTCCACAGATCATCCAGACGGAACATTTTTTTCGTGGTGTTCTAAGTTAGCATGCTAATGCTAATACCGTGTTAAACATGCTGCTGTTATTTGGCTAACGTCACTTTCAGTGTGTCTGTATGTTAGCACAGCTGGGGTAGACTCCAGCAGACCCCGCGACCCTTAACAGGAATAATCAGGAACAGAAGATGAATGAATGAATGAATAAAATAACTTCTACTATTTATCCATTGGTCTGTGATATAAATACATTTTCTGTATGATTCCAGTCATTTCAATCATTTTTATTGTCAGAATCTCTGGATTTAAGTATTTCTAATGTGAATACAGGGAGCGACCATATATGGTCATATAGGGAGAGACACCAGTTGAGGCAGCAGGAAGCCGAGCCTCGGATTGCGCAATCTGCCTGTGGCTAACTGTGTGTATGGCATCAATATATTGGTTGTGTCCATTTTTATCATGTGTCCTAATCTTCCATAGTCTAGTTAATGTATTTCATGTATGAGTGGAACATATTTAGTCTTGTTGATGTGACATTAAACCGCACTGAAAAACAAGGAGATGAGGCAGCCAGTACTTCTGCCTCATGGAAGAGGGCGCTAGTGAGCCACTGCTTCATGCTGTTGCTCTTCTTCTACTCTGAGTCAACTCTACTGTCCAGGTCCATTTATTGGGATCTATTCTTTGTGTGAAAGATAAAAATAGAAGATTGTAAATCTAAACCTTCAGTCAAAACAGGAAGTGGTAAATGATGGAAGATATTCTGTTAAACAGTCTGAATTAAAAATGGATCAGATCATCAGAAGATTTAACAACTCAATATTATAATCTGATTAAGGTGATGATTTAGTTTCAATTCTAATCCATATTTCCATTTGTCTTTATTTTTCTCACTGGCTACTCTCATGTTGAATGAATGAACTGTGGAGTTGTGACGGCCAACGCTCTCTCTGTCTCATTCTGTCTCTTAACTGCTATAGATTGACATTGGTCCTTTGTCCAGATATGAACCTTATACCTGTGTAAAGAATCCTCACTGAGATATGAAACGTAACCAGTTAGTGTGAAAGCAGCCAACTGATGGAGAATTGAAGCTGTTTCATTGGCTTCATGATTGTAAATGTAGAGGCAGGGATGTGTTTGTCACTTGTCACCAGGGCTCCACAGTGCGAGCACCTCGTCGCAAATGCTGGTAAAAAATAGTTCAGTGCGAATTGTGAAATGCAATTAGTAGCACGTGTGCGACTACCGAAGTTTACCGTTCAATAAATGTTTCATGATGTGTTGCTGACGTTTGGAGGTTGTGGTTGGTTGTGCTCTTGAATGCAGCTTCAGCTGAAAAAATAATAATAGGTGATTTACAGCTAGTGAGCGTGGTTGGTGACGTGCTGCGGAAGGCGGTTAAAGGCAGAGGGAGAATCTATGGCAGGGTCAGCGCCGTCGTTTAGGGGGGAAAGGTGATGACAGTTCTAAGGGCCCACAGCCCATCAGGGCCACACACAGCCCCCAGTAGCCTCTACGACTAAATTATATTCATAGTAATGAATCCGAACTAAAATAAAGACACAAAGTCACGCCATATTTTAATTTTAATAATTTCAATAACCCTCTTGGCCCCTTCTTAAAAAATGGTTTGGTCCACACCGCGGGTTCGAATTGAGCGCGAGCGAACTCCAGCAGGGAGTGAGGAAGATGAAGATGATGGAACAAAAAACACAGATCTGGAGACTAGAAAAGACTAGAGAGGGAGGCCAGGGCTAGGAGCAACAGAGCAGGGGCCCAGGACATCAACATTTTATAAGAATGGTGACAGTAAAACTACCGAGGGCGCCTCTTGTTCATTCATTCATTCATTTATTCATTGTCTGTAACCAGGCGGCAACCTCCGGGTCTGAAAATTGAAGCCAATGCGGAAGTGCAAAAAACTGCAGTTCATCGAGTGACCGCTTGAGGCTCCAAAAGGGAGCAAATCCCCATTGACCGCCATGTTAAAATGCCCAACTTTACAGCAATATTAAACATGTTTACAGCCTGGTACAAAAAACGGTTTTAGTCTCAATGCCTTATTTTACTATTCATGACAACTGTACGGGGGGTGAAATTTTTTCTAACGTGTTCGTTTATTTTTTATTAAGGTTTAAAATTCTGCATTATTAAGGGCGTTCCCGCCTTGAGTGACAGGTGACGTATGGGCGCGGTCCCTTGGCGGTAGCTGCTAGCTGCTAGCTGCTAGCTTTGGTCTCTCCGCTATCCGGCCGTGCTTGTAGTCAGTTTTGGAAAATAGTACACACAAATACCGAATAAACAATGGCTTGTTGTTCGGTGAATTGTTCTAACAGACCTTCAAAGAAATCTGCTCTTCAGTTTTTTCGGTGAGTGAAACACTGGTTTTATTCTAAATAAGTTCGCACTAATTAGCAAGCATTGGTGTTTGCGCTTAACAAAACAAGCGCGTTAGCTCAGCTTGTTAGCTAGCTCGTTAGCCAGCTAATGAATTAGCCTTCAGGTATTTCATTAGCTGCGATGTTAACGGGAGCACATTGTTGGTTGTTACGGTTATTAAACCGACTTGTATAGAAATCAATACATAATATAGAAGTGTTGATGATACCTTTAAACCTAATGCCTCTGTATGAGGTTGGTAAAAACAGTTCACCTCATAAATTAGCTAACATGCATGTAATGTTAATTTTGAACTTGATTTTGGCAATATAACGAATAGCTTAAAATCATTAAGAAGTGGTGACCTGTGTGCAATTACAGTATGATTTGTATAACCTAAAATGATTAATGACACCTGAACAGGCCTTTGTTGCTACAGATGTCATACACAGGTTCTCCAGTCTTGGATCTGTCATATTTATATTTTTTTTATCTTTATCTCCTCGTGCTTTTTAGTTACTTATATGTTTGTCCAGTGTTCCTGGCCTGCACCAGACAGACCATGGTATTTCTTTCTGCCACTGTTATTAACCAGTTACCTTTTTCTTCTGTAGGACACTCTGGGAGAGATAAATCTGGAACAAACAACACTAACAACAATAATGAAAACCTTTCTTATTTCACAAGACATATGAATCTGTAATTACTGTTACATCTGTTAACATATTAAAGCATACTAAACAACTTGGAAATGTGTTGTCTATAATATTGATGTTTCCCTGAATGCATGACTTGATCCTAACTTGTTAAACCACTGCTTGTATAACAGTAATATTTTTGTTATTAAAATAGAAAAGACTAAATATAATTTAAATTAACAGCAAATGTTGGACTTGCTGACATTCATCAGTTTTCAGTGTTAATATTGTGGTCATTTTAGCACAGTTTTTGTTTGTTACCTTTCTACATAAACTATCATTCTGTATTCTATCTCATGTGTTGAACACCATTGCCTGTTATTTTTAACTTTCAGATTAACAGTGACGTTTGTGAAAGATCTACAGTAAGCATGAAAGACAAAAGGAGTGCAAATACAAACAGGATTTTAATGTAATATTTAAAAATATTTGCTATAGAAAAAAAAAAAAAGGAAAAAAGGGAATAAGGCCTTTCCACTGTAGTCCACCCAGACAAACCAACAGATGAGGACGTCCTGCAGACTGAGGTTGTTTCCATGGTGGTCACAGCTCTCTAGGCCCCACGCCGTCACCAGTTATCATCACTGTATCTGTGGAAGGGAAAAAAGTATAAGTTAACAAAATTATGTCACATTTGAAGGGTAAAAAGATGAATACCAGTACGTATATTAACTAGTTACTGAAAGAGAATCATCTTGTAATAAATATAAATGTGCCTGTCTTTTACAGATCATAATGTCATTTATGGTAAGAGCTTTAAACCAGACAGCAGCAGCTTTAAACAGCAGCCAGCACCAACAATGTTTATTAACGATAGTAAACATATTCAAGGAACATAATCCACTAAAGTTGTTCGAAATATTAATTATTTAATAAAAAATATAACTTAAAAGTTTAACGGTGAAGTCATTTGATTCAGGTTCGTTGGTGTTTTAAGTAAATGTTTTATGACAACTTGACAAAGTTCTGCAGCAATCGACAAAACCTACAGCTGTAATTTAACCAAGTTACTACCTTTATTTATTTTGTTGTGTATAACTAAAATTAAGACATAACTGATTATTTCGAGTGTTATATATCTTCTGGTGAACTTACCTCTAGCAAGGTGAGGTGGGGTGCTGCGAGGACGGGTGAGGAAAAAGGGGGAGTTGGCCGCTTTGCCTGTTAGCCGGCTGCTAGCACCGCGGATAGCGATTAGCCTAGCTCGGTAGCCTGAGCTAACACGGTAGCGGAGAGTTGAGTGGGCGGGTTTCAGCGTCCAGGCTGCCTTAGGTCCGGCCCAGCACGACACCCATGTCCATATTTGGAGTATCCGAGTGTGGGCGGAGTAAAGAAAATCCAACATGGCGACCGAAGTCTCCGCCCACTAGAGGCTTCATTTTTGAATTCAGAAACCAATGGGTGACGTCACGAAGGGTTTGTCCATAGTATATACAGTCAATAGGCGCGTTCGACTTGATGCAGATCTGTCTGAGTCTGACTTGACGTGATGCATGCTAGGTAGAACAAGTTCATTTTAACCAATCATATTCGAGATCTATGAGCATGACAACCCAGCATGCATCACGTCAAGTCAGACTCAGACAGATCTGCATCAAGTCGAACGCGCCTAATGTCTGTAACGCGTAGCTGACGGGGCGGGGCTGTAGCTTACGTTAGCTGTCAATCATCGGGTGAGAGGCGGGAAGTGGCCAGTTGATTGTAGAGCAGCGATTCCTAGTGTAGATAACTGAACGTTACTAATGTGGAGGCTATCTACAGCGGACTGTGTGTTTCACACATATTACTGTCGGACAGTGCTCCAGTCAGCACCAAGCACCCGCTCACTTACCAGGCTACACTGAACTGTATTATGACGCATTCAAGTTCTACTCAGTAATTATGAGCATTAGGCGAAGGTCAGTAACGTTATCATGATGTGTTCAAGTGTGGTCTTGTAAAAATGTGTTCGCTATTGGTGGGACATTTGAAAATACAAAGAAGTTAAATGTTCCAACAAGATTTGTTGTTGTTTTCACAGCGATATAAAATAAAATAAACCATAATGGCTGACAATAACAAAAAGACAATTTAGATAATAATACTCTAACTCATTGTTGAGTGATTATACACCAGGCATCACCAGAAAAACAAAGAAAAACATCATAATACACAGTTGTAAAAAAAAAATTAGATATTGTTTCAGGGGGCCCAGAATTCCTAGCTACGGCCCTGGGCAGGGGGCTCATTGAGTCGATCGCATCAACCGGTAGATCTCAAAGGTAGTGCGGGTAGATCACGTGCCATTGATATTTTAGTCTAAAACATTCATCTGTTGCACCTCCAAACCAAACAGCAAGACAAACGTTCATCTTTATTTATTTTACTTTATATTTACAACATACCCTCAGTTCAGCGGCATAAATCCACAGCCACGCACAACTTCAACAACAATCAACAATCAAGACTACCGTCTTTCTGAAAGAGACAGCGCTGTTGTTCTAAAGGTGCAGTGCACCAATTGTTCTTATAAAAATAAAAGCAAAGCTGGATAGAGCTTTTAACACTGTAGCAACAATTAATATGACAATTAATGTGAAAGTACAGGTTTAATGCTGACTGGCAGAAAACATTCCCGTGGCTCCTTTACCAAAACCAATTAATGTAAATACTGCAAAGCTCAGAAGCAGCTGGAAAGTCTGTTTATGTCACAGGCAACGTGAACTTCAGACGAAATAATTTAGTGAAACACAGTAAATCACATTATGAACCTGCCTGTTGTATGAATGTTCTATGTTATAACACAGGCCAGATCAGCTTCAGTCTGTGCAGTACTTGTAAAACTTAAAAAGATATGAATTTAATAGTTTTGCTTATAAATGCCTCCTCGTTGACCTCATGTCACTTTATTAAAGACAAACACATTATTTGGTAACTTTTCATCGTGCCCCTAAAATGATTTGTGTGCTACTAGATTTTTCAACTTAGGAGAACACGTGCTACTTGGGACAATGCTAAGCTCAAGCCCTGCTGGTCACCAGGGGCAGTGGGTGTGACTGGGGTTGAATGATTGGCTCATGAATATCACCTGCACCTACCTGTCAATCTGTTCTGTCTGATACAGAGAGAGGGGGAGGTAGGGGAGGGGTTTTACTGTTGACCTCTGAAGCTATTGTTCATCATAGTTTAGTCCTGCAAGTCCATCTGCATAATAATATAACAAGAAGTATGTGTTATCAGAAGGATCAAAATAAAGGCCCTTAAATAGCAGTAATGGTTTCATGTTTCCTCCTTGGACTCAGCGTGTCAGACAGAGCTCCACTTTCTCCTCTCAGTGACTAACTTAGTCCTGATAGTCACACTCCAGTAAATCTGAGCCACCAACCTCAGCGTACGTTACTGGTGCACACCAAGCTGAGCCACCTGCTCTGCTCTTTAACATCCTCAGATGGATCCTCTTGTTTTATCTCTTCCTGAGCCTATGCTCTTTGTTATTGATGTTGTGGCTCGTGTGGAACTTTATTACAGTTTCATTCAAATGACTGGCGTTGTCATTTTATCTCCATAAGCGCTGTGCTATGATGACGGGTTGTGTTAGCTCCACGCTCATTTAAAGTTGCTGCAATTTTAGTTGAAGGCGTCTGAAAATCTTCTAACATTTCCTCCAACTGATCTGCTTTCTGCCTCTGATCCTGAGCCTGTCATCATCCTCTTTGCTCTTTAAAGTGGAAGCTTGTGCTAAATTTGTTCCATTCTATTGAAAATGTTAGTGTTTGACTTTAATTCAAATGTGAGAGCTCATTGTTGTGATGCTGATTATTTTGTTCTATGTGTGTTCTGGTCATTTGAGCAGATTAAACATGCTGCCTTTAATATGGCTATAAAAAAGATGGTTGTGTTTTTAAAGGTGTGGGGGATTGGGGGGGTGTCAACCTGGTTGGGACATAGAAGGGGGGGCACAGCCAAAACAGTTTGGGAAACGCTGCAGTAATGTTGAGCTGCACATTTAAAACCTGAACACATCTGATTGAATTATTCATCATTTAATCTACATCTTTTATTCTTTATTCAGATTGAGGGGCTGCATGTTGTCAAAGATCAGCTGTGATTCTCTGGTCTCAGCTCTGAAGTCCAACCCCTCCCATCTGAAACATCTGGACCTGAGTACCAACAACCTGAAGGATTCAGGAGTGAAGCAGCTGTGTGGTTTTCTGGAGAGTCCAGACTGTAGACTGGAGACACTAGAGTAAGTTCACTGTCTGTTACTGTTGTAGATCTGATATGTTTAATCACCAACTGAATCTAATTCATTTTCATCCAGAACTTTCCTCCATAAATCTGTAAATGTCCTTTAGTTCAAGACGAGTGTTTGTATCAGAAACTGTAGAAAATGTCCACTGTTAGTTGTTAAAGTCAATGAAGCTTAAAGGTGCAGTAGGAAAGTCTTATAAAACTAACTTTCTGTCATATTTGCTGAAACTGACCCTGTGTTCAAGTATAATTGCATGAAGCAGGTCATTTAAAAACATTCGGCTCCTCTGGCCCCACCTAGAGCCTGTAGCGCGATTTGCAAGACATCCACCGCTCCACATTCAGATGCACCGATCAAGTCCAAGGGTGTATCTAACAGAGTGTCAATCACTGCTCATGGACATGCGTTTCATAGTGCCCTCCCCTTGGCCGCTGTAAATTCCTAAACACCGAAGCCATGAGCTTGACGCTCTCCTCCCTCGTTATCCACTTAAACGACAAAAAAAACTCCACAGATTCCTTCGTTTCTTTTTGTTGTTTACTGTGAAAAATTGGGCAAAATACAATAGTCCAGCATTATGAAAAATAAAAAGGGCAAGAGCTAAATATAGCGAGAATGCGGAGTCTAACGGTAAAGTAACGGTAAAGTGGACTCAGCGTGTCAGACAGAGCTCCACTTTCTCCTCTCAGTGACTAACTTAGTCCTGATAGTCACACTCCAGTAAATCTGAGCCACCAACCTCAGCGTACGTTACTGGTGCACACCAAGCTGAGCCACCTGCTCTGCTCTTTAACATCCTCACATGGATCCTCTTGTTTTATCTCTTCCTGAGCCTATGCTCTTTGTTATTGATGTTGTGGCTCGTGTGGAACTTTATTACAGTTTCATTCAAATGACTGGCGTTGTCATTTTATCTCCATAACCGCTGTGCTATGATGACGGGTTGTGTTAGCTCCACGCTCATTTAAAGTTGCTGCAATTTTAGTTGAAGGCGTCTGAAAATCTTCTAACATTTCCTCCAACTGATCTGCTTTCTGCCTCTGATCCTGAGCCTGTCATCATCCTCTTTGCTCTTTAAAGTGGAAGCTTGTGCTAAATTTGTTCCATTCTATTGAAAATGTTAGTGTTTGACTTTAATTCAAATGTGAGAGCTCATTGTTGTGATGCTGATTATTTTGTTCTATGTGTGTTCTGGTCATTTGAGCAGATTAAACATGCTGCCTTTAATATGGCTATAAAAAAGATGGTTGTGTTTTTAAAGGTGTGGGGGATTGGGGGGGTGTCAACCTGGTTGGGACATAGAAGGGGGGGCACAGCCAAAAAAGTTTGGGAAACGCTGCAGTAATGTTGAGCTGCACATTTAAAACCTGAACACATCTGATTGAATTATTCATCATTTAATCTACATCTTTTATTCTTTATTCAGATTGAGGGGCTGCAGTTTGTCAGAGATCAGCTGTGATTCTCTGGTCTCAGCTCTGAAGTCCAACCCCTCCCATCTGAAACATCTGGACCTGAGTTACAACAACCTGAAGGATTCAGGAGTGAAGCAGCTGTGTGGTTTTCTGGAGAGTCCAGACTGTAGACTGGAGACACTACAGTAAGTTCACTGTCTGTTACTGTTGTAGATCTGATATGTTTAATCACTAACTGAATCTAATTCATTTTCATCCAGAACTTTCCTCCATAAATCTGTAAATGTTCTTTAGTTCAAGACGAGTGTTTGTATCAGAAACTGTAGAAAATGTCCACTGTTAGTTGCAGAGGTGTCAAGTAACGAAGTACAAATACTTCGTTACTGCACTTAAGTAGATTTTTCAGGTATCTGTACTTTACTTGACTATTTCTTTTTCTGATGACTTTTTACTTTTACTCCCTACATTTCTACACAAATATCTCTACTTTCTACTTCTTACATTTGAAAAACAAGCTCGTTACTTTTTTAACCTCCACGTAAAAGACGTGACATGATCGGACATGACTAGAGCATTGGACTAGAGAAGGAAAGTCGACGATGCGCTTCCTGTGTTCTTCTTCTACTGTTTTGAACAGGCAGCCTGTTGGTTAGTTTGAACTCTGCTGCCACCCAGTGACTGGAGGCGTGTTTATCGTTCAAGCATCAATAAAGACAGTAATACTGAAAGTCCACCTGACCCCACTATTTGAGAACTACTGGTCTAATGTGAAACAAACAAATTCATGTATGGTGTGGTTTCTGTTGCTATCATTAGCTTTTTGAGGATTTTTTGGAAGCTAGTTTACAACATTAGCAATGCTATGGAAACACACCTTTTGATAGTTAGCTAACACTAGCTAGCTAAAAACAACAACCCAATAACCCTCAATTTATTATTAAAAATGATTCAGATGTTCATGCAGGACATCTGGTCAATTCAGTCTAGATTATTCTGCTAGAACTTTTTCATTTTGCAAAATTAACGGATGAATTGTTTCATTAATGGCAAAACCATTTTTACTTTTTACTTAAGTACATTTCAGAGTCTGTACTTTCTTACTTTTACTTGAGTAAAGGAGTTGAATCAGTACTTTTACTTTTACCAGAGTATTTTTTTACACAAGTATCCGTACTTTTACTTAAGTACAGAATGTGAATACTTTTGACACCTCTGGTTAGTTGTTAAAGTCAATGAAGCTTAAAGGCTGTTAGGACACAGTAATGCAGGGGAGCTGCCTCTAGGGGGGGCCCCACATGAATGTAATGGTGACTTTCAGTGTGTCTGTATGTTAGCACAGCTGGGGTAGACTCCAGCAGACCCCGCGACCCTTAACAGGAATAATCAGGTACAGAAGATGAATGAATGAATGAATAAAATAACTTCTACTATTTATCCATTGGTCTGTGATATAAATACATTTTCTGTATGATTCCAGTCATTTCAATCATTTTTATTGTCAGAATCTCTGGATTTAAGTATTTCTAATGTGAATACAGGGAGCGACCATATATGGTCATATAGGGAGAGACACCAGTTGAGGCAGCAGGAAGCCGAGCCTCGGATTGCGCAATCTGCCTGTGGCTAACTGTCTGTATGGCATCAATATATTGGTTGTGTCCATTTTTATCATGTGTCCTAATCTTCCATAGTCTAGTTAATGTATTTCATGTATGAGTGGAACATATTTAGTCTTGTTGATCTGACATTAAACCGCACTGAAAAACAAGGAGATGAGGCAGCCAGTACTTCTGCCTCATGGAAGAGGGCGCTAGTGAGCCACTGTTTCATGCTGTTGCTCTTCTTCTACTCTGAGTCAACTCTACTGTCCAGGTCCATTTATTGGGATCTATTCTTTGTGTGAAAGATAAAAATAGAAGATTGTAAATCTAAACCTTCAGTCAAAACAGGAAGTGGTAAATGATGGAAGATATTCTGTTAAACAGTCTGAATTAAAAATGGATCAGATCATCAGAAGATTTAACAACTCAATATTATAATCTGATTAAGGTGATGATTTAGTTTCAATTCTAATCCATATTTCCATTTGTCTTTATTTTTCTCTCTGGCTACTCTCATGTTGAATGAATGAACTGTGGAGTTGTGACGGCCAACGCTCTCTCTGTCTCATTCTGTCTCTTAACTGCTGTTACCTGATCCGATCTAGTCGGCTCCGAACCGTAGTTGGGAGCGCACCGGCCTCTACTTAGCGTTCCGCTTTGTGGCTCGTAAATCAGCTGGTAACAATGTCCGGGCACCGCTTGAAGAAGAAGGAGGGCTCAGTGGACTGCCGGTCACAACGAATTTATTTTGAATGACATGAACAGCGGCCTTAACAATTTTGGATACGGTAGCCCTGAACCTATCTTGACACTGTTTCGACTGTCTGTAGTGATGGCCCTCTTGCACACACCATTCTAGCACTTCCTTCTTCCCACAATTCCCTGTTTTCACATAAACATAGGTTACGTCCTTACGTCCAAGGCCCCCAGCTGTCTCAGGCTGTGCCTGTAACACTACCCCCACTCTGGATGATGATTAAACCCTTAACATCACTCCAGCACTACTACAGTTACATCATTCAAGAAGGACATATAAGAACATTGTTATGCTGAAACATTCCTTCCGGAAGAGTCCAAAATTCCCACAGTTCTTGAATGGGTTTCCCATTGATGGAAAGGCAAATAAAATGTTCATGAAAGCACACTGCATACCTTCTGACATAAATGCAACATAAGAGTCCACAACATAACATGGCATCCATACCTAAGGGGTGTAACACTGTAAACCATAAATAACTTAACTCGTTATATCCATGTTTTAAACAGCAAGATCAGGGCATTGCATAGACTAACCAATGTTAAGCTACTTGCATTATTCCTCATCACAAGGTGGTAAACAGCTTATTAGTGTCTAGGTTACTCACTGGCAACTTCCCAACTCAAACGGGCCCTTTTAACACACAACCATTTTTATCTCAGAACATTAACATCCTGTTACAATTTGTCAGGTTACAATTCTGGAACTCTTTTTCTTTTTTCTTTTTTTCCTCTGAGCAGGGCAGCGATCCGCCTACACCCTGGCTCAGGTTAAAAGTCTTGTTCCCTTGTGTCTAGTGACTGACCCAGTCACCAAACAGGTCCGGTGATCTGCGGACCCTCCGGGACCTCCGAAGGGGGTTCAAATGGCCCAGCTCCCCAATCCTATCCATCTGAGACTGAGCAAGGCTGTCCAGTGGCTGGTTACTGGCCATAGCTGGTGATGAGGAGTGAAGGTGGGGGCTCCCGGAAGCCTCCAATGTGGCAGTATCCTCAGCAGCTGAAGGTGTGTCCCACAGGTTGAGGGGACCGATATCCAAGGTTGTAGGGTCAAGATCTGGTGGGGAAGGAAGCACCTCCACCGGTTTCCAGGCATCCGCATCTTGGAAGACCCAGGCGTTGTCCAGCTGGGTGCGAGAATAGTATGGCTTGAGCTTGTCATGATGCACTACTTTGGCCTTTGACCTCGGGCCCTTTTTAATCCTGTAGATCAAGTCGTCCAGTTGACCCACAATAAAGTATGGGCCCTCGTAGGAAGGCAGGAATTTCTGTACTTTGTTTTTCACTCTTTTAGTGCCTTTAACAAGGTACCACACTGCGTCTCCAACATGATATTGAGCTTGGCGAATATTTTTATCATATTGTCTTTTGGCGCGTTCAATGGACTTTCCCAGGGCTTCTCTAGCCAGCTGGTGGGAAAGCTCCAGCCGCTCCCTGAGCTGTAGAACATAGTGTGGAATGGTGTCTACATTGTCAGCACCAGGTGGCAAACCGGCGACCAGGTCAATTGGCTCTGTTATTTCTCGTCCAAAGAGCATCATGTTTGGTGTCAGACCTGTGGAGCTGTGTTTGGTTGCCCGATATGCCATAACTGCATATGGGATCATCAAGTCCCAGTCCCAGTGGCATCGCTCTGCAGTAGAAGCCAAGATTTTCTGTAGGGTGGCATTAAAACGCTCCACTTGTCCATCAGACTGCGGGTGAAATGGAGTGGTTCTTGTCTTTTCTATTCCTAGCATTTCACACATTCCTTGGAAAACTGCTGATTCAAAGTTGGTGCCTTGGTCGCTATGTAGGCTGTGTGGAGCCCCATACCTGCATACCCACTCAGAGGCAAGCTTTCCAGCCACTGTCGATGCTTGCTGGTCTGGTACTGGATAAGCCTCCACCCACTTGCTAAAATAGTCTTGTACTACCAGGATGTAGCGGTTGTACCTCTCTGTCTCATTTAATGGTCCCATTAGATCGACCGCAATCCTCTCCATAGGGGCACCAACTCGCACAGTGCCCATGGCAGCTCGAGGTGTTTTCTTAGGTCGGGCCTTGGCAGCACAGCTGGTGCAGGTGCGGCACCACAGAGTGACATCGTCTTTCATGTTGTACCAATAGTATCTGGTTTGAAGTCGCGCAAAGGTCCTTTCTACCCCGAAATGTCCACCCACTGGACCGTCGTGCATCTGCTCCATTACAGAATTGCGGTACACCCTGGGCAACAGAATCTGAGGATGGAACTCTTTCCCTTCTGAGCAGTAAAACTTTCTTACCAGAGCTCCATCTTTTTGGTAAAGTCTTTTCCACTGTGCTCAGTAGGCTTTAGTGGCAGGGCTGCAGTGTGCAATGTCGGCCCAGGGTGGCCGACCTCTTCCCTCCTCCATCCACTTCCTTACCGGTGCAATGTCTGTATCAGTTATTTGTGCGTCAACCAGCTGTTCTTGGGTCCACCCACAGAAAAGGTTGGTGTTGGGCTGCTCACTCACTCGGTATACATTCGGATGAGAAATAGCACGTTCGCAGCCATTGTCACAGGTAGAGCTCACTACCCCCACTGGCGGTGACTCTGGCTTAAGTGTAAGGCAACCCCCACCAGGACGATCGGCCCCATCTACCCCCACTGGAATGTGCTGTGTCATTTCAGTTGTATTGTCAGACAGGTTGCACTGCACCATCTTATGCTGACGCTGGTCACTGAGACTAGGCTCTGGAACTGTGCAGGGACACAATGAGCGGCAAGGCCTCCTCGAGAGTGCGTCTGCATTTTGATGCTGTTTACCTGGAGGATGGAGCACCTGGAAGTCGTATTCTGCCAGTTTCTCAAGCCATCGAGCTAGCTGGCCCTCTGGCTCCCTTAACCTGGTCAACCAGCGCAGGCTGCTGTGGTCAGTCCGGATGGTGAATGGTCTCCCTAGCAGATATTGTCTAAAGTGGGCAGTGAACTCCACCATTGCTAGGAGCTCACGTCTGGTGGTGCAATAGTTTTGCTCTGTGGCTGACAGCCGCCTGCTCCCATAGGCTAGGACCCTCTCCTCCCCTCCTTGTACTTGGGAGAGGACTGCTCCGATCCCCCAATCGCTAGCATCAGTGTCAAGGAACATTTCGCCGCTGTCAAGGGGATAGCCTAGAACAGGTGCAGATGTCAGTCGTCTTTTTAGTTCCTCAAATGCCTCCTGGCATTCGTCCGTCCAGTCAAAGCGTGCATACTTTTTGGTGAGTTCATGAAGTGGCCTAGCAACTGTGGCAAAATCCTCCACAAAACGTCTGTAGTACGAAGCCAAACCAACGAACTGCCGTACCTCTGAGATGTTTTGGGGTGTTGGCCACTCTATCACCTTCTGGATCTTCTGGGGGTCGGTAGCAATGCCTTCAGAGGAGACGATATGCCCCAGGTAAGCCACTTGCTCCCGAAACAGGCAGCACTTGGAGGGTTTTAACTTGAGGTTGGCTTGCCGAAGTCTGGTGAAAACTTGGCCCAACCGTTCCAACATTTCAGCGCCATCCCGCCCCAGGACTATGATATCATCGAGATACACCAAGCATGTCTCCCACTGTAACCCAGCCAGCACACGGTCCATAAGTCTCTGAAATGTGGCCGGGGCATTACAAAGTCCAAAGGGCATCACATTCCATTCAAACAATCCCTTACGTGTGCAGAAAGCAGCAGCCTTGCGGGCTCTTGGTGTCATTTCCACCTGCCAATACCCTGATGTTAAATCCAGTGTGCTGAAATACTTGGCGGTGGACAGTGTGTCCAGAGTGTCCTGGATGCGGGGCAGAGGATAAGCGTCTTTAATGGTCCGTTCATTCAAAGGTCTGTAATCCACGCATAGTCGTGGGTTCCCATCTTTCTTCTTCACCATCACAATGGGTGCAGCCCAGCTGCTATTGCTAGGTTGAGCTAGCCCTGCTTCCAGACTCTGCTGCACTTGCTGGTCTGCTGCCACCTGTTTCTCTCTGGACATTCTGCGTGGTGGCTGTTTCACAGGGGAACCCGGGGTTGTCAAGATGTCATGCTGCACAAGATTAGTGCGTCCTAGATCAGAGGACCCCGTGGAGAAAACATCACCATAGGACTGTAGCAGATGGGCCAGCCCGGCACGATCCTGCTCCGTGAGGTTGGCGCAGCTCTCAGCATATAGGGTCAGCAGATGATTAGGCACAGAAGCAGAGACAGGGTTAATAGGTACAAGCATTGCAGGGGCTCCTGGCGGCTGGGGTTCCACCTTCTCCAACACTCTCACTGGTTGCAGAACCCCGGCTACAGCCCCTCTTTTCAGGGTGACAGGTGTAGCACCAGGGTTGAAGACTCTGATGGGAATGGTGGTAGATCGCCATGCCTGCACAACTGCTCGGGCCACTAGAACATGGTGCCTTTCTTTTTTTGTAACTTATTTTTTTATTCCAATTTTCTTTCAACAATTACAGTATCAGGGCACATCATACATATATAGTTAAACATTCATTCTTATATCAAAGTCCTTATTGTTCAATGGCAATGATGGTGTCCTCTTCTCGTCTTCTGTAATCAGTCCATTTTTTACATTTATCCTCAAATTGTGTCTCTTGTAGTCTCAGTTTATGTGTGATTCTCTCCATTACAAAAATCTCTTTCACAGTGCATATCCACTGCTCCTCCGTCGGGGGGTCTACTTTGTACCACATTCTGGTAATTGTTTTTTTACTGGCTGACAACAATACTTTAACCAGATACTCATCCTCCTTTTGTATTGTATCTTGTGTTAGATTCCCCAAGTAGAGTATCTTACATATTTTTGGTATCTCATATCCTATTATTTTTCTTAAACCCCTCCATATTTTGTCCCAGTATCCTTTTAACTTTTGGCAGGACCAGAATATATGTGTATGGTCAGCATCCATGTGGCCACACGCTCTCCAGCATGGCTGCGGAATAGACACCGCCCCTTTTTTAATCTTGGGTGTTATAAAAAATCTGACCATATTCTTCCAGTTGAATTCTCTCCAGATCCTGGAGCTAGTGGACGTGCACTGTGTTTTACAAATATTAAACCACTCTTCCTCTGTTATTTGTTCTTTTAATTCCTTTTCCCATTTTTCTTTGATATAAAGGGAGGAAGACTTTCTACGTGACATCAAACTTTTATAAAGGACTGAGATCACTCTGCATTTTTTACCTTCATAAGCTCTCCGAAATACCTCAACAACCTCATTATCAGTGTCAGTTTTTATCTCTTTCTCATAATAATCCTTTATTTGCAGGTAGCGATATTGTTCATGTTCATCTAATCCAAATCTATCCCTCAACTTCTCAAAACTCTGCAGCTTACCCCGTTCAACCATTGTACATATTGCTGTGATCCCTTTTTCTGCCCATTGTTTAAACCCTTTGTCGTTTATCCCAGGCATAAACCTATCGTCAAATGCAAACCAGCTCAAATTCTTTACCTCTTTCTCTAGTTTATACCTTTCAACAACGGTATTCCATATTTCAATTGTATTTTTGGTTATTACATTCAATTGGTTACCTATTTTTCCCAGTAGGCCTTTATATGCTATCAAGTTTCGTACTTCAACGCCCGCCTGCTCTATTTCTATACTTTTCCATCTTGAAAAATACTCATTGTTACACCAACATATCAAGGGTCTGATTTGTGCGGCATAGAAGTACTCCTCGAGGTTTGGCAGAGCCAGTCCTCCCTTATCTTTGGGGAGCTGCAGAGTTTTGTACCTGGTCCTAGGTTTCTTTCCTCCCCATATAAACCTTGATATCCACCTGTCCCATTCAGTAAACTGCTTCGGTGGAATCTTTACTGGCAGAGACTGAAATAAGTATAAGAGTCTCGGTAAGACATTTATCTTAATTATTTCTATCCTTGAGCTGAAGTCAAAAAAAATAGCAGACCATCTCTCCAAGTCCCTCCGAATTTCTTGATTTATTTTAGTGTAATTTGCATCATATAGCTTGTCTATTCCTTTTGTAACGTTTACTCCCAAGTACTTTATTGATTTGGCATTCCAATTGAGTTTATATGTATCCTTTATCTCTTGGGCCGGGGAGTAGTTTATTGACAAGATCTGTGTTTTTGTAACATTGATCTTGTAACCCGAATATTTCCCATAATTCTCCAGTAGCCTAATGAGTTTTGGGAAACTTTCGTTGGGTTGCTTTAAAAAAATCAATATGTCATCCGCAAATAATCCTATCTTATGTTCCTCCCTTCCTATTTTCACCCCTTTAATTTCTTCCTCCTGCCTGATCATTTGGGCTAGCGGTTCAATAAATAACGCGAATAGACTCGGAGAGAGGCTGCACCCCTGTCTTGTCCCCCTTTCCAGAGTGAAACTTTTTGTCAAACTACCATTTATTCTAATCCTTGCCATAGGTTCCTGATATAACGACTTAATGCAATTCACAGAATCCTTATTAAAACCAAATTTTTCCAATACCTTGTATAGAAATACCCAACTCACACTATCGAAAGCCTTTTCGGCATCTATGCTTACCAAAACTGCACTTTCCCCCTTGCTCTGTATATTTTCTATAACATGTAAACTCCTTCTTATGTTATCTTGTGTTTGTCTTTCTTTAACAAAACCAGTCTGGTCCTCGTCAATCAAATCCTGCATAAATGTCTCCAATCTTTTAGCTATAATTGAGGTGTAAAGTTTATAATCCACATTTAAAAGCGATATGGGTCTGTAGTTACAGCAATATTCTTTGTCTTTACCTACCTTTGGAATAATGGAAATAATGGCTTCCTTCCATGAGGGAGGGATCTTGCCTGATCTGAGACTATAATTAAATGAGTCCTGGAGTAGTGGGACTAACTCTTCCTTGAATGTTTTATAGAAGGAAGCTCCCATTCCATCAGCTCCTGGTGACTTTCCTGATTTTGCCCGACTAATTGCCTCTTTAATCTCTTCTACTGTAATCTCTGAAGTCAATATTGCATTCTGTTTTGTGCCTATTGTTGGCAAATCCAAGTTGTCTAGAATCTCTGTCGGATGTTCTTCACCTACAGAAGTGGGTTGTGAATATAAGTTATAGTAATATTTCTCAAATACCTTTTCTATTTCTTCTGGTTCATACAGAATTTTATTAGTCGCAACGTCCCTTATTTTATGTATATTAGTTATTGCTTGTTGTTTCCTAATGCGTCTAGCCATGACTTTAGTGGCTTTAGATCCTCCCTCATAGTAAGTCTGTTTTGTAAACCTTGCTTTCCTTTCCACCTCTTCCAACAATATATCATCTATTTTTTTCCTAACTTCTTTAATCTGATTCAGTATGTCTGAATCTTTTGATTGCTTGTGTCGCTGTTCCAGTTCCTTTAATTTTTCAATTTGTTTCTGATATGTTTCTAGTCTGACCTTCTTTAAAAATGCTGTGTGAGAAATCAGCCTCCCCCTAATCACTGCCTTCAGGGCATCCCATAAGATTGCCGGATCAACTTCCCCATTGTCATTTTCCTCCCGGTATCTAATTATTTCCCCTTTTATTTCTTTAACTAATCTCTCATTATTCAGTATGCCTTCGTTGAGTCTCCATACTGTATTTTTCCTCCTGTCATTCAAATGAATTTTTAAATAAATTGCACTGTGATCTGACACATCGGCCACTCCTATTTTACATTCCCTCACTTTGTGTATATCTCCTTTACTCATTAAGAAATAATCAATTCTGGAGTACATGGCATGTGGCGCTGAATAGTGGGTATAATCCCGGTCAAGTGGATGAAGTTCTCGCCATACATCCTGTATATCCATTTCTGGCATCATTGTATTCATGTACCTGTTAATTTGTTTTTTGTTTCTCCTCATACTTGTAGTGTCTAACCCATAATTCAGTACCACATTAAAATCCCCACCACACACTAATGTCCCATCTGTTTCCAAATTTATAAGATCAAAAACTTTTTCATAAAATGCTTTTCCACTTTCTGGAGGAGCATACACATTGAGCAGTGTCACCAATTGGTTTTCTAATTTACCCTTTATCATGATATATCTTCCTTTCTTGTCACTGATTTCTTTGATCAGTTCAAAGTTTACTGTGTTAGAGATCAGTATCATCACGCCCCTCTTGTGATTATGCCCAAAGGAACTGGAGAATGAGTTCCTGTAGCCCAACTTTTTAAACTTTACATGTTCCTCCTGTGATAGGTGAGTTTCTTGAAGAAAGATAACCTGCATTTTCTCTCTCCTAAATTTAGATAAAGTTTTATTTCTTTTTTTTATATTGTTTAAGCCGTTAATATTCAGTGACACCACCATTATATCATTATGTTGCATTGTTTATATCCCTTGAAATAGTCCCTCGTCCCTCCACTGTAAAGTTGTCAACGAACGTTTTCTCATGAACAAAGTATGAACGAACACAAAAACTGAACTCCCCAGCAAAAAAGGACCTCACTCCCCATGGGCCCTGTCTCCCTGTTGGTGGGAATGGGGGGTAACTTTTTCTGAACAGAAGGCCCCCCCTAGTGGCCTGGGGTGTACCTAAGATAGGCCTTCCCATACTACTAGATAAGTCCAACAGTCACTAACTTAATAGCTCTCTCCGTCGATTCACATGTAAACATAAACATTAGAGAAGTCTCATTTGTAGGGGGGAGGGGGTGACCCTAAAATGACTCAATTCAAGTCTTCCTTAGTGGTACCCTTCCTGTTGTAGCCTAACAAAAATAAAAAAAACCTCCAGTTTGCCCATCAAAACAAACAACCAAACAAAACAAAAAATAGAAAAAACAAAGGAAGATGGGGCACTTATTATCTATAGCCTACAATTTTTCTGGCTCTATTTGCTTACCCAGCCAACGTGAAGTCTTTAACTTAAAAACAGGAGGCATTTAACTGGTCTGGGTTACCTCCCCCCTCTCTCATTCTCCGTCTTCATTGTCTCCTCATCTTCTAAATTCTTGCAGCTTTGTTCTCGCTCGGTTCGCCGCGTCATGACCGGCATCCTCAGTTGCACCGGGCCCTTGGTTTATCACCTGCCTCTCTCCGATGCGTTGCCATGGTGAAGCTCTCTGGAGGCGTTCCTCCAGTGAGGGTTCGTTGACATGCTGCTCACCCATCTCCAGACCCCTTTCCCGCATGTCCCGCGCTGCGTCTTCAGCGTTGTTGTAGATCTTGGGCCCGTCTGACCAGTGAATCCTTATCCTACTCAGAGGTGTCTGGAAGCGTATCTTTTTGTCTTTCAGAGTCTTTTTAATTTCGGAGTAGGATTTACGTTTCTTCAACACCTCGGTGGGGTAGTCGTGGTCGAAAAATATCTGCCTCCCCTCGACTATTATTTTCTCTTTCCAGGCTTTAGCAAGAATGCTCTCTTTAGTCTCATATTTAAGAAAATTGACCACAATAGACCTCGGGGATGCTCCCGGTGGCGGTTTCTTACCGAGACTTCTGTGCGCGCGTTGAATATGGAGTTCGGTTCCCACCGGTAACGCGAGTTCTCGGCGGAGTAGTCCCTCCACCAGTTCTGTCACAGACTCATTGTCCCGTTCAGCCACATTGTAAATCCTCAAATTACAACGTCTTCCGTGTCCCTCCACTTCGGTCAACTTTTCTTGAAGTTTTGTTTGCTGTTTCAATAGAGTGAGGATGGCTTCCTTCGCCTCGATGTTCCACTCCTCCAACTCCGCCACTCGTTCCTGTGCCTCAGTGATGTCCTTCCGCTGCTCTTGTATTTCCGCGACATTTTGTGCCAATTTTCGGTTAGTTTCATCCTTAAAGCCGGCAAACTCTCGCCTCACCTCTTCTTTAAATTCGTCTTTGAATGTTGCGAGATCTTGTTTCATCTCCCTTTTTAGGTCGCGTATCTCTCTCGTAATATCAGCGAGTCCCTCGAGTAACGTGTGGGCCTGTATGTAGTCGTCATTTTCCCCGCTTGCCGCCTCGTCTTCAAACTCGTGTTCTTCTTGGTCTTTGGACATTGTTTTTTTCCTCAAACTTCTCTGTCCTCGTCCCCCACTCATTATTTATCAGTTTGGAATTCGTGTTCTCGATATTTTCGTAGTTTGGGGGAAAATATTGTCTAATCGACTCGGGAGCTCTGCTCTATGCTGCCATCTTGCTCTGCGCCGCCCCGGAAGTCGAACATGGTGCCTTTCAATGAAGCCTTTAGTTGGGGTTAGCATCAGGTCTCCATCAGCAACATCACGGAGACGGGCGGCACCGGGCACCACATACTCATATCCTGACTCCAACACTGTGGTGCGGGCTACTCTAACAATGTGAACTCGAGTGTGATGGCTGGAATTGAAGTGTGGCAGTTTTTCGCCGAAAAGAGTTACCTCTTTGCGGCCATAGTCCAATTGGGCATGCGCCTGGTGGAGGAAAGGCTGCCCCAGGATAGCCCCAGTACTCTCTGCAGTGTTGGCCATGATAAAGTTCACATTATTTATCTTTCTTCCAATCTGCACAGGTAGATTAATTTCGCCCAGGACTGTCAAACCTCCAGGGCAGATGCCCTGCAAGACCTGTGCAATAGATGGCTGTATTGGGGGTCTGGATTCAGGGGGTATGGATTCAAAAAGGTGATGAGGCAGCACATTTCTCCGAGCACCAGAGTCTAGCAGAGCACACATTTCCACTCCATATATCAGTATTGGGATACTCATCTCCTCCTCTTGGTCTGTGGTGCAGGTGACTACTGTACCTGGAGCTTGTACTGGAGTCAAACTGGCATTTGGGGTATGCTGCTTGGGTCGACGAGGGGAAGGGCAGGCTCTCTGTAAATGTCCAATACCACTGCAGTTGTGGCAAACAACTTTCTCCCAGTCCATCTTCACATTTTTGCTTTTCTTGGGCTGCCACTGTGGGCGGGGTTGTGGCGCCCTCTCTAATGGGTTATCTGGTACCACAGCTGCCTGCTCTGGCTCCCCACACACCATCACATGAGCACTTTCACGTACCGTAGCTGCTCTGACCCTTCGTTCCGCTGAAGTCCGCTGGCCTGGCTGCATAAGCTGTGTGACTGCTCTAGCGGCTCTTCTAGTTGTCTCATATCTGTGGGCTATTTCATAGGCTTTGGCCAGGGTGCGTGGTTGCTCCTCCAACAGCTTTTGCACCACATCAGCATCGGCTATGGCATTGATGAAAATCTCCACGCTGATGGCATCCTGCTCCCGCTCTGTACGATCAGCATACACAATAGAGACCTTTTCATAGATGTCATCTCTCAGGCTGTGAAGAGCTTCACCTGGCGCCCTCACTCTCTGCCTCAGTTCAATGCCAATAGCTGCTGCATACTCTGAGCATGGTCCATAAGCAGCTTCCATTTCATCAATGATCCGCTGGTAGCTCCATCGAGCAGATCTGGGGTTTTTATGGACAATGGCACCAGCTGCACCAGTCAGGCTACATCTAAGCTGAACAGCCTTGGTTTTCTCCGACCAGCGGTTAGCCCTGACACAGTTTTCAAACTGATAAAGAAAGTCTTTCCAAGAGCCTGAACCATCAAAATGGCCTGGTTTCAGTATGGGTATTCTTTCTCTCTGTCCATAATGTTCATCATCACTACTGTCCATAAAGTCCTCACAATGCATGTGAGATGGATGGTGTGTTGCTGACATGCGAAACTGGTCACGTTCACGCAAGTCGCCCCATTGCTGCTGGGTGTTGTAGAGTAAGGCATTACATTTAGCTTGTACTCCTTTTATATCTTCCACAGACTGAAACATACGTGGGGTGGAGATTGACACAGCCCACTGGGGAAATAATGCATGGGCCACGACAGTTGGGCTCGTGGTTATACCACAGTCACAGTTCACGGGGGTGAAAGGGTTAATTAATTGGCCACCGACGTCCAGCACCGTATTTTGAGTTAAGCTTCGTCTCATCCCGCATCCCACACTGCTCCTAGTGCAGTCACAGTCTTGTTGAAAACTTCCGCACTCACCACTTGTTGCCTTTTGTTGCTTAACCGACGCTATGAATGGGTTGGTGGATGCTGAGGGTGGCGGGGTGAGCGGGCATGCACCCCTGCATCGCGGTGTCCGAGCATGCTCCGTCATGCCACTCGCGGCTGCCGTAAGCTCCATGTCGGTCAGGAACGGGTTAGTTCTATTCCGCTCACCGGCGTATCCTCCATCAGTGTGATTTACAAAGTCCATATTCGCTCCAACAGTCTCCGTTATATCCATCAGAAATGGGTTAGTCCCGGCGTTTCGGCTTGCCACGGCGTTATCTTTACGCGCAGCCATTCTCTCTCTTTGCCCACCGAAAACTTCTTCAGAGGGGAATCCCGGACGAGCCCCCAGTGTTACATGATCCGATCTAGTCGGCTCCGAACCGTAGTTGGGAGCGCACCGGCCTCTACTTAGCGTTCCGCTTTGTGGCTCGTAAATCAGCTGGTAACAATGTCCGGGCACCGCTTGAAGAAGAAGGAGGGCTCAGTGGACTGCCGGTCACAACGAATTTATTTTGAATGACATGAACAGCGGCCTTAACAATTTTGGATACGGTAGCCCTGAACCTATCTTGACACTGTTTCGACTGTCTGTAGTGATGGCCCTCTTGCACACACCATTCTAGCACTTCCTTCTTCCCACAATTCCCTGTTTTCACATAAACATAGGTTACGTCCTTACGTCCAAGGCCCCCAGCTGTCTCAGGCTGTGCCTGTAACACTGCTATAGATTGACATTGGTCCTTTGTCCAGATATGAACCTTATACCTGTGTAAAGAATCCTCACTGAGATATGAAACGTAACCAGTTAGTGTGAAAGCAGCCAACTGATGGAGAACTGAAGCTGTTTCATTGGGTTCATGATTGTAAATGTAGAGGCAGGGATGTGTTTGTCACTTGTCACCAGGGCTCCACAGTGCGAGCACCTCGTCGCAAATGCTGGTAAAAAATAGTTCAGTGCCAATTGTGAAATGTAATTAGTAGCACGTGTGCGACTACCGAAGTTTACCGTTCAATAAATGTTTTATGATGTGTTGCTGACGTTTGGAGGTTGAGGCCGGTTGTGCTCTTGAATGCAGCTTCAGCTGAAAAAATAATAATAGGTGATTTACACGTAGTGAGCGTGGTTGGTGACGTGCTGCGGAAGGCGGTTAAAGGCAGAGGGAGAATCTATGGCAGGGTCAGCGCCGTCGTTTAGGGGGGAAAGGTGATGACAGTTCTAAGGGCCCACAGCCCATCAGGGCCACACACAGCCCCCAGTAGCCTCTACGACTAAATTATATTCATAGTAATGAATCCGAACTAAAATAAAGACACAAAGTCACGCCATATTTTAATTTTAATAATTTCAATAACCCTCTTGGCCCCTTCTTAAAAAATGGTTTGGTCCACACCGCGGGTTCGACATGAGCGCGAGCGAACTCCAGCAGGGAGTGAGGAAGATGAAGATGATGGAACAAAAAACACAAATCTGGACTAGAGAAGACTAGAGAGGGAGGCCAGGGCTAGGAGCAACAGAGCAGGGGCCCAGGACATCAACATTTTATAAGAATGGTGACAGTAAAACTACCGAGGGCGTCTCTTGTTCATTCATTCATTCATTCATTGTCTGTAACGCGTAGCTGACGGGGCGGGGCTGTAGCTTACGTTAGCTGTCAATCATCGGGTGAGAGGCGGGAAGTGGCCAGTTGATTGTAGAGCAGCGATTCCTAGTGTAGATAACTGAACGTTACTAATGTGGAGGCTATCTACAGCGGACTGTGTGTTTCACACATATTACTGTCGGACAGTGCTCCAGTCAGCACCAAGCACCCGCTCACTTAAGCCCAAATTATGCTTCCGCGTTGACACAGCGCGTCCGTGCGTACGGACCTATTACGTCCTTGCGGACCCCCGTGCGTCCTACGCAAGGGCCAGACGCGCACCTCCCAAAAATCCTCGACACGCGTCGAGGCGACGCAACAGCAACGCAGCAGCAACGCAGCAGCAACGCAGCGGCATTGGCTGTGATTGGTCCGCTAACTACATCCGCTGGAGACCGCTTTTCCGGTTTCCACTCATAAACATCATTGTCTCCTTTGTCGTGCCCTAATTTGCAATAGAAGTATTTCTTCCTCTGCTTGAATAATTTGGAGCTCCAACGCCAGTCTCTCTGTCTCGGTGTCCATCGTACACTGTGACTACGGCAAAAGCCGGAAGGTAAATAACGAGGCGAGATAGTCACAAGAGTCTCGGTCGGTCGGTCACAAAAAATCATAGCGCCCTCTACCGGTGTGGCATGCATTTCGACACATAAACCCCACGCAGAACCATCACGGTCTCACGACTGCGTCCAAGCAACTGCGTGGCCATTGCGTGGCCATTGCGTGATCACTACGCGGAAGCATAATCTAACCTTTACCAGGCTACACTGAATTGTATTATGACGCATTCAAGTTCTACTCAGTAATTATGAGCATTAGGCGAAGGTCAATAACGTTATCATGATGTGTTCAAGTGTGGTCTTGTAAAAATGTGTTCGCTATTGGTGGGACATTTGAAAATACAAAGAAGTTAAATGTTCCAACAAGATTTGTTGTTGTTTTCACAGCGATATAAAATAAAATACACCATAATGGCTGACAATAACAAAAAGACAATTTAGATAATAATACTCTAACTCATTGTTGAGTGATTATACACCAGGCATCACCAGAAAAACAAAGAAAAACATCATAATACACAGTTGTAAAAAAAAATTAGATATTCTTTCAGGGGGCCCAGAATTCCTAGCTACGGCCCTGGGCAGGGGGCTCATTGAGTCGATCGCATCAACCGGTAGATCTCTAAGGTAGTGCGGGTAGATCACGTGCCATTGATATTTTAGTCTAAAACATTCATCCGTTGCACCTCCAAACCAAACAGCAAGACAAACGTTCATCTTTATTTATTTTACTTTATATTTACAACATACCCTCAGTTCAGCGGCATAAATCCACAGCCACGCACAACTTCAACAACAATCAACAATCAAGACTACCGTCTTTCTGAAAGAGACAGCGCTGTTGTTCTAAAGGTGCAGTGAACCAATTGTTCTTGTAAAAATAAAAGCAAAGATGGATAGAGCTTTTAACACTGTAGCAACAATTAATATGACAATTAATGTGAAAGTACAGGTTTAATGCTGACTGGCAGAAAACATTCCCGTGGCTCCTTTACCAAAACCAATTAATGTAAGTACTGCAAAGCTCCTCCGACCTTCAGCTCCTGCTGGGTCGGTTCGCAGCCGAGTGTGAAGCGGCTGGGATGAAGATCAGCACCTCCAAGTCTGAGGCCATGGTCCTCAGTCGGAAAAGAGTGGATTGCCCACTCCGGGTCGGGGAGGAGGTCCTGCCTCAAGTGGAGGAGTTTAAGTATCTCGGGGTCTTGTTCACGAGTGAGGGTAAAAGGGAGCGAGAGATCGACAGGCGGATTGGAGCAGCATCGGCAGTGATGCGGATGCTTAACCGGTCGGTCGTGGTGAAGAGAGAGCTAAGCCGAAAGGCAAAGCTCTCAATTTACCGGTCGATCTACGTTCCAATCCTCACCTATGGTCATGAACTTTGGGTAATGACCGAAATAACAAGATCGCGAATACAGGCGGCCGAAATGAGTTTCCTTCGTAGGGTGGCCGGGCTCAGCCTTAGAGATAGGGTTAGGAGCTCGGACATACGGGAGGAGCTCAGAGTAGAGCCGCCTCCACGTCGAGAGGAGTCAGCTGAGGTGGCTAGGGCATCTGGTAAGGATGCCTCTCGGACGCCTCCCGGGAGAGGTGTTTCGGGCATGTCCCACCGGTAGGAGACCTCGAGGCCGACCCAGGACACGATGGAGGGATTATATCTCTCGTCTGGCCTGGGAACGCCTGGGGGTTCCTCTGGAGGAGCTGGCTGAAGAGGCTGGGGAGAGGGCTGTCTGGGTTTCCCTGCTGAAGCTGCTGCCCCCGCGACCCAGACCCGGATAAGCGGAAGACGACGAGTACGAGTACAACTGCAAAGCTCAGAAGCAGCTGGAAAGTCCGTTTATGTCACAGGCAACGTGAACTTCAAACGAGATAATTTAGTGAAACACAGTAAATCACATTATGAACCTGCCTGTTGTATGAATGTTCTATGTTACAACACAGGCCAGATCAGCTTCAGTCTGTGCAGTACTTGTAAAACTTAAAAAGCTATGAATTTAATAGTTTTGCTTATAAATGCCTCCTCGTTGACCTCATATCACTTTATTAAAGACAAACACATTATTTGGTAACTTTTCATCGTGCCCCTAAAATGATTTGTGTGCTACTAGATTTTTCAACTTAGGAGAACACGTGCTACTTGGGACAATGCTAAGCTCAAGCCCTGCTGGTCACCAGGGGCAGTGGGTGTGACTGGGGTTGAATGATTGGCTCATGAATATCACCTGCACCTACCTGTCAATCTGTTCTGTCTGATACAGAGAGAGGGGGAGGTAGGGGAGGGATTTTACTGTTGACCTCTTAAGCTATTGTTCATCATAGTTTAGTCCTGCAAGTCCATCTGCATAATAATATAACAAGAAGTATGTGTTATCAGAAGGATCAAAATAAAGGCCCTTAAATAGCAGTAATGGTTTCATGTTTCCTCCTTGGACTCAGCGTGTCAGACAGAGCTCCACTTTCTCCTCTCAGTGACTAACTTAGTCCTGATAGTCACACTCCAGTAAATCTGAGCCACCAACCTCAGCGTACGTTACTGGTGCACACCAAGCTGAGCCACCTGCTCTGCTCTTTAACATCCTCAGATGGATCCTCTTGTTTTATCTCTTCCTGAGCCTATGCTCTTTGTTATTGATGTTGTGGCTCGTGTGGAACTTTATTACAGTTTCATTCAAATGACTGGCGTTGTCATTTTATCTCCATAAGCGCTGTGCTATGATGACGGGTTGTGTTAGCTCCACGCTCATTTAAAGTTGCTGCAATTTTAGTTGAAGGCGTCTGAAAATCTTCTAACATTTCCTCCAACTGATCTGCTTTCTGCCTCTGATCCTGAGCCTGTCATCATCCTCTTTGCTCTTTAAAGTGGAAGCTTGTGCTAAATTTGTTCCATTCTATTGAAAATGTTAGTGTTTGACTTTAATTCAAATGTGAGAGCTCATTGTTGTGATGCTGATTATTTTGTTCTATGTGTGTTCTGGTCATTTGAGCAGATTAAACATGCTGCCTTTAATATGGCTATAAAAAAGATGGTTGTGTTTTTAAAGGTGTGGGGGATTGGGGGGGTGTCAACCTGGTTGGGACATAGAAGGGGGGGGCACAGCCAAAACAGTTTGGGAAACGCTGCAGTAATGTTGAGCTGCACATTTAAAACCTGAACACATCTGATTGAATTATTCATCATTTAATCTACATCTTTTATTCTTTATTCAGATTGAGTGAATGCAGTTTGTCAGAGATCAGCTGTGATTCTCTGGGACCAGCTCTGAAGTCCAACCCCTCCCATCTGAAACATCTGGACCTGAGTAGAAACAACCTGAAGGATTCAGATGTGAAGCAGCTGTGTGGTTTTCTGGAGAGTCCAGACTGTAGACTGGAGAAACTAGAGTAAGTTCACTGTCTGTTACTGTTGTAGATCTGATATGTTTAATCACCAACTGAATCTAATTCATGTTCATCCAGAACTTTCCTCCATAAATCTGTAAATGTCCTTTAGTTCAAGACGAGTGTTTGTATCAGAAACTGTAGAAAATGTCCACTGTTAGTTGTTAAAGTCAATGAAGCTTAAAGGCTGTTAGGACACAGTAATGCAGGGGAGCTGCCTCTAGGGGGGGCACCAGATGAAACATGTAATGGTGTAGAACAGACCTGGACATGACACGACCCGTGGACCGTATACGGCCCTTTGGCTGACTTTGACCGGCCCACGTAAAGCTGGTTTGTTCTCATTTGTTCTCCACAGATCATCCAGACAGAACATTTTTTTCGTGGTGTCCTAAGTTAGCATGCTAATGCTAATTCCGTTAAACATGCTGCTGTTATTTGGCTAACGTCACTTTCAGTGTGTCTGTATGTTAGCACAGCTGGGGTAGACTCCAGCAGACCCCGCGACCCTTAACAGGAATAATCAGGAACAGAAGATGAATGAATGAATGCATAAAATAACTTCTACTATTTATCCATTGGTCTGTGATATAAATACATTTTCTGTATGATTCCAGTCATTTCAATCATTTTTATTGTCAGAATCTCTGAATTTAAGTATTTCTAATGTGAATACAGGGAGCGACCATATATGGTCATATGCCTGTGGCTAACTGTCTGTATGGCATCAATATATTGGTTGTGTCCATTTTTATCATGTGTCCTAATCTTCCATAGTCTAGTTAATGTATTTCATGTATGAGTGGAACATATTTAGTCTTGTTGATCTGACATTAAACCGCACTGAAAAACAAGGAGATGAGGCAGCCAGTACTTCTGCCTCATGGAAGAGGGCGCTAGTGAGCCACTGCTTCATGCTGTTGCTCTTCTTCTACTCTGAGTCAACTCTACTGTCCAGGTCCATTTATTGGGATCTATTCTTTGTGTGAAAGATAAAAATAGAAGATTGTAAATCTAAACCTTCAGTCAAAACAGGAAGTGGTAAATGATGGAAGATATTCTGTTAAACAGTCTGAATTAAAAATGGATCAGATCATCAGAAGATTTAACAGCTCAATATTATAATTTGATTAAGGTGATGATTTAGTTTCAATTCTAATCCATATTTCCATTTGTCTTTATTTTTCTCACTGGCTACTCTCATGTTGAATGAATGAACTGTGGAGTTGTGACGGCCAACGCTCTCTCTGTCTCATTCTGTCTCTTAACTGCTATAGATTGACATTGGTCCTTTGTCCAGATATGAACCTTATACCTGTGTAAAGAATCCTCACTGAGATATGAAACGTAACCAGTTAGTGTGAAAGCAGCCAACTGATGGAGAATTGAAGCTGTTTCATTGGCTTCATGATTGTAAATGTAGAGGCAGGGATGTGTTTGTCACTTGTCACCAGGGCTCCACAGTGCGAGCACCTCGTCGCAAATGCTGGTAAAAAATAGTTCAGTGCGAATTGTGAAATGCAATTAGTAGCACGTGTGCGACTACCGAAGTTTACCGTTCAATAAATGTTTCATGATGTGTTGCTGACGTTTGGAGGTTGAGGCCGGTTGTGCTCTTGAATGCAGCTTCAGCTGAAAAAATAATAATACGTGATTGACACGTAGTGAGCGTGGTTGGTGACGTGCTGCGGAAGGCGGTTAAAGGCAGAGGGAGAATCTATGGCAGGGTCAGCGCCGTCGTTTAGGGGGGAAAGGTGATGACAGTTCTAAGGGCCCACAGCCCATCAGGGCCACACACAGCCCCCAGTAGCCTCTACGACTAAATTATATTCATAGTAATGAATCCGAACTAAAATAAAGACACAAAGTCACGCCATATTTTAATTTTAATAATTTCAATAACCCTCTTGGCCCCTTCTTAAAAAATGGTTTGGTCCACACCGCGGGTTCGACTTGAGCGCGAGCGAACTCCAGCAGGGAGTGAGGAAGATGAAGATGATGGAACAAAAAACACAGATCTGGAGACTAGAAGAGACTAGAGAGGGAGGCCAGGGCTAGGAGCAACAGAGCAGGGGCCCAGGACATCAACATTTTATAAGAATGGTGACAGTAAAACTACCGAGGGCGTCTCTTGTTCATTCATTCATTCATTCATTGTCTGTAACGCGTAGCTGACGGGGCGGGGCTGTAGCTTACGTTAGCTGTCAATCATCGGGTGAGAGGCGGGAAGTGGCCAGTTGATTGTAGAGCAGCGATTCCTAGTGTAGATAACTGAACGTTACTAATGTGGAGGCTATCTACAGCGGACTGTGTGTTTCACACATATTACTGTCGGACAGTGCTCCAGTCAGCACCAAGCACCCGCTCACTTACCAGGCTACACTGAATTGTATTATGACGCATTCAAGTTCTACTCAGTAATTATGAGCATTAGGCGAAGGTCAATAACGTTATCATGATGTGTTCAAGTGTGGTCTTGTAAAAATGTGTTCGCTATTGGTGGGACATTTGAAAATACAAAGTTAAATGTTCCAACAAGATTTGTTGTTGTTTTCACAGCGATATAAAATAAAATAAACCATAATGGCTGACAATAACAAAAAGACAATTTAGATAATAATACTCTAACTCATTGTTGAGTGATTATACACCAGGCATCACCAGAAAAACAAAGAAAAACATCATAATACACAGTTGTAAAAAAAAATTAGATATTCTTTCAGGGGGCCCAGAATTCCTAGCTACGGCCCTGGGCAGGGGGCTCATTGAGTCGATCGCATCAACCGGTAGATCTCAAAGGTAGTGCGGGTAGATCACGTGCCATTGATATTTTAGTCTAAAACATTCATCTGTTGCACCTCCAAACCAAACAGCAAGACAAACGTTCATCTTTATTTATTTTACTTTATATTTACAACATGCCCTCAGTTCAGCGGCATAAATCCACAGCCACGCACAACTTCAACAACAATCAACAATCAAGACTACCGTCTTTCTGAAAGAGACAGCACTATTGTTCTAAAGGTGCAGTGCACCAATTGTTCTTATAAAAATAAAAGCAAAGCTGGATAGAGCTTTTAACACTGTAGCAACAATTAATATGACAGTTAATGTGAAAGTACAGGTTTAATGCTGACTGGCAGAAAACATTCCCGTGGCTCCTTTACCAAAACCAATTAATGTAAGTACTGCAAAGCTCAGAAGCAGCTGGAAAGTCTGTTTATGTCACAGGCAACGTGAACTTCAGACGAGATAATTTAGTGAAACACAGTAAATCACATTATGAACCTGCCTGTTGTATGAATGTTCTATGTTATAACACAGGCCAGATCAGCTTCAGTCTGTGCAGTACTTGTAAAACTTAAAAAGCTATGAATTTAATAGTTTTGCTTATAAATGCCTCCTCATTGACCTCATATCACTTTATTAAAGACAAACACATTATTTGGTAACTTTTCATCGTGCCCCTAAAATTATTTGTGTGCTACTAGATTTTTCAACTTAGGAGAACACGTGCTACTTGGGACAATGCTAAGCTCAAGCCCTGCTGGTCACCAGGGGCAGTGGGTGTGACTGGGGTTGAATGATTGCCTCATGAATATCACCTGCACCTACCTGTCAATCTGTTCTGTCTGATACAGAGAGAGGGGGAGGTAGGGGAGGGGTTTTACTGTTGACCTCTTAAGCTATTGTTCATCATAGTTTAGTCCTGCAAGTCCATCTGCATAATAATATAACAAGAAGTATGTGTTATCAGAAGGATCAAAATAAAGGCCCTTAAATAGCAGTAATGGTTTCATGTTTCCTCCTTGGACTCAGCGTGTCAGACAGAGCTCCACTTTCTCCTCTCAGTGACTAACTTAGTCCTGATAGTCACACTCCAGTAAATCTGAGCCACCAACCTCAGCGTACGTTACTGGTGCACACCAAGCTGAGCCACCTGCTCTGCTCTTTAACATCCTCACATGGATCCTCTTGTTTTATCTCTTCCTGAGCCTATGCTCTTTGTTATTGATGTTGTGGCTCGTGTGGAACTTTATTACAGTTTCATTCAAATGACTGGCGTTGTCATTTTATCTCCATAAGCGCTGTGCTATGATGACGGGTTGTGTTAGCTCCACGCTCATTTAAAGTTGCTGCAATTTTAGTTGAAGGCGTCTGAAAATCTTCTAACATTTCCTCCAACTGATCTGCTTTCTGCCTCTGATCCTGAGCCTGTCATCATCCTCTTTGCTCTTTAAAGTGGAAGCTTGTGCTAAATTTGTTCCATTCTATTGAAAATGTTAGTGTTTGACTTTAATTCAAATGTGAGAGCTCATTGTTGTGATGCTGATTATTTTGTTCTATGTGTGTTCTGGTCATTTGAGCAGATTAAACATGCTGCCTTTAATATGGCTATAAAAAAGATGGTTGTGTTTTTAAAGGTGTGGGGGATTGGGGGGGTGTCAACCTGGTTGGGACATAGAAGGGGGGGCACAGCCAAAACAGTTTGGGAAACGCTGCAGTAATGTTGAGCTGCACATTTAAAACCTGAACACATCTGATTGAATTATTCATCATTTAATCTACATCTTTTATTCTTTATTCAGATTGTGGTGGTGCAGTTTGTCAGAGATCAGCTGTGATTCTCTGGTCTCAGCTCTGAAGTCCAACCCCTCCCATCTGAAACATCTGGACCTGAGTGACAACAACCTGAAGCATTCAGATGTGAAGCAGCTTCTTGATCTTAAGGAGAGTCCAGACTATAAACTGGAGACTCTGGAGTGAGTAGAGGGTTCCAGTCAGTCCATGCTGCTTCCATCATTATTGTCCTAAACACAGTTAGTATCAAAGATCCAGTGTTTCCTGTAAACCTGCAGCTTCTCAGTGAAGCTGTGAGAGGAGAATGGAGACAGGCTTCAGGATTGGACAGAAAGACAGAGAGAGAGACAACAGTCAGCCAATCAGATGAGCCAGAAGCTTGTTGTGATCATGTGTTTGAGTTGATGTGAAGACGACTGTTGTTGTTGTGTTGATGTGTCCAGGAAATAAAGCTGGATTCCAGCTGACAGCCTTCCAAGATGTATAGAGACAGTGGTGGTCATTCATCAGATCTGATCAACAACTGATCACAGCTCTGAGATCAGTCTGACTGAAGCCTGCACATCACAGAACCAGCATTACATTTAGTAACCATGAGCAGAGTCATCACCTCCTCTCTTCTTTCTCCTCCTCTCTACAGGTGGATGGGGTAACAGTGAACAGGACGGTGTGTGAGGTGAGAGGATGAGCTGTGTCTGAATCAGAAAAGACTTTATTGTCAAGTATGTTTGTTCATACAACTGTTGACCATGTGAGTGGTCCTGGACTGGATGGATCTCAGCCGTCTGTTAAATAGTCTGTGTCCAGGGTGAGAGGGATCAGACACAATCTTAGCTGCTTCAGAGTCCTGGAAGCGTCCAGCTGGTCTAGAGACGTCAGACTGCAGCCAATCACCTTCTCTGCAGAGAGTCTGGTCTTGTCCTCAGCAGAGGCTGCAGCAGACCAGGTGCTGATGGACTCAATGATGGCAGTGGACAAGTGTCACCATGACAACGACAACAGCAGCTCCTATTGGCTGCTCCCGTCATCACTTCCTGTTCAAGCCCAGAGTTGGTCCATTCTCTTCCTGGTTGATGGTTGATGCTTGTAAATCTGGTTCAGGACTTGTAAATGTCTTATGGTGATGTCATTGTGTTTTATGATATGTAGAAATGTTTTCTAAAATGTAAATGTGTCTCCAGCTGTAAAAGGGTTTGACATGTTGTAATGTTGGTTGTCACCTCCAGGCCACCGTAGATGATGAAGCTGGAAGCTTCCAGTAACCCCCCTTGGGTCTAAGCCTCTTCCTGCTCTGCACATTATATTGTTATGTTTGCCTCTTGTTCTTTTTAAACTGTAAATGATTTGTAAATGAACAAAGAATAAATAACTAAATGTTTCCTGACGTCCTTCCATTCAAACCAAATCCTCCTCTA
The DNA here is from genome assembly GCF_963514085.1 of Chelon labrosus. NCBI lineage: Eukaryota > Metazoa > Chordata > Actinopteri > Mugiliformes > Mugilidae > Chelon > Chelon labrosus. The sequence continues at coordinate 23,211,915 of NC_140355.1, forward strand.
ATGATGTTGTGGCGCCGCCCAGCTGCTTGGGATGAAGTGAAGTTTGATTGTTGGGACAAGACGTGAAACACTAGGACAAGTTCCAGCATGAAGAAGCAGCTTCACTGTAGATCCAAACAAGATGAGGTTGTACTGCAGCTGATGCACGGTTCATGGCTGAACTATGACGGTGGCAGTAGTCCCAGTTAGGGCTTGAATCCATAGACTGTAGAAAACATGGAGCACACGTCTCCACTTCCTCTCATTGGTCAAACTGATGCTAGTGTCCCAGGGCTACATGCGGCGCCATCTGGTGACTTCTGATCCAGAGTCAGATCAGTTCTGTCTGAGAGTGGATCCATGTTATTGATGCCCCGCCCACTCTCCCTCTAGACTCACTGCTGATTGGTTAATGCTGAATTGAATTAAATGAGTAGAACATTAGATGAACTTGCATCCTCACATAGACATTCACACACTATCCATTGATTTCCATCCCTGTATACATACATAGAAGAGGAGCAGACTAAAGCCTGACTCAGCTGAAATGATCTGGTTTTAATAAAAATCTCTGAAGCAGTTTCACAAGCATTTAGTACAACTACTGTCATCACCGTCCCTAGATGCACAAGCATTTCACCTGTTTCTATCCTCATCCTCCTCATCCTCCTCTTGCTCCTCCTCCTGCTCCTCCTCCTCCTCCCTCTCCTCCTCCTCCTCCTCCTCCTCCCCCTCCTCCTCCTCTTCCTCTTCCTCTCCTCCTCCTTCTCCCTCTCCACCCCCTCCACCTCCTCCTCCTCCTCCCCCTCCTCCCTCTCCTCCTACTTCTCCCTCTCCTCCTCTTGCTCCTCCTCCCTCTCCTCCTACTCCTCCTCCTCTCTCTCCCTCTCCTCCTCCCTCTCCTCCTCCTCCTCCCTCTCCTCCTCCCCCTCCTCCTCCTCTCTCTCCCTCTCCTCCTCCTCCTCCTCCCTGTCCTCCTCCTCTCTCTCCCTCTCCTCCTCCCTCTCCCCCTCCTCCTCCTCCTTCTCCTCCTCCTCCCTCTCCTCCCTCTCCTCCTCCTCCTCCTCCTTATATGTGACTCAGACTGTGACTCTTCTTAGTTTCAGGTGAGTCAATGTGAGTTCTGTTTGTTCTTTTCTTCTTTTTATTCAGGGAATGAAAACGATCTCATGGTTCTAACAGATAAACTGATGAAGTGTTTCTGAAGCTCCAAGAAGGGGGAGGCTTTGAATTTCTAAACATTGTAGGATCTACTCTCAGTGGAAATGTTGCGTTGCTTCCATGTCCCAGCGCTGGATATAGCCTTGCTGCCTATGTGAAGGATCCATCAGTGATGATTGGACAGGCTACAGTCTACATACGTCCACTTCAGCAGGATTTACCCTTAGACTGCTCACATCATGCCTCTGCTCCACTCATCCCCTGCATCACTTGTCACAAGGAAGTTCCCTTTTCACACATTAAGCTGCGATGGCTATGGACTTCCTAGAGAAATGCAAGTGGAGCAGATTCATTGTTCTTTTGGGGACATTGTGCAGACACATAAAGGAGTATGACCATCATTTCAGTTGTGTTCACTTGAAGGACACCCATGCAGGAATCAGACAGAGAACAAGAAGGTGATAGAGAGACAGCCCAAGTTAGTGACAGTGTTCCAGTGATCAGCTGAGAGAGCACCAGTAGCAGCAGTGATTGACAGCCAGGAGCTGGATCACAAACAAACACACAATGGTTTGTCACAATAGGGCTGCTAGAAGATGGTGTGGAACATCAACTCAGTCAGTAGAACAATAACACCTGCAAGATATAATTAGATAAGATCAGATCATTACACACAATAACATGCAGCTGGGTTCTATATTCTAACTGTGGAAAACATTTAGTTGTTGTTCAGAATGCTGTTTGGCTGTTTTCATGTCAAAGATCCTGAAGATGTTGGGTCTCATGTTTGTCAGTGACATGGACAGAACTTTGCTCCTCTTCTGTAGACTGAGAGGATATCTGCAGGTAACACGCCAACAACACGTCTCTCTGGAACACACAACTTTATTATATTGTTGTTGTCTAGAATGGAAGGTTCTTAAAGACCCAGCTCAAGCAGCCAAAGGTTTCAGAGAGAGTCTGCTGAGGGAGCATGCATCTGGGAAACCACTGAGGATGAAGATGGATGGAAGGGACTCTGAAGAGGACAGAGAACGGGAACTTGTCTTCTTCTAGAAGCAGCAGCAGCAAGAATGGACATGTCCACTTCATTGGACCCTTGTTGGTAAGTAATATACATATTAATGTGTCAGTAAAGAATGGGATCCAAAAGAATATAGAATGTCCACAAATGAAATGCACAATGTTCTCCTGTTATCTGGAATAGTCAATATTAAGGATGATATTCTACAATTACAGCCGATAGAATATTGACTTGATATTAATATTTATTTTCCCCTTGCTTGTTAAATGTTACCTAATCCAGCTATCTGTGTTAGTCAGCTGCCATTGTTCCACTGTTCTTATCAGTATTTTATTTCAGGTGATGTTGCAGTTGGAGAGGGGGTGATGCGGTACTTTATGACAACTGTAATATCCAGACTCCAGTCTGGATTCAGTCTGGATCTTGGTCAGTCTTTGACCATTTTGAAGGTTAATATGATGTGAGTTTTAAATGTATTTCATTGTTGTGACTTTATCCCCTGCTCTCTTGGTGCTTTACAGGAGGAATGGGCTGAACTCTGCTATTTGAGGGTCAACCTGACCATCTTGTCCCAGCAGCATCACAGGTGCTTATTGAAAGCCACCTCTTCCAGGTTGCAGGGAGGATGTTGGCCCACAGCTTTCTGCACGACGGCCCCCGTGTCACAGGATCAAGTCCTGCTGTAATACATGTACTGGTCAATGGGGACCCTGAAACGGCAACGGTTGTTCCAGAAGACTGTCCTGATCTGCACATCAAGAGGATCATCAAACTGCTATGGAACATAAAAAAACTTTCCCTTGCTAAAGTATTGTTTGGGCAAATGTACTAACTTTGCTGGTCTTGATTTTAGCTTGAACATGAAGAGCTTCCACCAGAAGAGAAGGACACAGTTTCAGATCTTTGCATGTCTTGGGATCTCCCAGCAGTCACCAAAACAAACCAGAGATGGCTACATAACCAACTTCTCCTCCATGCACTGAGTTCCTGCTCGTTAAGTGACACAATTCATTGCTGTAATTGATGAAATTATAGAAATGTTATGAAGCCTGGCTTGTTATGTCAACACTGACAGAGATGGAGAACATTCAAAATGATATTTAGTCTTTGCCCATAGTCATGTTCAGGTTCTTCAGACCAGTGTTTAATGCATATACAGTTGAAGTTCTCCAATAGTTCTCACTCCTGCTAGTGTTGATAGAACAGTGGCACATTTAACAAAAGCCCAGTTTCACAAATGTTGACACAGTAGGAAAAAAATCTTCTAAAGAATCCCACTACAGTACACTGAGAGCAGATCAACAACACACATTTGGTTTGGTTCATTTGCCTTTTGATAATATGCTTTAAAAAGGTGAGACAATTATCCACTGCAACTTCCAACTGGTGACATTTAGAAAGAGGAATTTCCCCGTTCATCCATCAGTTATGTCTGAAGCAGACTCTTCTCTTTAACTTGTCATCTCTGTAAAATGTGATTTGTTGTAAAATGAAGGGACGTCCCAGGAAAAGACACATGTGAACAGCAGCATACATTATTCTAAAATGGATCCATGTCTTAAGGGTTGATATATTCTCTACTAGAGTTTGAATGGATTTTATAAAGCACTTTGTTGTACTTTCTCAACATTTCTCCTGCTGTGCCAACTTTTGTATAACTGGGGTTGAGGATCTGGTTTGTAATATGGGTCTGGTCTGTCTCTTAGGTCATTGGGAGGACCATGCGCCAAATGAGACAGTTGAGAAAGGGACTGAAAGATGTGATGGTGTGGCCCCTGCTGACATCTAGGCCACATGTCGTCCCACTTATTTGGCCCAAAATGGCTGAAATGCAGTTCACCCCACAGGTCAGTCAGTAATGTCGTTATATTTGTGGCTTTATTTCATGGATTCTCAATGACTACGCTGATTATTTGTCCATTTACCAAGAATGTGATCTGAATATTCTTTCTCCTTTTTTAAAATCATTACATTGACGTGTTCTTTAAGATGTTCCATGAAAAAGTCACATGACCAGTTGAGGACAGTGATGATGAAGACTTTGACATAGAGTCCACGTGCTGCATCACTGGCTTTCTAAGGATGTTCATTGAAACAGGTATCAACACCTTATTTGGCTGATGTGTTGCTCTCTTTACAAATGCTTCTATGTCTCCTGGATAGATCTGATCAACTAAAGTGAACTAAATGTTGTGACTTGTAGCTTCATCAGGCACACTGGCCCAGCTGCTGACATTCTGGCTTGGCTGGGAGGAGCTTCCTCCTGAACTGAGTGGAGGTTTCTGGTGGAACCCTTCCTACGTCCTCCACATGCTTTGAAACACTAAAGCTGCCAGCTCATTTCAAAGCCTACATGGACTTTGAGGAAGCACTTGTCTCTAGTGCACAGCCTGGATCTGGGCTTGTTGAACTTGTTTCTCAGACAGATGTCATTGAATGCACCGTTCAGTAGCTGAGGTCAACTGACACAAGTTCAGTGTCTTTGGAAACATTTAACATACTGTGCAGTAGTTTACAATTGATTTCTTTTTCCATTAACTGAAACCAAACAGTTCTGCATCTTCAGCTTTCTGTGTCAACACAATGACATTCATGCTGTTCATTCTGTGGCCAATCATGAGACAGGAAGAAAAGGAGTGTGTTAAAGTTCAGGACGTAGTTGAGCTGTGCATGAACTCCATTTCTGAGCTCATAACAGTGTTTATTGTAGAGCTTCAAAGTCAAACAGCTTCTTGTTCTTCTTTTTAAGGAAAGCAGACTTTTTCAGGTTCTGCTTGCTTGTTCTAAGATGCTTAATCAAAGCATGGCTTGGACACCAGTCTGCTATGATTCTTGATCAAACCTGCACAGAAACTCCTGGAGCTGGCAAAATGGCAACGTCCTCATGTGAGAGCTGGCGGCTCAGCTGAACCTCGGGGACTGACACAGTGCCTCCATGAAGTCTGGGAGGTCCGTTCCAGTCCATCCCATAGTCTTCATGAATCTTCTACTATATGTTGCCTATTCACTTTTATAAAATAGTCCAGTTATGCATATGATGCAGCGTAGAAACTACAGCTCAGAGGTTGATCTTTGAAAGCTCAGGAGACTTTGAAGGGACTAGAACCTATGCTTCATTTAAAGGAGCACATTATTTTCTCCCAGAATTCCTTTGGGGAAACAAACAGTTGAAAACAGTGTTAAATGGATCTTAACCTCAGTAGGATCCTCCATAGGGCCTTGCTCTCTGGATCTTCTCCAGAGTTGCTGTGGTGACTGGTTCCTTTCGGTTCTAAGACCATGAACGTTCCAAGCGTCTCTGAAAGAGTTGAGGCTTTGCTGGATTTGTGGAAGGAAGATCCGGTGCAGTGCTGAAAGATGGACTTGATTGTCTGGATTCAGTGTTCCCTGATCTTCCAATGAAGTGAAGATCTGATAGAAGAGGTCCAGGGCATGTTCAGAAACATCTCTCCACATCCTCTCTGTTCTGTGTTTAGGACACAACTGACAGGTGTTCATTGATGTGTGACATGTGCTAAAGAAGTACATTCAGCTGGTACGTTTGTTGTGTGAGCGTCGTTGCTGTAACATTTCTTCAGCGCTGATTGTGGACGCTTCTGCCTGTGATGTGTGAAGTCCTGTCAGTAGCTCTGCTCCTGATCATGAATCCTCTCCCCCTTTATCTGACCGGAGCCTTGATGGCAGCCCATACTGCTCAGCAGCAGTGATACAGCTCTGTCAGACCGTACTAGCTCTGTTGTTGCCAGCCACAGTCAGGTAGACCACTAAACCACTGAATCCATCCATCCCACCATGGACAACCAGTCTCCACCTGTCAGGCAACTGTCAACACACAACAACAGCACAATGTGATTCTACAACAATTGTAATGACGTCTGTAGAAAGATGCTGTGTTTATTGTCTGTCTCTGACCTGATGAGCTCATGGTTTCCATCTATACGCCATAAAGAGTTTGGGCCAGGAACAGAATACTGCCGTGGCCTGAATCCACGCAGCCTTAGACGTCTCATGGAGACTCACTCTGCATAAAGACTCTTGCAGTCTTGAGACTGAGGGGAGGACAAGAAAAGAAATAACCATCCACTCACTGGCAACTTCATTAGAAACACCTGTTCAATCTACTGGACCAGTACTGGAAACAAATACTTCAGGAGTCACATACTGGGAGGAAACAGTGGTGTCATAATAAAAGACAATAGAGTGAAGTGTGTAGAAGTACTACACTGCAGAATCAGCACAGCCTCAACAATAACCAGAGTTCACTTCATTTTCTGACAAAGTGTTCCTTCTTTGTTTCTTCACCAAACTTTAGAAGAGGATATTTTGATGCTAGTGGCTTCAAGAAAACTGCAAATAAAATGACTGATGCAAATGGACACATCCAGGAACATGATGTGACACTGAGCTAGGCTAACTCCTTTAGAATTCAGATTTAAATAATAAATACATTAACAATAAACTGAAATAATGCCCATATGATACTCACTTGGAACACGCGCACCTCTTCCATTCAGATGACCAGGCATTAGCTTGTAGCCGGTGTCTGGACGTCTTCTGTGGACGTCACTTATTAAACGGTCCAACTCCTCATCATTCACAGCTGAATAGACGTCAGTCTTTCTGCACAAGCAAAACACATGAACATGGAGTAGGACGTGAATGTAGCCAGGACCGTCTCTGCCACCAGGTCTCAGTGTGGTCGGTGAATGTCTTTCTGTCCTTTATGTCTCTGTCACATTCATTGATCAGTTTCTACAAAGAAAGACAGAAACCAGCTTCAGCATCATCTGCTCCAAGAACAGGAAGTAGAATGCTGCTGTACCACCGTTTTTTTAGTCAGTGAACGCACCACAGACACAGGTATATCCTACCTTTATCACAGTCAGTGAACTCACCACAGACACAGGTATATCCTACCTTTATCACAGTCAGTGAACTCACCACAGACACTGGTATATCCTACCTTTATCTCAGTCAGTGAACTCACCACAGACTGCTATCCTCAAACAGCTCTCCCAGCAGACAGTTGGTCAGGATGTGTGTATTTCCTAGAAACGTTAAGAGGTCCCTGAAGTACCCATTAACTGATTTATCTGGTAAACCCCTGAACTACCCACTGGATCTGTGTATTTACTGGGAGAAGCAGCTCCTCAGTGGATCCGTCTATCTCCTGGAAGCTTCCCAGTGATTCTCTGAATGGACTCTGATAGAGATGTTGATGAGCTGCAGTTCCTCTAGAGGCCACCAGACGGTGCTGTTTCCTCATCCACTTTGGAATCTCTTCATCTCTTTCTACAAATAAAGTCAGTTCAGTTTGAACAAGATGATCAGTTCCACTCTGCTAATATCAGCCTATCTGAGCCCTGCAGGTCTTTAAAGGTTCAAGGTCATATTAAATGTCTACAGTTTTAAGGTGGTATTAATATATTAAGGTGGTATTAAAGTTAAGAGTCTATTTTTGAGACCAAATCAAATATTTGAAATAAAATACAGAAATAATCGACATTGTAAAAAGAGTCAGTGAACAAAGACAAACAGTCTGAGGATTGACATGAAATGAAAATAAAATAAATCTTCATCTTTTATCTCAGTTCTCGTTTGAATGTAATCACAACTTTGTTCAAACCAAAGTCTTAACGTCTTAATCTTTGTCTATACTGACAGTGTTTCAGCAGCATCCATCCTGAACTTCCCCACAGCACATGAACGCAGCATGTCTTGATGCAGCGTCAGGATCAGTCAGTGAGCAGGAGCGTGCAGCTAGCAGCTGGCCTGTGTCTGCATCCACCCAGCGATCCCTCCAGTCTTCAGGTGGGTAACACACCACATCATCCACCGTACAATGTCACCGTCAACACCCAGACAGTCTTAGAGAACAGCAGTGTTTATTGTTGATTGATCATCCAACAGCCTCTCAGTTCAGTGATCGTAAACAGAGACAAACAAGTAATGTGACAAATTAAATCATGACATAAATGCAGGAGTAATAATTTCAGTTCGATGTGACAATGAACAAGTCTAAAGCAGCTCCACATAATTGGCGGGGAACATGCCGTAGTGTCCGTCAGGCCCGTAACCTCTCCACCAACCGTCATCCAGCTTCTCTATCTGGGTTATGATGTCGTCGGGGTCAAAGGTGATCTCGGAGTCGTCCGCTGTGGAGCCGAGATGATGACGACAGGTATGAGAGTAAAATATAACATCATCAACACTTAAAAACCTCAAACAATCTGATCCTGCTCATCTGCCCCCTGGTGGATTTATACAGACTCTGCAGTCACTAGCTTTTGGCAGCCGTTTCCAAAATGGCCGCCCTCATGAACGTTCTATTTTTTTGCTAATTTTGAAAAGGTTACGTTAAGAATATCATTTATGTTGTTACTGATATTTCAATACTTCATCCTTTATACATTATGTTAGAGTAAAATCATTCTGGATCAAATATGATACAGCTGCTATATATGCTCGTTTACCTTTTTCTTATTTAATTAAACTAATTATTCAAACAATGGTTCCTGTCATCTCTACAGCTCTCACATACAGGTGTACCTACCAGCTTGGTAGTCGTACAGAGCTCTGGCACAGATTCCCTGTCCATGATCTTCATCCTGATATTCACAAACAAATCAAAAAATGTTAACGTTTAAATAAAATGTGACAAATGTAAGAAATGAAAGATGTTGAAGGAGGCGTTCAGTATGTTGTTTTTATAAATATAGCTGTAAAGAGGACTCACTGTAGACGTGTACTCGTGAACGTTTTCATACAGGTCCTCGTTGGTCTCGTCTGCCTGTGGTGCCTCGTACAGATCCTCCTGAGCCTCTTGAGTTTCCTCTGTGGATTAATTATTGACGCTGGATTAGTTCCTGGATGTAAACTACCAATGCAACACTGTGAAAACCCTCCACCCAGAGTAAAAGGACTGCAGTTAAATGTACTAATAAGAAAGGTTCTCAGTGTGTTGTTGTGGTTCATACCCTGAGGAGCTTCATCTTCCTCAAACTCATCTGACCACTCCTCTTCCTCTGTGTAAGCGGCATCTGAACGAGAGACATCAGAGAAGATAAAACAAGTCAAATAATAAATAATATAGCAATCAGATACAAAAATACTTTCAAATAATCTCTTTTTCTTAACATTAATAATCGTCCCCTCCCTGCAGCGCCCCCTGGAGGACGGACGGACACAGACATCATTTCTTTTTTGCATGTGAATCCTCATATATACGACGTCTGACCTGCAGCCTGGACGGGTGAGTCTGCTGCAGGCTCTCGGGGGGTCTGGGTGAAGTCATCATGGGTGAAGTCATCAGCGACCGAGTCATGTATCACTGGTGCGACAGGTGAGACCGGAGACAGGGGGCGCATGGCCGGAGCAGAGGACTGTGGGTAATGAGGCTGAGGCGGAGATTCTCTCTCCATCGATTTCTGAGACAGAAACGGACTCTGCAGCTTCCCTGGAGGAGAGAACACAAACATGAAGGTTCACCTCCTCCCGTGTTTGTTGTTGTCTTTGTTGCTGTGTTTATTGCTGTCTTTGTTGCCGTGTTCATTGCTGTGTTGTTTACCAGGCCTCGAAGCAGCGGGAGACGGATGGTCGTCGACCTCAAAGCTCTGCTCCTTCTGCTTGAAGATGTCTCTGGGGTTAAATGATCTCTGGGAAATCAGTGACTTGGCCTCCTGTCAGAGAAAGACACCAGTTTAAAGTGTGTCAATTAAAACAGACTCAAGGCAGGCCTACATTTCCCATGATGCAACTGTGTAGCTTCTTCAGTTAAACTCCACAATCTCAGTTTGTAATAAATAACTCTGATAAATAAAAAAGCTCAAAGTTGAAGAAACCAAGAGCGGACTACAACTCCCATGATGCCTTTTGGTTTAGGGGCATCCAATCCCTGAGTTTATTTAGCCGCATGTGTGAAAAAATACTTTTATAGTGTAGAGTTTAAATTATTTTTAACCTAAATTTGGATTTGACACTAAAGGAAAGGCAGCTGAGGCTTCTGGGTAATGTTGTTTTTAGACAAATACCCGGAATAAACCCTCAAATATAGTAAGATTGATTCATGAGTGTCTGAGACCTCTGCTCCATCGACATAATCCACACAACATGAGCGTTTGTTTTGTTCTAAAATAAAATAAATTGTGTCTGACTGAATTTCTATTCCATACGTCAGGAAGTTAAATCAATATATGAACAAGATGTGATTTAAATTAAAATATTAAATAAGCCTTTATTCTAATGTATCAGACTCACGTTAGCTTTCTGCACGGATGCAGCAGAGTTGATTCCTGTCATCTTGTTGGGGGTTTCCTGCTGCTTCTGAAACGAAACACATTATCAGTCTGAAACAGGACGATCCTGACTGAGTCCTCGGGTCAGAGTCGACCAAACAAAGGATGTAAAGATCTGTTTTAAAGCTGCAGGGAGCTCGAGTCATTTCATTTTGTGTCTAACATATAGATAGTATAAAGATGGACGGCTGAACAGCTCCTCTACAGTGAAGCCAAATCATTTAGAGCTCCCCCTGGTGTCTGGCTACAGTATAGGTCATAAGCTCCACCCCCTCCATGTTAGTGGGCGGGACTTGGGCCAAACTAAAACACTAAAATACACGTCAAATACAAATTTTTATGGATGGTTTCTGTCATTTTAGGTAGTTAATATAATGTTGATGAATGTTTTAGTTTTTATTTATTTTTTATCTATAGAAACAGGATGTGACATAATGGTGACCACCAGTTGCCATGCCACCTGTGGGCGGGGCATCAATATCACGGCTCCATGTGGCCCTGCCCTCAGACCGTACTGATCAGACTCTGGATCCAAACTCCATATTTATATACAGTCTATGTGATAAACAGACTCTTATTAAAGCTGAAATAAACCAGAATCTCTCACCAGTCTCTGCTGCTCCCTCTCTCTCTCCTCCTCCTCCTCTCTCTTCTTCTGGAGAATCCTGCCATGAACACATGAGGATGAGTTTCTTTCTTTCCTTCTTCACCGTCTTCACCTCCTCTTTCTGTTTTCAGACTCACTTCTCCTGTTCGATCTGCTGAGCTCTCTCCTTGGCTTTCCTCTCCCTCTCCTTCGCCTGCCTCTCCTCCATCTCCCTCTTCTCCCTCTCCACCTTCTGTCTCTCCAGCTCGGCCTGTTTGACGTCCTCCCTGCGACGCACTTCTTCGTCTCTCTGAGGAAGAGAGTTGGTTTTTTGCATGTTGATAAAAACCGAGGACGAAGCTGAAACTAAGGCAGCTGGACGTCAGGTGTTCAGGTGTAAATGTCTGGTGGGGAATTTAGGTTTTTAATCACCTGGAAGTCACATGATCAGAGTCTGATAATGACCTGGTACTCATCTGGACCTGGACCCTGTTCCCTAACGAACCATTAATGACCAGAAACTCTGAACTGAAGGTGTGAACAGATGTGAAAGTTTCTAGAGATGGATGTGTTGTAAATCTCAGTTTCTAGAGAAACGTTCATTCAGTTCCTCTAATTACAGGTGTAGTATCTGGTCGTTTACTCCACGTTTACCAAACGAGTCCAGCTGCCTTTGTTTTAGCCTTGACCTGGATCTCACAGTGAAGTGAAGGTGAGATAAACACGAGGAGAAACCTGAGCTTTGGCCCAGAAGTCGTCCTTCTTGGTTTGTTGTATTTCCTCCACGGCGTTGGTTTTCTGGTACACAGAGCCCTGGTGGACGAGCAGAGGGACAGGACGTCATGTTAAACAGATGTTAGGCCTCGTTCAGACCATGTGACCCGAGCCTCCAGCTGGGATCTGATCACAGTTTATCTTTGAGATCTGTACCGTGAAAAAGCAGCTGTCTCTAAGCAACAAATCACCTCCTACTGTTGTTTCAGAACCAAGAACAGCAGCAGGTCTGAACAGTCCCTTAGTTTTTAGGCGGTAGATCAGTCTATTTTAAATAATCTGTAGAACATTTAACCCTTTTTGCTTTCTCTAAACAACAAATCATCTAATCATCTATTGTTGTTTCAGAACCAAGAACAGTGATCTTTGCTGTGTGCATGGGGATATTATACAAACTTTTGAACATGATGAGCTAGGACGTCTCTGGGTGCGTCCTCATCTGTTCTTTAAGATGGACACTCGTGATCAGATCACTCAGAGTGAACGTATGAACGTGTGAACGTGTGAACAGTCGCTTTCAGGTCTGCAGATCTTCTTCACCTGATACTGGCTGAATGTGTCTAATGAGCTGATTTTCTACACTTAGCCTTGTGAGGACATGATACAAGTTCAGCTCTATAAAACTCAATTCTTTTGATAAAAGCTATGAAACATCTAAGTTATCGATGGTACAGGTGTTAAATTATGTCCCACATCACCTCTCTGTGTGTGTTACAGAAATCTGGAGGTTATATTTTCTCAGTCTAGTTGTTTTAAATGTCAGAATATAAACAGGATGACGGGACGTCCTCTCACCACGGGTCCTCTGGGGGCGTCTCTGTATTCTGTTTGTTTGTGGAAGTTAAAGTTGGCTCCGGACGCTTTGGCCACTTTCTCCAGGATGGTCTCTGGCTCCACGTCGTCCTCCGCTCGGGCGTTTATGGTCACATGTGCTCCCTGAGAACAAACAGAGACTCAGCTGAGGAGAGAAGACATCAGCTGTTTTATTTTCAGAATAACAGAAACTCAAGACTCACCTTCAGGAAATTAGCTATGGCGCTCACGTGGTTGGCACACATTCCTTTACGGGAGTCCTTCACACCTTCACCTGTCTGCAAGCACACACACACCTTTACCCTAAAACGAGGTCTCAACAGGTTTAAAGCTCCTGTCCATCTACCTGGTCTTAATCTAAATGTGTCTCCACATGCGTCCCCAGCCAGCACTTGAGATCTGATCTCAGTTTGTGTGTCTGTAAATCAGCAGCGCCATCATGTGGTCAGTAGAATATTGTAGCAGCTGCTGTCTCTAATGGATCTCTACCTACCACTGGATCAGAACCATCAACAGCTGCTTGTTGACTTGGAGACATGATCCAGATGTTGGAACAAGATGGAAAGACTCTCACATGTTAAGATCTGATTGATTTATGATGGTAGTTATTTAGAGAAGGAAGGAAGGAAAGAAAGAAGGAAGGAAGGAAGGAAGGAAGGAAGGAAGGAAGGAAGGAAGGAAAGAAAGAAGGAAGGAAGGAAGGAAGGAAGGAAGGAAGGAAGTCTCTCCCATGTCCAGTTCTTCTTTATGTCAGAGACAGATCTCAGATTAGATCTGAACCCTGGATCTTCTTCCATCCTCAGAGGAACCAAACATTTTAATTAACACCAGGTAGAGGGACACAGGTGAGATCATGTCCAAACAGAGACCAGCAGAGTGAGGACATAGTGGGACATGTGTTCATGTGTCTCACCCAGTTAACGAGGACATATTTGGGCAGACCAGAGTTGGGGTCCTGGACTCGACAGAAGGCGTACATCACCTTCCCACTGCTCAGCTCCTCCACCATCTCCTCTAGTCCACCATCTACACGTGTTCATGTAACGAACAAACGGACATTTCTTAAGAAACAGAAGTTTGATTTCTGTTTAGTTCTAGGTCTCAGTTTTACTCTGACTAAATCTGTGTGACACCAGGTAATATAACAGTTCATCCCATGGGCCAGATTAGACCCTCTGGTGGGCCGGTTTTGGCCCGCAGGCCGTATGTTTGACACCTGCGATCTACACACACACACACACACATATCTTTGTCTCTTCAAAGCTAAACTCAGACGTGTTGAGTGGACTGTGATGCGTTCACTTACCTGGAGACGTCATGTGACTCAGAAACCACCTGTCTGTGTCTACCGTGACTCCAGGATAAATAAACTCTGCTTTTACTGTCATTTACTGACGTTATCTCTGCTACTTCCTGATTCCTCTCCTCCACATGTCACAGTCAGTATTCTACCTGTAACACCTCTACACCTTCCAACAGCTGATTTTACTCTTTCAGGTTCCTGTTAATAATAAAAAGTGTATGTTTGTTAAAAATACAACAAGCTGATGACCCCAGGGATCCATTGACCTCCTACCTGTCAGTGTTTCACTCAGCTCCACCTTTACTGACGCTGTTTGTTTTTTCTGTGAGTGGATCAGAGACGTGTGGACGTCTAACATCTGATCACACAACCTTCATCATTCTGGATAAAACTCTGGTTTAGTTTGATCTCAGGGCGTCTGTGTCAGGGTAGATGTGGTTGGTAAGTAGTGCTTTGATTTTTATTTGACTAATTATGACCTCTGACATTAACAACCAGCGGTCCTCAGGTTAAACCCAGCCCCATTCATTAACCATCAGGTGCTTGTTCAAGGAGCCTCAGTCATGGAACCACTATCTAGTCCTGTCACTGGATGCTTTTTATTTCTTTTGAATTTTATTTGACGTTAACTTGAATCTGATTGGCTGAATGGATTCCTGCAGAGACACACTTTACGTTGCCTACATGCCGTGAGGTCTCTGTTCAGGTGAAGCCAGAGAAGAAGAAGAAGTCTTACCTCCAGTTTGTGCCAGGCGGATGTCATTACTGTTTCCCTCGTACGTAAACAGCGCCCTGAAACCACACCAACAGCCGATCAGACTCTGCTCAACACAGGAAGTTGTCCCGTGAATCTCGTTGTCTCACCAGTTCGTGTCCGACTTGCCGTCCACCACCTGTTTGTAGGCGTCCAGCAGCGCGGCACCGTTCTTACTCAGGTTGACGGCCATCGTCCTCCACGATGCAGAGGGAAAGCTGCAGAGTTTCAGAGGCGAGGACGGATTTATTGTGCTTTCCAGAGCAGATCCGGCTCCTCTCCCATCAGCTCAACCGGTCGGGTTAGAGAACCCAGACCTGACGGGCCACATTCCTCCAGAAGACACTGCCCTCTCACTTCCACTCCTTCATTCACACCAACAGGAGACAAATGAACGTGAGTCAGGAGACACGTTTCTACCTGTTCATGTTCTCAGAGATTCAAGAGGAGGCTCCAGACGATGGTGTCCTCCAGCAGTGGGAGCCAGACTCCTGCAGGACACCAACGCTGAGGGGACGTCTGTTCAGACTTGGTCTCAGGGTGAAGGATGCAGTCAGGTCAGGGTTAGTGATGCTTTATCTACAGTGATGGTCCTCTCAAAGATAGAAATGAAGTTAGTGTGTGTGTTTCTGTTTTTATTAAGATGTGGGGACCAAAGTCTTGCAGAATACTAACGGGGTTATGGGACGGTTTGTTTGGGTCGTACAACTTTGTGAAGGTTAAAACCTGGATAGAATTATTAATAATAATGATAATAATAATAATAATAATGTCATTCGTATCAGCTGTACAACAACTCACCTGTCTGTAACAGATAACTCCATGTTATTCATGTTAATAGACGCTATTGCAGCTTATTAATCCTTCCTGTGTATATAACATTCATTTACTTCAGTCTCTATTTCTTGTACATTTGTTCATATGCTGATTCTGTACATTGCTTACACACTGTCTTGTTTCATTTTACTAGTTTTTTACTTAAGTTCTTAACAACTAACAACTAAATATGAACAAACACACATACATGATATTTTCATGCTTTTTAAACTAAAACCATTCATGTTGTTGTTTTTGTTAAGTTGTGGGGACCCAGCTCTCACAGGACGCTAACGTTGTTGGAACCTGTTCATTAATGAATCATTTCTCTTTTTCTCACGTTAGAACAAAACTAAAATGTTTAAGGTTTGATGTCGTCAGTTTTGTTCTGTAGAAACGGAGTCAGCTTTGATTGACATTTGACATTTTACAAACTTAAAGAATCATTTTCTCCTTTAACTGATCACAGAGCATGTGTGTGTGAGTGTTGACCACTAGAGGGAGATGAAGGAACAAACTTTATGATGAATCAGCTCATAGACGTAAACTAAGAGAAAATAAAGTCACCATGAACCTCCTTCAGTGTCAACTCATTATTAACTCATAGCTGTCGTCCTACACCGTCCTTCCTTCCTTCCTTCTTCCCTTCCTTCTTCCCTTCCTTCCTTCCTTCCTTTCTTTCTTTCTTTCTTTCTTGTCACATGAGGTTCTACATGTGAGGACCTGCCAGCCTGACCTTTGACCTCCGTCAACAGATGACTGACTCCACGTGTCCTCTCTAACGCGTCCATGTTGAGACGTTGATACAAGAGACATAAAGACTTTAAGCTCTGAGGACAGAAGAAGACATCTGTCTCTGAAATAAATTAGAACTTAAAGATTTCCATCCTTCCTTCCTTCCTTCCTCCCTTCCGTCCTTCCTTCCTTCCTTCCACATTTATATTAAGACCAGGTAGATGGACAGGTGAGACCAGGTGAGACCAGGATGTTGATGAAGGTGTGATCGAGGTCTAGGAGTCACAGAAGATGAGTCCTGAACCCCTCACCTCTTCTTCACCTCTTCTTCACCTCTTCTTCACTTCTTCTTGATATTTCTCCACCAACAGAGGAGCCAGTGACTGAGCGTCAGGTTGAAGGTTTTGTTTGTGGTGAGGATCAGTGTAGTGAGGATACGTTTCCATCGTGTTCCTGATAAATAAATAAATAAATCAACTCCAAGCTGAACAAACACCTCGTTACTCTCCTCCATTCATCCATTAATTGAATCCCACGGTGCTGGCAGACGATCCCGTTAGTAAATGAATGAGTGATTGATGGACTGAAGAGCAACAGTAAATTACCCCCTGAGGCAACAAGCTCCCCCGTCCATCCTCCCCCATCATTAACCTCATCAACAACCCCCCCATCCTCAGCAGAGAGTCACCCCCACCCCTCCACCCCCCGTCCTGCAATGTAAAGTGAAGACATGACGACAGAGTTACAGAAATAAAAAGTTGATTTCATGAAGTAAAAGACGACAGGTAGAGTCTCCTGCACCTCCTCACCTGAGGCTGATCAGGACCAGGAGCCTTCCTCTAATCCGACCCAATCTGTGGTCATCCTCGTCATAGTCCAGGGTTTTCCAGGACAGTCGTCTCTCTCTCTCTCTCTCTATGAATTTATAATCCTGGAAATCTGTAGAAGAGTCCGTGAAGTCAAACAAACTCAGAGAGCAGCTGTCGTCCTCCTCTGTCTCCAGCTGTCCATGAGCTCAGCGCTGGAGCATTTCATTCACTCACACCCCCACAGCTCATACAGGTCGGCGGCCATGTTTTTTCTGGACCCCCACAACTTCTGGGAGAGTATATATAATAAGATGGGTACATATAAATACAAAGTGAATATAAAACATACTAAAGTGTCCATAAAATACACAAAGATATACATTTTATACATTATATATATAAACGCACTAAATATGTGGTAATATAAAATGTATAAATATCATGTACCACAATTTTAAAGGTTTAAGAGAAACACAACTACTCTGTCTGAGTTAGAGTTTCTCATTTCAAGCATCTAAACAAATTAAAAACAGATAATGACCGAATCTTATTCAAGTAGAGCTCCCCCTGGTGGCTGGCTGCAGTACAGGTCATAGGCTCCACCCCCTCCATGTTAGTGGGTGGGGCTTGGGCCAAACTAAAACACTAAAATACACGTCAAATATATATATCAAAGGATGGTTTCTGTCATTTCAGGTAGTTAATATAATGTTGATGAATGTTCAAGTGTCAAACTTTAAGATAAGTTTCATTATTTCATTCATTATTTGACGCTATAGAAACAGGATGTGACATAATGGCAACTACCAGTTGCCATGCCAACCTCTCTGTAATAAACTAGTCCAGAGTATAATCCATCATGTCCTTGTAGCAGGTGGAGGTAGAGCAGAGCGTAGTATTAATTAAACTAAAACATGAGTGAGTCTGGAGGAAGTGTGGGCGGGGCATCAATATCACGGCTCCACGTGGCTCCGCCCTCAGACCGT
This sequence comes from Chelon labrosus, assembly GCF_963514085.1. Lineage (NCBI taxonomy): Eukaryota > Metazoa > Chordata > Actinopteri > Mugiliformes > Mugilidae > Chelon > Chelon labrosus. Next base: position 23,229,949 of record NC_140355.1, read on the forward strand.
ACTGATCAGACTCTGGATCCAGACTCACAAGATGGCGCCGCCCATATCCCCGGGAACATAGAGTCAGTTTGACCAATGAGAGGAGGAGGAGACGTGGTGTCCATGTTTATATACAGTCTATGCTTGAAACACAGATTGACTGGTTTAAAAAAAAAAGTCAAATGTTCCTGTTCTGTGCATCGGTCACAAAGGTCATGATCATACGTGAGGCACTGCAGATCAACGAGAATGTCACTAAGACACGTGGAAATTAGAAGTGAGACAAACAGCTATGGATGTTTGAACGTTCCCACGGCAACAGAGAGACCGTAGCAACAATTATTCTGATAATCAAGAGAAAGATAAAAATAAAGTGTGTTTGGACATTCTCGTGACTAACAGCTTTAAAATCTCGTCTCCATCTCTGGAGATCTGCTCCCTTCTCTCGACCAGATGAACCTGGTTCTTGGATCAACCTCTAACAGCTGTTCAACCTGAGCTCAATGAAATAACTGCTCCAACTTCAAATTCCACGTCTCTGACCTTTTTAAAGCTTCTGTTTTCGCTTCTGTATTTTTTCATGCCAACTGAAACTTCTCAAATTACACATGACCTTCAGAACCTGACCATGACTGGACCGTAGACCTGGAGGTGGATCAACAGAAATGTCAGTGTGTGAAGCTCTGGGTGGTTTCTGACTAACTTCTTCTTTGAAGCTCATGACAAAAACTAAAACTGACAACACGTCTGCCTGGATTTGATTAGAAAGTATAACTTTCTGTTTTAGATGTGTTTGTTTGACTTTGTCTTCAGCAGCAGTTCATTGTCTGAAGCTTCACCAGCACTCCTCCACCACAGCGTCTTCTTGTAGCTTGTGGATGAAAGACTCTTTTTTTTTTACCACAAGACCTTTAGTTTCGGCCACGGAGGTCAGGAGAACCGGTCAGCTGATAGCCCACAAAGAATCATTTGGTTTCTTGCGTCATGTTTGCAACAGAACAAAAGGTCGAGCTAAAACCAGACGCTAACTGTGACTCACCGTGTTACATTCCTTCAGGACGTCAACAAAGCTCAGACTTCATCGTCTCTCTTCTCTTCTCATCTATTTTTGCATCTCACCTCTGTCATCTCACTTTTTCTCATCTCATCTCATCTATTTTTTGTATCTCATCTCATCTCATTGTATCTTATCTCATCTCATCTCACTTTTTTGCATCTCACCTCACTCATCTCATCTCATTGTATCTAACCTCATCTCATGTCATCTCATCTCATTGCATCTCGCCTCATCTCATCTCATCTAATCTCATCTATTTTTTGCATCTCATCTAATCTCATCTCACCTCACTTCATCTCATCTCATTGCATCTTGTCTCATCTTATCTCATGTCATCTCATCTCACTTTTTTTCATCTCATCTCTTCTCATCTCATCTCATGTCATCTCATCTCATTGTATCTTGCCTCATCTTATCTCATCTCATCTCATTATATCTTGCCTCATCTCATCTCATCTAATCTCATCTCATCTCACTTTTTCTCATCTCATCTCTTCTCATTGTATCTCATCTCATTGCATCTTGTCTCATCTTATCTCATGTCATCCCTTCTCACTTTTTCTCATCTCATCTCATCTCAGTTCTTAAGATGAAGTGTGTGAAGGACTACTGACAGTCTGATTATGACTGAGACTGAACGGTGACGTTTAGCTCAGATCTTTGGTGAAATGTTCCCAGAGCTCATTAAAGTTCCTGGACGTTTTGGGTCCAAATAAAGATTATTAAATAAAATGTGCAGCGAGCACATGTTTCCAGCTGTTCCAGCAGCAGCAGCAGCACCCTGTTAATCAGTGAGACTCATTCTCACATGTTCTGGCTGCAGAGGACAATAAAGGTCAGCCACGGGTCACAGCCATGACCAGCTGTAACAAGCGTGAAAGGAAAACATGTGTTACGTCCATCAACACGCCTGCATGACTCACGACACGCTCAGAGGGAACCAGACCGTTACTGGGCTTCACATGAAGAATGAATCCAGACTCAGAAAGACCGTGCAGTAAATGTAAAAGTATAAAACATTAATAAAAGTTCTTCTAGTTAGTCCTGTGGTTTCCTGCCGTGATCTCTCTGTCTGCTGACATCATGTGACGTCTTATTTGAAATGCTGTATGAGTTAAACACGAAGTACAAACTGCAGCTACAGCATGAGACTAAGCTTAGTGGATCCAACAAGTGGACTGGATGCAGACGGTGGAACTGATACTGAACTTTCCCCAGAGACCAGGATGTGTTTCAAGGCAGACACCAGGATCTGAACCAAGTTCCAGTGAAATGGTTTTTGCAATATTCCACCTTGTGCAATCAATAGTTTTTCCATCTATCTATGTTTGTGTTTGAGTCACAGTCTTTTGTCCACACAGTGAAGTTCTCTCAGCTCCTAGTTCGTACTTTAATCGTCCTGCAGGTCTGGTTGTTATTCTGGTCATTTGCAGCCTTGGCGCCTTCTTAAAATCCTCTTTGTGCTCTTGTCAGCAGAAAGTAAAGACCTGAGTGAGGGAGAGAATCAGCACATCTGGAGCCGGGAGCACGCCCAGGTCTCCAGTTTCATTTCCACCATTACGAGCAGGAAACGGGGTTACGGACCTGAAACCTGCCAGCGTTCACGGCTGATTTTGTGACTTCAGGTTCCTCGGCCTCTGCAGCTAAAAAAGAAGTCCGTCACATTCCTGACGGGCCCCTGCAGCCCTGTCAGGCAGATTGAGATGTGACCGGTCTGCTGGAGGGGAAACATGAAAAAAAAAAACATAAACTTTGGCGAGACACTGAAGCAGCCATTGTGCAGCGGTGCAGCTGTGTGCATCAGCAGGAGGGGATTACAGAGAGGGCTCAGTCTCTGGCCCAGATCCAGACGGTGAAGATCCTCTCCCTCTGAGCTCTGCAGGACCCGAGGGGAAGAGTTGGGGGTTCAGAGATGGGGAGGGCGGCATACCTCCGCTCAGTCGTAACCACCACATCTACCTCCTACTGTACGTCTGGTTTGTGTATGTAGCTGGGTGTGTGTGTGTGGAGCTTTCAGAGTCTGTCAGTTCAGAGGAAATCCCTCTTTTGTTTCCAAGGAAGCCCAGTGAGAGCTCTGAGTGTTTAATGGAGGAAACCTGAAGACGATGTGAGAGGACGGACGAATATCAACTCCTCATGGTCCACAGGTTACAGCCATGTAACGTCTGTGTGTGGTCAGACATGGACGCCTTGAGTCCTGAGTGCGGTTAGCTTTAGCAAAGTAAACCCAATTAGCATTTAAAAGAAAAATAAATCATTCCTCTTGTTGCACAAACAAATGCAGCCGAACTCAAGATCATTCATCTCCAAACTCCTCTAGTTACCTTTGTTTGAGATTTTTCTCATCTCATCTCATACCTCCTCATCTTGCTTCATCTCATCTCATCTTTTCACCTTTTTTTTCTCATCTCATCTCATCTCATCTCATCTCATCTCATCTTTTCATATTTTTCTCATCTCATCTCATACCTCCTCATCTTGCCTGATCTCATCTCATGTATTCACATTTTTTCTCACCTCATCTCATCTCTTCCGGTCTCATGTCATGTCATCACTTCTTGCCTCATCTCATCTCATCTCATACCTCCTCATCTTGCTTCATCTCATCTCTTATCTCACCTCATCTTTTCATATTTTTCTCATCTCATGTCTTGTCTCATCTCATGTTTTCACCTTTTTTTCTCATCTCGTTTTTCTCATCTCATCTCATACCTCCTCATCTTGCCTCATCTCATCTTATCTTGTCACATTTTTTCTCATGTCATCTCATTTGTTCATATCTTGTTTCATCTTGTCTGACCTGTGGAAGTGAGAATATTTACCGATATTGCTTTTGTTCACGAATCCCTTAAAATGTTCGATCCCAACATGGTTCAGGTGTAAACGACCGAATAATTCTGTGGGAAATAATCTCAGTAATCTCAGTTTAATAAAATAAGTTTTATAAGACACTTTGAGGATTATGAATGTCATCCTCATCACTGACCCTTGTAAACATATTTTGGGGGAAACTTCCTGCAGTTTTTCAGCGTTCTGCTAAACGTTCCCCTGACTGAGGCTCTATAATAATAATAATAATGATAATAATATAAGCAAAACTTCCCAGCATGCACTACAAACGTTCCAGCATCTGTTTATGGTGGAAACTTGCTGTTTGTCTTTAGTTGAAGTTTAAGAGTGATGAATAACATCTTAACAGCTGCAGGTCAGATCAAGAACAGTTGAGTCTAGTTCGTAGTAAAAGTCTGTGTCATAAAACGAAGCTCAACCAGAGACGGACTGAAAGTCTCACATTTCCATGGTAGAAAAAACACAAACACAAACCATACCTGTGTTCACACGTTATCAAACTGTAATCTCATTAACAAATGTGATCTGTAGGAGGCCGGTCTGAACAAAGAGAGCACAGAACAAGCCTGAAAAACCAGAGGACGCCAGCAGAGAGACACAGAGGGAGGCTCGCGGGGCAATTGATCCTAATTACCACCAGGCTGCTCTCTGCAGGGGACCACAATTGAGTTGCGAGTGGGAGAAGTAATGACTATGTTTATGTGTTTCTTTGTGCTCAGACGGGACACGCCCCTCTCACCACGTCAGCGCCGCTCGGGTCAGACGTCAGGAGGCGTGTAATTAAATTTGGATTTTCTGGCCTAAAATATTCTAAATCAAATCTGCAGATTTAAATGAGCGGTAACGAGCATTAAACATCTGTCTGGAGAGAATCTTTCATTATATATATTTTGGTTATTTTTAACACGGTTTTGTAGAACAGGGGTTGTCAAAACATGATGGTTCAATCCCTGCAGGGGATCACGGGACATTACTGATGATGAGATTAGACAGAAAACTAATCTTGATGCTGGATTTAGGTGTAAAACTTCAGTTAAGTCCAGATCTTAACAGTTTGATGGTTCATTTAAGAATAAAAGAAGGATAAATTCTGACGTTTTAAAATCTAAAAGAGCTAGCTCCTGCAGAACATTTGTCTTCAAGGCAGCAACCAACTGTTGCATTAATTTATTTAGTCTATAAAATGTCAGAAATGATCCTTTTTTATTCTGAAATTAACCTTTACAGTAGTTTACAGTAAAGTTCAATATTTAAGATCATCACTCACTGATTTTCTGTCATGTGACCTCCTGCAGGGATTAATTATTTTTACAAAATTGTTTTACAAAAATAAATAGTCTGGGGGTCCTCATGTGTCCCCAGCTTGTTGTGGAGTCTCTCCGTTGGGAACTGATTCTGCTCCTGCAAGGATCTGCTGGGGGGCGTGGCTTAATGTGGTGAAGGACAGGAGAGTGGTCGTACGTGTCATCTGAGTTATCTTAAATGTCTCTGACTGGTGGGAGGACTGTCCCGTTGATGCAGAGGTATTTATTTTCTCTGTGTGGGTTGAAACACGCCCCAGAATGAGATCCAGATGTTACCAGGCTCTGATTCTGATAAGAGTTAAGAGCTAATCAGATTACAGCCTCTGGGATCTGGGCTTTATCAAATCTGAACACTTCCTCGGCTGAAAACAAAACATGAAGTCAACACCGGCTCGTTTATCTTCCTCCTCAGGTCGTGCATGGGCAGATAAATCTGTTCAGGGGCCTCTGAGGAAGACGACGTTGTGTTTCTGGTACAAACTCTGGAGGTAAAGAGCTATGAAGACTCCTGCAGCACCTGTAGCGTACGGAACAACGTTATTAGAAGCATTCGGGTTCTTTAAGGGGCCTCTGTGGGTCCAAAGTCTGTGACTATGATCCTTATAATCAGTTTTATTTAAACTAAGCAGATAATGAATTGATAATGCAGGAGCCAGCTTTTCTAACCCAAGCTGCAGCTGTAAGCCTCCCTCTGCGTCTTTTTGTTGCCGTTCTCTTTTTTCAGGCTCGGTGTGCGCTCTCTTTGTTCACATCGGCCTCCTACAGATTACATTTGTTAATGAGATTACGGTTTGATAACGAGTATAATCAGATCTGGTTTGTTTTGGGGCTTTTTTTTTTTCCGCCATGAAAATGTGAGTTGAGTGAACTTTGAATCCATCATTCATTCATTCATTCATTCATTCATTTATTCATTCATTCATTCATTTATTCATTCATTTATTCATTCATTTATTCAGGAAGGAAGGAAACTTTAAAACTGTGCACTGCTAAGTTAAAGCTCGCTTCTTATTTGATCTGTTTTGTTTTTATGGAGAGAAAAACTTAATTTAAGCAGATTTACGTCATAAACTGGAGAGTTTGAAACGTCTCACAATGCATGCTGGGAAGTTTTAAAAACAGGACTCAGGTGTGTTCACACCTGGTGTTAAATGTGTCTCCACATGTGTCCCCAGCCAGGACCTGAAGGAATGAAGGGACGTAGTAAGAAAGGAAGGAAGGAAGTAAGGAAGGGTGGAAGGAAAGAAGGGTGAGAGGAAGGGAAGAAGGAAGGAAGGAAATTGGGAAGATAGATGGGAGAGAAGGAGGGAAGAAAGGAAGAAAGGAAATAAGGAAAGAAGAGGAGGAAGGAAAGAAGGAAGCTGTAAAGTCTCTCCTACGTTCAGTTCCTCTTTATTTCTGGTTCTAGACCTGAACCCTGTAGTGGTTCTGGGTCATGAGGTCAGTAAAGTGTCTAACTGCTCCTTTAAACTCTAACAACTCCTCCTCTCTCTCTGGCTGCAAACAAATCGGATCAACCTGTTGTTCCTGATCCAGGATCAGTTCAGCTGGCTGCACGCCGCCCCGCTGCTCCGCTGAGCTGATCCCGGCTCGGATCAGCCCCCCTCCGCCCCCCTGCCCCAGCCCCAGCCCCGGCCCCCCCATCCCGCTCCCCGAGCTCCCACAGCCCCGCTGCCTTTTCCTTCCACTCCACTTCAGGAGCACCATCCAGCCCGTCGGGTTCCCACGCCTCCGCAGCGCCAGCCTCCACAAAAAGCTAAATAACGCGCCTGCGATATGCGGAAACGACCACTTCAAAAAAAGAAGAGATAAAAGAACCGTTTGTGGGGAAGTATGCACGTTTCAAAGTGGACTAACGATGCACGGATTAAATCAAAAAGGGCCTCTACTTTTTCCGCTGGAGTAACTGCACAGAAGGGGACGTGAACTTTTTTCAGCCGGACTTCTCTCTCGGGTTGTTTTAAATCATGCCAGAGGCACAAAGCGGGTTTTTATGACACATTTTTACTTGTCATGTTTTTCTAAAGCCGTTTCTTGGAGCTTCTTGTCGCCCCGCCGCCGTTACTCAACGGTTTTCTCGGTGGAATCGGACTCTTCCACACCTCAGGAATTCGACGCCAAACTGAAACGTCCGCGTCCGTGAACGCCGCAGATAGCTAGCTAGCCTGCTAGCTTGTTAGCTAGTTTTTTTCTCTAAAGGTTTTTCTTGTTTATTTAACGAGTTAAAAGACAAAAAAAGTCTCTCAGATTAGTGTTAACTCCGACTGCGAGGAGTTCAACGCGCGTTTAACACTAGCTAAATAGTTTATTCAAGGTTTTTCTGGTGTTTTTTCCACCAAACTGTAAGTTAGCTTTAAACTCTGAACGTTAGCCGTTGCAGCTAACGTCCAGACATGCCGCAGCTGAACCGGGGGGACGGGGACGACCTGGGGGCCAACGACGAGCTGATCGCCTTCAAAGACGAGGGGGAGCAGGAGGAGGGCAAGAGGAACGTGTCCGCCGAGCGGGACCTGGACGACGTCAAGTCCTCCCTGGTCAACGAGTCGGAGAGCAGCTCGGACTCGGAGGTGAGCTCCGGGACCCGGGGGCCGCGGCGGAGGCTCCCTCCGTTAAGTTCCGCGTCCTCCTCGGTTTGTGTTGACGCCGCCGTTTGTTGTCGTTGTTGTTGTTGTGCAGGCGGACCGGAGACCCAGAGCCCGTCCAGATGTGGAGAGCAGGGCCAGACACAACCAGCTGTTTGAGGAAGGTACGAACACAAAGCTTTTAAGTTGTTATTGTCAGTGGTCGATTAACCGAACTGGGATCTGGACGTTTGTTCTAAACAAAACAAGACACCTGAAGGCATCACTTTCTGCTGTGGGCGAGTTTCTGACTTTAGTTGGACTTTACAAACATTACAAATATAATTTAAAAACAGTTGTTAAGACAAAGCATTTATAAAAGAGCTTTTATTTATTATTATCTAAAGTCCTGATCAATCAGACTTTAGTTCTTGTCTCTAATCTATTAGTCAAACTGAGATTTGGACATTTGGTCAAAACAAGACCCTTGAAGGCATCACTTTATGTAGTCTTCATGTTTTAAACTTTTTCTGACTTCTCTTACACTAAAAACTAATTTAAAACTAATTTATTATCATTTACAGTCCTGGTCAGACTTTAGTTATTGATTTTAATGACTGAAAACCAGACACGTGAAGGCATCACGTTGTCTCGTGTCCATGTCTTTGACTTCTCATGCAGTAAAATAGATTTAGTTTCATTTTCAAATCACTGTTATTTACAGTCAGTGATCATTCAGACTTAAATAGTTGTTATTGACTGATGTGAACGCGGTTTAAGGAGGTTTTCTGCTGTTAATTAAATGTTTTGAGGTATTTTAACATTTGCTCGAACAAAACAAGACATTTGACGACACAACTGTTATTTACTGTCATGATTCATGATAATAACTCACTGATCAGAACTGTAAATTACACATATTTTATTATTGATTAACCTGAAAATGACTTTTGAAATGAATAGTTAAGGCTTAAACTGTTTTAAAACGTGGACACATCAGAACGTGATGTATTCTGAGATCGGCCGGCGCTGATCGACTGCAGAAACGTTTGTTGGAGCGTAGAGTCACAGAGACATCTTGCTTTGATTGAGCAGACCGTATTAAACTGTTCAGGGTGTATTTTTATAAAGGCCTTAAACTTATTGCAGACCCTGATTTTCCCAGAACCCGAGCTGCTGCTGCTGTTGTTAAAGTTATTTACTCAGACCTGAGTCCCCTGCAGAGCTGCAGGCTACAACACATCCTACCGCTGTTTTTACAAGCTGCTCTGCATGATGTGTTAAATCAGTCTTTTTTTCCAGACGTGGAATATGTGAAGCTGCTGCTGCTGCTGCTTTTTAAGACGTTAATGTGAAGATTTTCCATCGGTACGGACGAAAAGTCCGCTACGCCACCCGGCTCTACGACCAGTTTTCAGTCGTTGTGTCAGTCGTCAAACCTGTAGCTTCTGAGCGACATCCAGGATCAGATCTGGGCGCTACCATTTTAACATTCATAAGAACACAGCGTGTGCACGTTGAGGGGATGGACGGTAGAAAACTAGACGCCACGACAGCTCCTCTAAAGTGAAGCCGAAGCTTGAGGAGCCCCCCCTGGTGGCTGGCTGCAGTATAGGTCATACAAGCCCCGCCCACTAAAATGGACACGGCTTGGGCCAAACTAAAACACTAAAGTATACGTCAAATAAAGTTTAGGTAGTTAATATAATGCTGCCCCAGTTGAGACGTGGTTTCAAAGTCCCGCCTCCTGCACCACACACCCTCCGACCTTCCCCTGCTGCCGCCATCTTGGCTCAAGTCCAATCATGCCAGCAAGGATGCTATGGGATGTCTGAGTCGTCCTGCAGCCGGCCACCAGGGGGCGATGGAGACGTTCTTGCTCCATTTAAATAGTTTATTTCGTGTTCCGTGTTCCTTGGTCCGGTTCTGGTTCAGTAACAGCTGCAGGTCTGAAAGCTGCTCCAGTGTTTCTGACGTCCATCTTGTTTCTCAGCGCTGAGGAAGCAGCAGGATGGAGGTCTGTTCCAGCCGTCGCCTTACGTCGGGTACCCGTTCTTCATGATCCCCGACCTGGGGAACCTCTGCAGCCCCTACCTCGCCAACGGAGCGCTCACACAGAGCGCCCGGACGGTAAGATGGCCGACACACAAACACGGTCACCGGAGGAATGATCAGGCCTCGGTGTTGCTACTGATTCATTCAGACTTAGAAACAATCCTGACGCTGCTCTCAGAGGTGGAGCTTCTGATTTCTAACCAGAGGATGCATTTAAAAAATCAATCAGAATGTTTTATGAATCGACATCAGATCCTTCACGTTAAGATTGATTTGAACCAGAAAGTCTCTCTCTTTAAACCCAGCCCTACTAATAATGAATTATCAGAGACTAAATGAGCTAGAATATGTTTGTTTCCTCTGCTTCCTTATCACCGCAGCCATCTTGGGACTCATTCTGGGGTCCTGACCCCCAGCTTGGGAACCAGTGTCTGAATCTCTTCAGCTGTGAGTCAAACAAAATGAACAACTTTCTTCCTGGGCGTAGGGAGTCAGATTTTTGCCATTTTCACCACTTTATACGTGGAAGGGATTATAAATTGATCTTGTGGATCTAACCGGAGCTCAGAGGTCAGCCTGGTGACGTATTTACTGAGATATTTTCAGATGCCCTGAAGCTTTGTGCAGAGTTTGGCTGCTGACATCCTGCAGGTTGAGTCGTTCTCCAGGGAACTGAAACCCCGCCTCGTCCTGGGAAGCGGCAGCGTGGATATTGTTTTGCAAATCCAGACCTAGATACCACGACCTGCCTGCAAGTTGTTCTTTGTGCTCTTACATACGATCCTCTGCCAGCAGTCTGTTGTGATGAGTTCAGGGTGAGACAGGCCTGGACACAGTCCGCCCGCCCGCCTGTCCCGCCCGCCCGTCCCGCCCGCCCACCTGCAGCAGGAATCACTCTGGTCGCTGCAGATTAGCAGCTTCGGCGGCGAGTTGCGCAGCAGGATTGGCAGCGTGTTGCCCAACTTCCCAGAGCCTGCAGCTTTGTGGAAGCTCAGCTGGGATTACAGGGATACCGGCTGATGGTTTCATGCTCTTATCTGGCAGAGCGACGAGATTAAGAGTCTTTACAGGAGAGGTGGTGACCTCAGACAGGAGCTAATGTTGTCTGATTGTCGTGTCAGGATTTATTTCATTCTGTGTGAGAATTTTATGTAAATAACTGAGGACGTTCATATTGTCCAGTAAACTCCAGGATGTCTAAATATCTAACAAACAGCTGCAACCAGCCATCAGAACTGACGACGTCCTCAGAGAGAGCGCTGATGGAGATCTACCTGGTTTAGTCCAGAGCTCTATATGAGCAGAGACACATGCTAGCTGTTAGCATCTCCATTAGCATCGCTGTTTGCGCTGCCTCTAGTTTATTCTGTTGTGGTTTAGAGCTACAGGTCGTTTCACTGCAGGTGTCAGGTTTCTGTTTAATGAATTTCATCACTTCAGACGTTTTCTCAGGATCCACTCAGACGCCTCGGCGTCATCGGTGATGAGTTGGGGCTCAGGTTTGTGGTTTCTTGTCCTCCTCTGGTTTGTTTTGAGAGTCTTTCCTGTGGCGGATTAACCCCCCCCCCCCCCCCCCCCCACACACACACACACACACGCACACACACACACCAGTCAAACAAACACCTGCATTCCTCAGCGTTGTAGCGCCCTCCGTCCTGTCAGGGGCTCATTGTTGTCATTAGCTACGTCTGAATGGAAGCGTTGGACCGTTGCCATGGTTACGTCTTTCTATTATTCAGCTGCTATTAAAACGGTGAGGAAGGTGAGATTGAACAAGTAGGACTTAAACAACTAACAGCTAACATTAGCTGTTACTTTAGCCTAAACAAGCTAACGTGAACTGAACCTGATCTAAACTCTGACAAGTTAAGAACCGTCTCTCAACTTGTCTGCGTTGACTTATTTTAAGTACAGTCCTGCTCTGGTCCTCCCTCTCGTTTGTCTTCACACAGCTGACCTCGGGTTTGTTTATGAGAGGATGAGGAAATGTTCCTGCCAGTCTGAAGTCAGGGTAAACAAGCTATCGTTAGCTGGACGCTACCTGAACCATAACACAGGCTGTTTATTGTACTGATGTATGCAGGCAGGAAGCAGGAGGCAACACGTACAGACAACCTCTCTGCTTACTCCCCCCGTCCGTCCGTCCGTCCCTCCCCCCTCGTCAACCTGTCCTGTTCAGCTATGAGAAGTTTGTTAGATGGAAACACCTTCCTGATTCTTTTAACTGGTTTTAAGTTCCTAAAAAACACATGAACCAAACAGAGAATGTTTTGTTTTTTGTTGTTTGGCCTGTTTCCAGAAAGTTTGTTATCTGCCAATGATCAAATGTGGTTTTTATTTCTTTATTGTGTGTTTCTTTAGTTTTCTGGTTGCAGAACACGTGTGGTGAGGTTTCTGGTGAATGCTTGCTTTATTTGCGTGGTTTGTTGATTTACATGTGTGTCTGTGTTTAGTCTCAGCGTGTCCATCTGTCTCAGTGACTCTTAAATCAGCCTTTGTGCAAACTAGGCTAACAGTTTCATCAGTTTTCAGGGTATATGCTAAGCTAGGTTAACTGTTTGTCCAGTTTCTAGCATTTGGGCTAAGCTAGGCTAATAGTTTCTCCAGTTTTCAGGGTATATGCTAAGCTAGGCTAATAGTTTCTCCAGTTTTCAGGGTATGTGCTAAGCTAGGCTAATAGTTCCACCCGTTTCACATTAGAACCCAAGCGTTGGGTTCCTAGCGTTGGAGCTGCTGTGGTTGAATCCTCAGGCCTTTGTGTTGAATACGAGCTGTGTGTCGTAAACAGCAGAGAGCCTAATAACTTTCCCCTGTACTCACACGGTGATTTTATGCTCCCCTCAGTAATAGACTCTGACTGTGTGTGAGTGTTGTCCTGGTATTTCCAACAGCTGGATCCAGTTAGCACTCGGAGCCAGAGCTTCCTCGGGCCCCTGACTGGGGGCCGGGCCGAGGCTGTGTGTGAACAGACTTTCCTCTGACTCTACATGTGTGTGCTGTATGTTCAGGCAGATGTTTGGGGGGGCGGGGGTGGGGGGTGTTGTGCACATGTCGTCTGAGGCAGATAAGACTAATCCTGAGGAAAAGTGGTGGCAGACGTCTCCCATTCGTCAAGATGGCTGCTTGTTGTCAAAGCGTTTATTGTTTCCTTGTTAA
>NC_140355.1:23247913-23284878 GCF_963514085.1 Chelon labrosus
CTGTGTCCCGTGTCTCGTCCTGTGTCTCGTCCCTGTCTCATCCCGTGTCTCTGTCTCTCGTCCAGTCGCCGCCTCCGTTGCCCCCGACGATTTCCCTCCTCAGCTGAAGAGACCTCGCGTCCCGTCCGGCCCCGAGGAGACGCCGCCCGCCCCGGCCGCCCACTCCCGGCCTCACCTGGCCCAGCCGCACGCCGTCTCCCACCTGACGCACACCCACCTGTCCCAGGCCAGCCCCGCCTCCTCCCTCGACTCCCCGGCGACGCCCACCACGGCGCTGGCGTCGCCGGCCGCCCCGGCCGCCACGCACACCGAGCACACGCACCACGCCCCCTACGGACACACGTCGCCCTACCCCGAGCAGCTGCAGCCGCTGTCCCTCACCACCAAGCCCCACCGGACCCCCCACCCCACCACCATGCCCTCCTCACCCGTCTCCTCACCCCACATGGCTTCCTCCAGGAGTCCCCCGCCTCCTCTTCCTCCTCGTCCTCCCCTACCTTTCCTGGTCCCGCCCCCTAACTCCGCTCACCAATCAGCAGCGAGCTCTCACGGTGCCCTAACTCAGTCACAGCCGCTGGCTCTCCGCAGAACCAATCAGCTGTGAGGAGCTTCTTCTTCTCCTTCTCCTTCCTCTTCCTCCTCCTCCTCCTCCTCCTCCTCTTCCTCCTCCTCCTCCTCCTCCTCCTCTTCCTCCTCTTCCTCCTCCTCCTCCTCTTTCTGCCTTCGACATGAAATAATAATTAAAACACGATGAATCACGCGTCACTCTCTCACAGTGATTTGTACCTCTATTTTTTTAAAGCTGTAAATAAGCCTTTTGTCTTTTTTGATCTTTTTTTTTATCACCTTTTATATTTAGTATGAAAAGTCTAATTGGTCAATATTTGACTGCGTCTCTCATGAACCTGTATCATTTGTGTTGCTGTCACGTTGTGTAGATGGCTGTAAAGACGAGGTGTGGCACTGGGCTTCTCTTTCTCTTGTGTTATTTTCCACCTGGTAGTAATGAGTGTACATCTAGTTCCTGGTTCCTCCTCTGTGTTAATAAATAGTCACTGAGTTCTCACCTGCTGCTGCTGGCTCCTGGTTCTTGGTCAGGACGTCCCGCTCAGAGTCAACAGAGTCACATGAGCAGCTCCAGGCGGTGTTGGTTTCAGTTGTGTCACATGATGAAGATGAAGACGTCTGGTTTGGTTCAGAGTCGCTCAATAAAACTAAAAAACTAAAGCTGTTGATGTCAGAACTGGTTTTATTGAGGTGGAGGTGGAGAACATTTAACATCTCAGGATGTTTGATAGGACTCTAGTGGATGAGCTGCCTGGAAACCTGGATCCTTTTAAATCAATCAGAAGGATTTCTATTTGATCTTTACAGTTCATCGTGTTTCAAACTTATATTTTTGTCGTTTGGTGGAAAAATAAAAACAGTTCATGTTCAGATAAAGATCAAATTAACAATAAATCATTCTCTAAACTGATGAATGAGCATCATCACCTGTAGGAAATAGATTTAACTGTTAAAAGATAAATAAGTAAACATCTGGAACGTTTAGTCCAACAGAAAAACCACATTAATATCTAATAAATGAATAAATGAATGAATGAATGATGCAGATGTGAGTCTTAAAGTTCTAAACCAGAGATGAACACATGACTTTAATCTGCAGGGTTTCCTCTTTAATGTCTCTTCCATTAATCTCCTTTAACGTCTCTAAATATTAACATCACTGCTTCTGTTTCATATTTAACGACTTTAACTAATTTAATGGGTCTGACATAATATCTGTTATAATAATTGTTGATAATAGTTTTTATAGAGAACTAGAATATGTACGTTGAGGTGATATAAAGCTCTTAAACATCTCTCTAATTACAGTTTTTCTCGATTGCTAAGACACATTTCTCTCCTTTTCTCTAAACTGAACACAAAACCTCAGACTCTTCTTGCAAAACCAAACTTTCACCTCAGAACAGTTTAATCTGAGCTCAAAACTGAACCATGTTGTCAAATCGTGCCCCGAGTCAATCAAAATTAAAAACATAGAAAAATAGAAAACACAAAGCTCAGGACATGAAGCTGTAGAAATACATGTTTATTGTTCACTGGAGGCTAAATGTATGTTGTAAAACAAAAAACCTGTGCATTAGCACGTTTATACAGTACGCCTACATAAAAATAAAGTACAAAAATATACAAAGGTGATTTCTATCCATTGCAGTGCCTCACTAACCGGTGCTCTCTGAACAGGCTGATATACGTCCCCTCACCTCATCAGCCACAGGTGTGATCAGTTCTGAGTTGTGTTCAGCCGGTGACACCAGTGTTTTAATTGTGTTTGTGTTTTTGCCACCTGTGCTCACCTTTATGCAGCACAGGTGCATCACAATGAAAGTGTGTTGGTAAGTTGTGTCTAAACAGGTGAAAGGTGTTTCTGGTTTTGATAAAGGAGAGACTGATTCAATCAGGGGCTTCAGGCGACTGAGCATCTGGTTCAGACGAGAGGGTTCAGAGTTTTAGCAACTGAGAAAAACTGTTAATCAAATAAACTCTGGAAACATTTTGATCATAATTATTTACTAGTTTAAACTGACCCATATGATAAAAGGTGTTATTAAATGTGACGGTATGAGGACAGTTAATCATCAGCCTCCAGATTAAATCATATAGAAAGTGATCCAGACTCATTTAGATAAAACAACAGAAAGTAAAACTGGAATAAATCTTAATCAGCTCAAACCTCTGATCTGGTCAGAGTCGACTCGTCCTGGAATCAGACGTGTGACCTGACGACGGGAAAAAGAACAACGTTACACAACCACAGCAGCTCATGTGACCCTCCCACCTGGAAGAACCTGCAGGGGGAGGGGGGAAGTCCATATATGGTGACAGGTGAGCAGAGAGTCTCTGACTGACAGGAATAAAGGACACGAGGTGATGGACGACAGGGACAAGGAGGAGGAGGACGCTTCAGGTTTAACGTGTCACTGCAAAATAAATACGATGCTCAAACATGACACGTCTACGTGTGACCATGTCACTGACAGCTAGGATCCAGGGAACCCTGACCCTAACCAGGAACAAATATCAGACCCTAGAACTTCTTTAACTATGTTTTAAACCTAACAGCCCCTCCTAACAGAAACCTAAAACCTTCTGATGATTAAAACCTCTCAACATCTTGTTTCTGACTAAAAGCTGCAGAGAAACCCAGACATCTGAGTCTGGGACGTCCTAACATACTTCAGCCCTAATGATCTTCTAACACAATAACAACAAACGTCAGCAGACAGGATCAGAGACGAGCTGCTCCAGATCAGGATCAGGACGAACACACCGTCACAGGTCTGATCACGGAGCCACAGGATGATAACTTTACAAAATATGAATTAATAAGAGTACTAAAGCAGAACGGAGGAGCTCTGAGGACAAAAACAACAACAACGAGGGACGAGGGGAGGCTGCTGATGACGCTGGTGTCGTGCAGAGAGCTGTAATTACTGGATGAATACCTGCTGCATGGTTCATGGCCTCATGTCACGTCTCTGTCTGCATCTGTCAGAACACATTACATGTTAATAAAGAAGAATTAAACGCTGCCTCTTCTTCTGGATAAACTGGAGTTGAACAATTTAAACCTCCACATCAGGTCTGACTCCGCCCCCCATCACTTCCTGTCCCCGGACTCTAAACCAGAACCCTGAGCGTCTAAATGAGCCCAGACACAGAGAGAAGCGTTCCTCTAACAGACGTTATTATCTATGAATCATATGTTCTGTTAATGAGTGTAAATCTAGTTCTACCTGTGACTGCGTTGACGGATGAGATAAAACCGTATCAAGATAAAAACCTGTGGACTCCAGACGGACAAAGTTCTTTTATCTGATGTTTCCTGATTGTCAGGAAAAACTGAGCTTCACAGAAACACGTCGTAGACGAATAAACCAGCCACACGTCTATAAAACTGGTTGTAATCCAGCCTGAGCTTTAATGATTAACTGTTTATTTATTTTATGTGCTGACAGGATCTTTAATTTATTGCTTTAACTATTTCCACTTGTCGTTTTTATTTTATTTTTCCATCACTTCCATCTCAAAGCTCAGGCCTACTTGTGGTTCCTAGAGGTTCTAAAGAAGAATGGGAGGTAGAACCTTCAGCTATCAGGCTCCTCTCCTGTGGAACCAGCTCAGTTTGGGTTCAGGAGGCAGACACTCTCTCTACTTTTAAAGTCAGGACTAAGACTTTTAGATCAAGCTGATAGTTAGAGTTGGACTGAACCGTCCTTTAGTGATGCTGCTATAGGCCTAGGCTGCTGGGGGACGATGCACTGAGGACATGTCCTCTACGGTCTTCTCTCTGCCGTCTCCTTCAGACTGCTCTGGAGGTTTCAGACCAGATGTTGTAAAGAGTCTTATTGTTATTGACGCACATAAATAAAACTGAATTGAACTGCAGAGTCTGAAAGAATCCACCAGGGGGCAGATGATGAGTTCAAACTGTGGCTTTATTTGATGTAACCTGATAAACAAACACTAGATAAACATTTAAATACATTAAATACGTTCTGTTCAGTTGTGTGTTAAATATTTTCTTCAAATGGTCTGGATACAACAATAAAATATTTTCTCTTTGCAGATTAATTTGTCATGTAACAGAGAGAATAAATATGAAACACAAAATATCTCCAACGTGTCCTCGATGGGTTTCATCCAGGACGTCCGACAGCGTGATACTGGTTCCTGAGGTCTGGTCTGGTTCCATGTCTGGGTTCTCTGACGTCTAACTGATGGAAGGAACCCGTTTTCTGACGTTCTCAGGTTCAACCAGCGACGTGGCCGAGATTCCCGCCGCCCCGCTGACCTTCCCCGGCTCCGCGAATGGGAACACCTCCCTGGTGAGTCTGGTCATGAGGCACGGCATCTCCTTCTTCCCCTCCAGCTCGCGACCTTTGGCCTGGAAGCGGTAGGCCACGTGGTGGGACAGGCGGGTCATCAGACGGGTCAGCTCCAGGTTTCTGTGGTCGCCCTCCTCCAACAAGGAGCAGAACGTCTGGAGGAAGACGGAACCCAGGGGGTGCATGAAGGCTCCATAACCTGATGGAGAACATGGAGGAGACATGTTAGAACCCAGATCCTGGTTCATGTTAGAAATAAGTCTTATTCAAACGGTTCTAGGGAAAATAAACGTCCCTTAAACATAGAACCCATCTCTTTACGGATCCATCATCTTTAGCTTTAGGAGATCAGTGGTTCTACTGGTCATGAGAAGGTTCTAGAGGTTCTACACGTAGATTTAGTTATCACTAAGACGGTTCTTGAGATTATTTAGCAGGTTCTACTTCTCATCTAAGGATATTTTACGGGTCCAGGGTTCTAAGGTGGGAAGAGGTTTGATCCTCTTTCATATTTGAAATAACGTTTCTTTCATTTTACGGATTCAGATAAATGTTCCTAAAGAATCCATCTCTGGCTCATATGGTGGATCTACCGCCGTTCTGGTCTGTGAGGGATTTATCGTCTTCTGCATGTTCTCAGCAGGTTCCACTGCTCATTAAACATGTTCTACTGGTCCTACAGGTTAGTAGTCACTAAAGAGGTTCTACTGGTCATGAGAAGGTTCTGCAGGTTTATGGAGAAGGTTCATGAAGATCTAGTGACTGTGGAGCTGATTCTACAGGTAGATTTATTTGTCAATAAAAAAGGTTCTTGAGGTTCTTTAGCAGGTTCTACTTCTCATCTAAGGAGATTTTACCGGTCTAGGGTAGAATCCATCTCTCATGGCTCATATGTTGGATCTACCGTCTGTTTCATGTTCTTCAGGAGGTTCCATTGCTCATTAAAAATGTTCTTCTCATCATTAATGGTCACAGAAGAGGTTCTACTGGTTATGGAGACGGTTCTAAACATCCTTCATGAAGTTCTAATGACCGCTGACAAGTAGTTTGAAATTCAGAAGGTTCTTGAGATCGTTTAGGAGGTTCTACTGGTCGTTGGAGGAGATCTTAAAGGTCTAGTTGTGAATTAGAAAGTTCTAGGGTTCTTTTATAGAAGTTGTTTGTGAACACTGGAGATTTTATGGATCATTAAGGATGTTCTGCTTGTCCACTATGGTGGTCTAGTTATGATTAAGGATGTTCCACTGATCTTCTAGAGGGTACTATGGACTGTTGAGGAGGTTTTAGGGATCACATGTTCTATGGGGTCAGTAAAGAGGTCTAGAGGTTCTACAGTTGGGGTTCCTGCAGGTAACTGAGGAGGTTCTAGAGGGTGGTGTTCACCTGGTGCTGTGGCGTACATCACTGCCGTATCTACGGGAACCGACAGATGCTGTGAGAGGTTGAACTCTGTGGACTCTGTGGCTGAATCCACCTCCACTCCATCGTCCAGATCATCTCCACGACACGCCTGCAGAGACACAACAAGACAACGTCCTCAGAGACACAACAAGACGACGTCCTCAGAGACACAACAAGACGACGTCCTCAGAGACACAACAAGACGACGTCCTCAGAGACACAACAAGACGACGTCCTCAGAGACACAACCAGACAACGTCCTCAGAGACACAACAAGACAACATCCTCAGAGACACAACAAGACAATGTCCTCAGAGACACAACAAGACAACGTCCTCAGAGACACAACAAGACAACATCCTCAGAGACACAACCAGACAACGTCCTCAGAGACACAACAAGACAACATCCTCAGAGACACAACAAGACAATGTCCTCAGAGACACAACAAGACAACGTCCTCAGAGACATAGCCGGTTCTCTGTTCACCTCAAACACCAGAGAACATCTTCTCACCTGGATGAGGAACAGTTTGGTCTTTTTGTCCATGTACTCGTTGTCGAAATACGCGAAGATGCGAGACAGTCGGACAGGTCTCCCATCAGCCCCGAACACGCAGTCCTCCTCTCCGTGGGACGACAGGACGGCCAGGAAACAGTCCTTCACCGGTCGCCGGCTCTCTGCAGCGGGAACACAACCACATGACACATGAGTTCATCCAGTCATCCAGACTCTGACTATGAGGTAATGACAGGTTTCCACCACACCTGTTAAAGTCAACAGTCTGTCTCATATTAAACTAATTATTTCATTTAGTTTCAGGAGAAAAACAAACCAACTCCTTCATCAGGATTCATCATGTGACCAGTTTATCTATATGTTAGTGATAAGCTGCAGTAAAACCTGAACATTCAGTCTGTTCTCCGTCCTCAGACGCTCTTATATAATAAATAAAGGCCGGTTCTCCTCTGGCTGCTGCTCCAGGTTCTGATTTTATTGACGTTCAGCAGGTTCTACCGGTCGATGAGGAGATTCTAGGAGTCTTAAAGGAGAACAAAAGTCACTGAAGGACAAGTCTTGAGTCCTTCAGGAGGAATGGTGGCAAACGTGGAGGTTCTGCAAGTTCTTTAAGGGGTTCTATGTGTCTGACCAGATTCTGCTGGACTTTTCAAATAGTTTAACTCTTCAGGATGTTCTAGCGGCTGGTGAGGAGGTCGTAGGGGTCGTTTGGGAAGCTGAGGCCCGCGAAGACGTTCTGCTCGTCTACGAATAGTTTCTAAAAGTTCTCCCGTAGGTTTATTGGGTTCTCCAGGATTCTTTTAGTTGGTTCTTGTTGCCAGTTATCCTAACATTAAAGAAACCAGATTTTAAGGCTTTGAGAAAAGCCCTGGAACAGGAGTGTGTTGTTTTACCTTTCAGGAACAGCTGATCGATTTCTTCTGCACTCAGGTCGATGTGCAGCTCCACCTTGAAGCCCAGTTTTCTGAGGATGCGGTGGAGCCTCCTGGTGTCCCGCTCGGCTCCGGGCCTCCTGCCCAGCTGCACCCCGGGGTCAAACTGTCCCACCGACACCAGCACCGCCCTGTTACTCTGCCCTCTGTCTTCTTTCTGTCCTCTCCTCTTGCTCATAGCTGTTCTCTCTGTGACTCAGTCTGCTTGTCAGTGCAGCTCGTTTTAAACTCTGAACACAGTCGTAAACCTGAGAGCACGCCTTCACTCACACCTTTTATGGAGTTTCCTCTGAATGTTCCTCTGGATGTTCTTTCACATGAACTGAAGTCAGCGTCTTACGCAACTCTGTTCTTTTCTCTTCAAGTCAGTCCGTCCACTCGTCTGCTTCCACGTTATTTGTCCCCAGGTGTGTTTCTCTCAGATATCATATATGATCATTTTAGTTTGAATAGTTTGTGGTTGTAACAGGTCAAAGGCTTAGGTAACAAAAAACTACAATAAACTAATAAATAAATAAATACATAATAATAATAAAAATGTTCTGTGGAGCTTTTTTTGTGTTTTAAAACCTCCAGACAAATAAAACTGAAACTTGTCTCTGGTGCAGCGTCTTCCTTCTTCCAGTTTACACAGTCAGACGTTCTGTGTTTGTATATTTGGTCTGAGCTCATGAAGACTGAATGATTATTGTGTTTTCTTCCTTAAGTGGGAAAAAAAACAATAAAACCACAGAACTTAATCAAATACATTGTAAAATAAAATAAGAAATAAATGCCAATGTCATATTTATAATAATTCATTTCTAATGAATTAGAAAAAAATAATAATGATAATAAAATTAAAATAAATGCATTTCTGTTTGTATACAGTCAATAAATACTAAAGAATGAAATAATTTCTAAGTAGAAAAACAAATAGTCTGGGTTTGTCTGTTGCTGATTGATTTATTTCATATTTATTTGTATTTCTTACTATATTTATTGCACCGAACATCAAAACATGTCTATGTGTGAACAATAATTTATCTTTCCTGCAAAACTTCATTTTTCTCTAATTATTAAATGCAGAAATAAATGTTTAATTGTAGAACTCAAAATAATAATAAATAAATATGTCAATAAATTGGAAACAACCTGATTAAACTAAAGTTATTTGTAGTAATTGTTTAATGTATTTATCAGTGTTGGTGTTTTAACGCCTTCGGCCACCAGAGGGCGCTCAGGAGTCAGCTGCTGTTGTTGTCCCACGTCATCAATATGCGACTCGAGCCGCTGTTGTTGTTGTACAGCTCTCAGATGCGTTCAGGAACCGGTCTGATGCGTTTTCGTTTCAGGGAAAATGAAACTAAATGAGAATGAGACGGAGGCAGGAAGAAAGAAGAGCGAGTTATAAAGTGATTCACAGACTTTTCATTAATGTCGGGACGTTTAAATGAAGTCAGATCCGCAGCGTCCTGTCTGGAAATACACACGTTGAAGTGTTTCTGTTTGGACACGTGGTGAAACTTCAGGCGTTTTTGGGAGATTATTTTATAGTTTGTTCAAACAAAGAAGAAAAAAAGAAAATGTCGAGAAACAATAAGAGAAACGGAATACCGGACAGGTGAGAAACAAACACAGAAACTCTGAGCTAGCTGTGAATGCTAACTGTTAGCTTTACCTGTTCATTTATAAACAACTTCTCTGGCCACTTCATTAGGTACACTGGTCGCCTTCATGAAGCGTCAGGTTTTACAGCTTTAGTTTCTGACAACGCTTTTATTTTACAGACAGAACTGATAATAATATTTAATACTAGTTTAGGTTCCTGAGTTCAGTCACTTCCTGGTTGAAGGAAAATAAAAATAAATGCATTTGTGATATTTTGTTGGATTTTACCCACAATCCCCAGCGAAGATCTGTTAGTGTGTGAGGGGGACAGACCCGACCTCAGCCCCAGTCCATCAGACATCTATTTATTTATTTATTTATTTATTTATTTATTTAATCCTGACATGAACACAGTGTGGTGATGTGAGCTGATTATTACTGATCCAACACGGTCTGGGTGGGACACAGGAAGTAACATCAAGACATGGACGGCGTCCGGCGAGACGAGACAAAGATCCTGGAGCTGAGACATGGAGACGAGATGAATGAATGAAAGAGTAGAGACATGATGTTGGTTCAGTCTGTCAGGGTGGACTCTGGTCTTTATGAACCTGTAAAGACTCCGTTAGCTGTGTCGTCTTCTACAACGTGACGTCCTCCTTCTGTCCCACAGGTGGCTGGACTACACGGCCGTCGGGAGAAGACTGGACGGGACTCGATTCATCGCCTTCAAGGTTCCTCTGAAACAGGTCAGGAGGAGCTCCGAGGTTCAGACCCCCGAGGCTCAGACCCCCGAGGCTCAGACCCCCGAGGCTCAGACCTCCGAGGTTCAGACCCCCGAGGCTCAGACCTCCGAGGCTCAGACCTCCGAGGCTCAGACCCCCGAGGCTCAGACCCCCGAGGCTCAGACCCCCGAGGCTCAGACCTCCGAGGCTCAGACCCCCGAGGCTCAGACCTCCTTCAGGTCCGTGGTTTCTCTGCTGACGTGGTTTCTGTCGTTCTGTCGTTCAGTCGCTGAACCGTCAGCTGCAGTCCTCCGAAGTGTTCGGCCCCTGGGAGCTGCTGGACGCCGTGAAGGAACAGAACCAGGACCTGGGTCTGATCATCGACCTGACCTTCACCACGCGCTACTACCAGCCTCAGGTAAACCACCAGAGATAAACCACCAGAGACTCACTGCACCGTGGTTATAGGAGGACACTTTAATTATCTGCAGGAGAATAAGAGACGTGAAGAAAAACATGACTTTATTAAATAAAAACACATTTTATTATCATTTAATCATAGTGAAAGGTTTGTGTCCCGTCACTCTGACACTAAATGACCTCCAGTCTCAGTGAACAAAGACCATCAGGACGCTCCCTACAGCTCTGTTTGATCAAATCATTTTAACCTGGGACGTCCCAATCAGACATGAACCAGAACCACGTCCCTGTAGCACCAGAACTTCTTCTGTTCAGCGACCCTGTCCCTGTCCACACTAGACACCAGGGGGCGCTGCAGGTTGACGAT
Organism: Chelon labrosus; assembly: GCF_963514085.1. Lineage (NCBI taxonomy): Eukaryota > Metazoa > Chordata > Actinopteri > Mugiliformes > Mugilidae > Chelon > Chelon labrosus. The sequence continues at coordinate 23,258,760 of NC_140355.1, forward strand.
GCGTTTGTGTCTGCAGGACGTTCCAGAGTCGTTGCAGTGCATCAAGATCTTCACGGCGGGTCATGAGGTTCCCAGCGACGCCACCATCCTGAGCTTCAAACGAGCCGTCCATCAGTTCCTCAAAGACAACGAGGACAACGGTGAGACGTTCACTGACCCCAGCAGACGTCTCAGACACAGATGAGAGGATGAAGGAGACGCTTTAGAGACGATCTGTTCCGTTTAATTCTAATAAAAGTCTGGTGTGTTTCAGACAAGCTGATTGGAGTTCACTGTACTCACGGTCTGAACCGTACCGGCTACCTCATCTGCAGGTATGGACACCTGGAAGGGGAGGGGCTTGTGGCTGTGTGGGTGGAGTTTAACAGCATGTGGGCGTGGTTTACATTCACTGTGTCTGACCTGCAGGTATCTGATCGATGTGGACGGCATGGACCCTGACAAGGCTCTGGAGCGTGAGTCCTCCTCTGTAACACTGTCTCCTCCTCTTGTCTCCTCCTCATGTCTCCTCTTTAACATCGTCTCCTCCTCTTGTCTCCTCCTCTTACATGTCTCCTCCTCTTTAACGTCGTCTGTCCTCTTACATGTCTCCTTATCTTACGTGTCGTCTCCTCCTCTTTAACGCCGTCTCCTCCTCTTGTCTCCTCCTCTTGTCTCCTCCTCTTGTCTCCTCCTCTTTAACGCCGTCGTCTCCTCTTGTCTCCTCCTCTTTAACGCCGTCTCCTCCTCATGTCTATTTCTCTTAAACGTTGTCTCCTCCTCTTTAACGCCATCTCCACCTCTTGTCTCCTCCTCTTGTCTCCTCCTCTTGTCTCCTCCTCTTTAACGCCGTCGTCTCCTCTTGTCTCCTCCTCTTTAACGCCGTCTCCTCCTCTTGTCTCCTCCTCTTTAACGCCGTCTCCTCCTCTTGTCTCCTCCTCTTACATGTCTCCTCCTCTTGTCTCCTCCTCTTGTCTCCTCCTCTTACATCGTCTCCTCCTCTTGTCTCCTCCTCTTACATCGTCTCCTCCTCTTGTCTCCTCCTCTTACATGTCTCCTCCTCTTTAACGTCGTCTGTCCTCTTACATGTCTCCTTATCTTACGTGTCGTCTCCTCCTCTTTAACGCCGTCTCCTCCTCATGTCTATTTCTCTTAAACGTTGTCTCCTCCTCTTTAACGCCATCTCCACCTCTTGTCTCCTCCTCTTGTCTCCTCCTCTTTAACGCCGTCGTCTCCTCTTGTCTCCTCCTCTTTAACGCCGTCTCCTCCTCAGTGTTCAACTCCTCCCGGGGTCACTCTGTGGAGCGTCAGAACTACCTGGAGGACCTCCAGCATGGACCCAAGAGGAGGTGAGAGTCTGTTCTGCAGCGTGGAGTCAAACCCATGATGGTGCGTTCACTGACCGTGGTCTGATTGGGTTCTCTGTCACAGTAACGACGGGATGGAGGAGTTAGAGCAGGAGCCAAAGAGAGGAGGAGCACAGAGTCGACCCAGTTATACGTCACCTGAGTCTGACGTCCAGGAGGAGAGACGGACGAACCTGAACGAGGCCTGGAGACGCGGGTAAAAAGACACGTGATTAAAATATTAAATAAGACAATAACAAAATACGACGCTGTTAAATGTGTCGGGAATATTTAAAGAAATATACCAACGATATAAAATCACTTTTAAATGCTGTAAAATCCCTAATAATAATAATAATAATAATAATATTAACGATTAATTTAAATATAAAATAAATGATAAATGATGAAAATGATTGAAAAGTTTTAGAATATTATTTCACAATAAAATATTAAAACAAAGAATTTGTAAATAATTTTGATAAAAACAATAAATCTGTAAATGTTTCTGTTAAACATCATGTGACTGAACGTTTGTTTCTCTCCAGACTCAACCATCGTTCTCATCTCGGCCTCCTCCCTACTCCTCAGTTACCCCGCATTCATCATTTACCCCCAGCTCCTCATTTACCCCCCGTTCCTCATTTACCCCCCGTTCCTCTCTTACCCCTCGCTCCCACTCCTCACTTCCAGCATCCAAACGACGGCCTCCTCCCTACTCCTCATTTCCGTCCTCCCCCTCCGGCCTCCTTCCACCCGTACAGACGGACCCCGCCTCACCCGGACAGGTCGTGGAGGAGACCTTCCCACTCAGAGGAGAACAGGTCCAGGTATTCTCCCCCTCCCCTGGAGCCGGAGCAGGATCACAGAAGAAGAGCTCCTCCCCCCCTCCTCCCCCGGTACTCCCCTCGCTGGACCCCTGAGCCAACCGGCCGGGACGGACCGGAGGACGAATGGAACGCCCCCAATATGAGACACGTCAGACATCCACACAACAACAGAGACAGAAGATACAACCCCTACTAGTGCAACAGAACTGGACCGGACTAGGACTGGACTAGGACCAGACTAGGACCGGACTAAGACCAGACTAGGACCAGACTTTAGGACCGGACTAGGACCAGACTTTAGGACCGGACTTTAGGACCGGACTTTAGGACCAGACTTTAGGACCAGACTTTAGGACCGGACTTTAGGACCAGACTAGGACTGGACTTTAGGACCAGACTTTAGGACCAGACTTTAGGACCAGACTAGGACCAGACTAGGACCAGACTCTAGGACCAGACTCTAGGACCAGACTAGGACCAGACTTTAGGACCAGACTAGGACCGGACTTTAGGACCAGACTCTAGGACCAGACTCTAGGACCAGACTCTAGGACCAGACTCGGACTGGACTCTAGGACCAGACTCTAGGACCAGACTAGGACTGGACTTTAGGACCAGACTCTAGGACCAGACTCTAGGACCAGACTAGGACTGGACTTTAGGACCAGACTTTAGGACCAGACTTCATCTATCCTGGTGGATCTGTCTCTGTCTCATTTCAACTCAGTGGTCTAAATAAAACCGGTCTAAGGTCGTCCTGCTGCTGCTCCTCAGGTTCAGCCTCGTTATTTGATCTGCTCCTAAAACAAAACCTGTGAAACCCAGAACCAGGAGGACGGGTTCAAGGAGACGCTCTGTCAGATAAGAACTCATCTCAACATCAAAGTTCATCTTCACACTAAGAGTTTTCTCTTCTCTGTTTTATTTATCAGACATTTAACAGGAGGAAGAAAGAACGAACCAATAATGGAACAAATCATCTTTAACGTCCGTAGTGTCTGAACGTTAGAAGGAGTCAGAATGAATTCACTGAACGCCGCACAAATTACAGCATGAATGAATGAATGAATGAATGGATGAATGGATGAATGAACAGGACGTGATCCTCCACTGGCTTCCCAATAGATTTACTTCTCTTCTCATTTCATTAGAATTGTCAGTTTCTCAGTCTGCTGTTTATTTTCTGAATACTAAATATTAATTTGTTCCAAAAGGGTTTATATATTTAGTTTACACTGAAATAAAACCAAGAAACAAACGTTACAGTTTTATTTATTGTGACTCAGAACAGATTTATAAATCTATTCGTTATTCTAGTTCATCTGGATGTTTAATTACTGTCTCTGCCTTTAACTGTGTTATATGTTTACAACTAAATATAAGACAAAAAAAATCTAATTTAATTTAGATCTTTAGAGATAAAAGTTTAGAAATTCTATAATAATAAAACTTAAGGGGTAATTAGATTTACTTTTATAGATAAAGATTTTCTATTCTCTCTTCTATTAATTTTTATTCATGACTTTATTCTTTTTACTTACAGAAATGTTTTTTTCTTATAAATAAAATGTTAAATCTTCTATATTTTGTGGCAGAAATTTTCTTCTTCATCCTTTTATAAATTTTTGTGTTTCTAATTAATCATTTTTAATCATGACAAACTTTCCATCTTTATATTTAATCTACTGGCTTTTTGTTCTTTAGGCTTTTTATTATTTAAATTGTTTATTTTTTGTCATTTTTTTTGGAGCAAATTTATTTTTAATCATGACTGGCTTTATTTATTTTATTTCTACTTTTAGATTATTTTTTATCATAATTGCCTTTAATAACTGACTTTCTTTGTTTACTTGCAGCAATATTTTTCTTTTTAAGTCATGAGTAGCTTTTGTTGTTTATTTCTGCTTATATTTTTTATTTTTTGGAGCAGAAGTGTATTAATTTCTAACCGCGGATTTCTTTTTAAATTTTACTTTTAGATTTCATATTATATTTATTTCTTCTTTGAGACATAAAACATGGTTTAAACATGGTGAGCTTTCCTTATTCCTTTATTTTATTTTTAAATCAAAATATCTGCTTCTATTTTATTTACGTATAATATTTTGGCACCATTGTGCCTCCATACCTCCATACCTCCAGAGCTTCAGCCTGCGCTCCCTCTGATGCAGCCCCTGCTCAGTGCGCATGCGCCGCGTCTGTCACGACTCTGCCTACCGCTGCTGCTGCTGCAGGTGGAAACATGGCGATGAAGGCGCTCCGGGGGATGGTGAACGGGGCCATGAGCGAGCTCTCCTCGGCCGTCAGCGGGACCAGACCCGCGGCCGCCGCTCCGACGTCCTCCGCCGCTTCCCGGGAGCACGCGATGGCCGTGAGCCGGGACTACATCTCTCAGCCCCGCCTCAGTGAGTCTCATCTGGTGCCTGATCAGCTCCATCCATCACCTGTCTGAGCTCTGATCACAGCCTCTCCACCTTCTAGCTCAGCTTCATTAATGTTCATTAGAATCAAATAGAATCAAATGAAAGATCTCTGATTTCTGGTTGAAGGTTGATCCAAACAAATAATTAATTATCATTTTATCAGAAAACACCAGACTGGTCTCTGACCTTTGACCTTCCAGGAAATGAACCGAAGTCTTTATTTAGTTTTTACTTTGATTTTTATTCACATTTACTCCTAAATGATCACAATGATTGATCAGAGATGGACCGTTACCACGGAGACGGGATAAAAAAAACCCCACATCTACCAGAAATAGCAGAAGGAGAAGAAGAGAAGAAAGAGAGAAAGAGGAGTAGAATAAGACAAAGGAGGAGGAGGAGGAGGAAATAGAGGACATGATGGAGAAGAAAGGGGGAGAAGAACAAGAAGAAGGAGATGAAGGATAAGATGGAGGAGGAGGAGGAGGAGGAAGTGAAGGAAAAGAAGAATGAAGAGGAGGAGAACATAATGTAGAAGCAGGAGGCAAATAGAAGTAGTATGTCCTCCATGTCCTCCTCCTCCTCCATGTCCTCCTCCTCCTTCATGTCCTCCCCCTCCATGTCTTCCTCCATATCCTCCTCCTCCATGTCCTCCTCCATGTCCTCCTGCATGTCCTCCTCCTCCATGTCCTCCTCCTCCTCCATGTCCTCTTCCATGTCCTCCTCCTCCATGTCCTCCTCCTCCTCCATGTCCTCCTCCATGTCCTCCTCCTCCATGTCCTCCTCCAGTCCTGAATGTGTAGAGTCTTAGAAGACGACCAAGATGTCTCCACGTCTCCATGGTCTCTGTCCACATTGATTCCATCTTGGTCCATCTTGTTTTTCTACCTCCATGTTTCTGTCCCTCACCTGATGATGATTAGTAAAGGTTACCATGGTTACCACCACCAGCTCCTCCTCTACTCCTCCTCCACCAGGAGGATCTGATCAGAGGAGGTTACACCAGATGTTCAGATGTCTCCATCGTCTCTAGTTTTAGGTGTCTTCAGTTCTGTCCAGTCTCTTCTCTGGTATCAACGTGTCCTCTCCTCTCTGTCCTCAGCTTATAAAACTGTCTCTGGAGTCAACGGTCCTCTGGTGATTCTGGATCAGGTCAAGGTGAGAACCAACAACAGTCAGTTCAGAGAAATCTGACATTTACTCTCAACGTGGCTCAACTCACAGAAGAGCTAAAACCTACAGACGTCCTCAAACGTCCACTGAATACTTTGTGTTTGTCCCCAGACTACAGGAAGCTTTAGACAGCCCTGTCTACTTATTCTATTTTTATTTAACTGGTATTTTCATGCTGCTGTAAAAACTACGAGTCTCATTTAGAATAGTTATCATGAAGTTGAAGTGTGAGACCAGGAGGAGGTGAGTGACCCGTAGTGCTTTCTGGGTAATGTAGTTTAATATGAATCTACAGGAGAAGGTGCAGCTACTTTAGAACCCCTGGTATGACTGAAATGTCTCTGGCTCCTGTTGTCCCTCATGGCGTCCACACTGTTTCCTCCTGTTGGTGACGCTTCTGTCCTTCCTGTCCTCCATCAGTTTCCCAGGTATGCAGAGATCGTCCACCTGACTCTGCCGGACGGCACCAGGAGGAGTGGTCAGGTCCTGGAGGTCAGCGGGTCCAAGGCCGTGGTCCAGGTCAGTGCGTCCCGACTCAGGACCAGATACCTGACAGGAGGACGTCTGTCTTTAAAGGTGCTGCAGAGATCAGGTCCAGGTGTTAACCTCCACTCTGCCCCCTGCAGGTGTTTGAGGGGACTTCAGGCATCGATGCCAAGAAGACCAGCTGTGAGTTCACAGGAGACATCTTAAGGACTCCTGTCTCTGAGGACATGCTGGGTAGGACACGACCACCATGAGACAATTTAAATCTGTAGTTTATCTCTTTTCATCTCATCTCATCTTACCCCATCTTACCTTATTTGATCTCATCTCATCTTAATTTATCTCATTTAATTTGATCATATCTCACCTTTGTCATATTTCTCATCTCTTCTAATCTCATTTAATCTCATTTCATTCTACCACATCACTTTACCTCAGTTCACCTTATCAGATAAGAGATGAGGCTTATCTATCTCATTTTATCTCATCTCATCTGTATCATCATCTCCTCTCTACCTTCTCATTCTTCTACTTTTCCTTGTTCATCATGAAGTTGTGTTTATCAACGTTGTGTTGCGCTGCCTGTTGTTAAATGTGTGACTGTTTGCAGGTCGTGTGTTCAATGGATCAGGGAAACCTATCGACAGAGGACCAGCCGTCCTGGCTGAAGACTTCTTGGACATCATGGGTCAGTTTCTGCTCTAAAGTCGTCTCTGTTCATTTAGATTTAATCAATGAGTCAGTTTCTGTGAAAACATGATCAAATCCTTCTGACTGAAATGTTGTATGTGTGTGTTTTCTCAGGTCAGCCCATTAACCCTCAGTGTCGTATCTACCCTGAGGAGATGATCCAGACTGGATTATCTGCCATCGACGGCATGAACAGCATCGCCAGGGGCCAGAAAATACCCATCTTCTCTGCTGCAGGACTGCCCCACAATGAGGTAGCCATGTGTCTATGTTTGAGACGAGCCTCCATTGACATAATGCATCTTCTAGCCCCTTACCTGTGGGTCTCAGAAAAATGGACGCTATCTGTGTTGACACCTGCTGTTAATTAAAATGTGTCTCCACATGCGTCTCCAGCCAGATCTCCTTGAGGAGCTAATCAAGATGATCACGTCAGTAATTAACCACCATCTCATGCATTGATTCTTGTGTCGTCTGTTTCCTCCTCTCCGTCGTCAGATCGCTGCTCAGATCTGTCGTCAGGCCGGTTTGGTGAAGAAGTCTAAAGATGTGATGGACTACAGCGAGGACAACTTCGCCATCGTGTTTGCAGCCATGGGGGTGAGAACGTCAGGTTCTTCTTCGTTTGACTTCCTGTCATAGCCTCTAACCCATCAGACACAACCCCTGATTCTGAAAAAGTTAATAAAAACAGAGTTTAATAATCATTTAAATCTATATGGCATCTGACACGTTGACACTGAAACATTGACACTGAGGAACATTACTCCATGTTAGAGAGGTTTAGTTTTCACTCTTTAATTTGCAGTTATGATGCGGTGGAAGTTAAAAAGTCAGTTTCTGCTGTGTACTTCTAAATTCTCCTGATGTTCTCTGATCCATGATTGTTCAGTTTGGTCTAAACGTGTGGACTGGATGAATCTGGAAACTTTAAGGTTCTAGTGCAGTGATGTGAGCTGAACAGTTTTCTTGCTGGATTTGTATTTTTTATTTATTTTCCAAAGAATCTCTGTCCTACAAATCCTAGGACACTTTGGACAGATGTCCTTTGACGAGTCATGAACATTTTACAGGGGGAACTGAAAATGTTTCCTCACTGAAAGCTGACTTTAGTGTCGTAAATAAAACTGAATGAAGTCGCTCTGTTCTCTGTCGCCAGGTCAACATGGAGACAGCCCGGTTCTTTAAGTCGGACTTTGAGGAGAACGGATCCATGGACAACGTCTGTTTGTTCCTCAACCTGGCCAACGACCCCACGTATGACCTTTTACTGTGATAAGAAATTATCTGTGGAGCATCTAAAAATAAGCTGAAACAAGGGCAGCAGGACCTGTTGGGTTTCTGGCGGCTAGTTCTTCAGCTTGTTCTTTAACTTATTCCGTGACCTGAACGTCTGAGAACCTTCTAATCATTTATTGAGATACTGACGAGCACTCTTTAACTATTTTGGATAGATGTGGCACACGTAGAGACCAAGGTTCTTACTAAATGTCTTGTCTTTTAAAGGGAAAGTCTTCATTTCCTCCTTTAGTCTTCATGGATGTGTTTAAATTCCCTCATATATCCAATGGTGCATGTTATGGATGTTTACCTGAGCAGTTATTCAGCCTGAGGTTGGAATAAGACCCACGTCGCTCTGGTCTTTTATTGCAGCATCGAGCGAATCATCACGCCTCGTTTAGCTCTGACTTCAGCCGAGTACCTGGCCTATCAGTGTGAGAAGCACGTCCTCGTCATCCTCACCGACATGAGCTCCTATGCCGAGGCTCTCCGAGAGGTCGGCTGCAATCTCGCCGCATTTGTTCTGAAATAAACCTGCAGGAAATTGGAAATGGATTTTACGTCTGCTCGCCCCACGCTCAGGTGTCTGCAGCCAGGGAGGAGGTGCCGGGCCGCAGAGGTTTCCCCGGATACATGTACACGGACCTGGCCACCATCTACGAGAGAGCCGGCAGAGTGGAGGGACGCAACGGGTCCATCACACAGATCCCCATCCTCACCATGCCCAACGACGGTACGGCCCGATGCTAACGATGCTAAGGACTGCAGGGCTGTTAGCTTCACTGTTAGCTTCACTGTTAGCTTCACTGCGTGCTCTTGTGTCCCTCAGACATCACTCATCCCATCCCTGACCTGACGGGCTACATCACAGAGGGACAGATCTACGTGGACAGACAGCTGCACAACAGACAGGTAACGAAGACGTGAAGACACAGTAGAAGAAGTCAGCTCTGACTACGGTGTGGTCCCAAGTTTGGACTTGACTCGGGCAAACCCGTTGATGAGGAACTGACTTGGGACTGATCCTGACTTGAGGTCCAAGACACGATAGACTTGACTTTCTTGAGACTCACTAGGATGAACTTTGATTGACTTGACTTTTGATGTTGATCTTGACGTGGGACTTGTTGCTCTTGACTTGGGACTGTACACCAGCTGGTCTTGACTTATTTGACTTAGGACTTGGGCCTTGATGCCAGAGGACCTGAAAGTCTCAACATGACTCTTCATTTGGGATTAACTTTAGGCCTCACTTGAGATTTGTTAGTCCTGACTTGGGAGTTGACACTTGACTTGGATCTTGTTGGGTTTAACTTAACGCCTCAGTTATGACTCGTTAGTCTTGACTTGAAACTGTTAGAGTTGACTTGGGACTCATTTTGTCTTGGAACTTGTCTGTCTTGATTTTGGACTGGTTAGTCTTGACTTGAGGCTACGTCTTAGACTTGTTAGACTTGGGACTAGTCATGATTTATAACTTGCTGCTCCTGATACGGGACTTGACTCGAGTGGATCTGATGAACTTGGGACTTGACTTGTTGCTCTTATCCGACAGAAGTTTTGATTTGATAGCTGTCCTGGGACTTGTTGCATTTGACTTGACGGCTTCAAACCTGAATGACTTGACATGACTATTCATTTTGGATTAACTTAAAGTCTTGACTCTTTGTTCCTCACCAGAGATGTGCTAGTCCTGACTTGGGACCTGACCCAGGTAGACCTGAAGGTTTCTGTAAGACTTGTTGTAGTTGAGACTGAAACAAACACAGAAACGTCTCCAGGTTGTTTTGTCTCTTTGTGGCGCCCTCTAGTGGCTGATCAGTGTCACAGCTACATCCTCTGAATAGTCTGTATTTCTGGACACATCTCTCTCTTCTTTGTCCCATCGTCCCGTCCTCTCTCCGTCCTCTGATCAGATCTATCCTCCCATCAACGTGCTGCCGTCTCTCTCCCGTCTGATGAAGTCCGCCATCGGGGAGGGAATGACCCGCAGAGACCACTCTGACGTGTCCAACCAGCTGGTGAGTCCCAACCTGCTGCTTCCTGCTCGTATTAAACGCACCACTCTTATAACATATATGTGTGTGTGTGTGTGTGTGTGTGTGTGTGTGTGTGTGCAGTATGCGTGCTACGCCATAGGGAAGGACGTCCAGGCCATGAAGGCCGTGGTGGGGGAGGAGGCTCTGACTGCAGACGACCTGCTCTACCTGGAGTTCCTCACCAAGTTTGAGAAAAACTTCATCTCCCAAGGTGCAGTGGGGCACCACATTGATTTTATTTGATTTATAACATTTTAATGAATTTTGTTGCTTTCATGGAGCTTAGAGTTCTGCATGCTGATAAAATGTTTTTTTCCACAGATAACTAAACAAAACAAAAATGTTAAATGAGTCACATCATTTCCTCTTTGAAGATATTAACTCATAAACTGACTTTGAAGACAAATAATCATCTTTAACGTAACCAATAATTGTTTATATGAAACTAAACAGGTTTAAAGTCTGAGCCTTTTTAATTATTCCTCATAATGAACTGACTTTATTTAAAGCTGAAGACAAAACGCTTCTAAAACTAAAAAAATATGCAAATAAACTCACAATGACGAGCTCTTAAATGAAACTGCTGCTAAACAGGAAATGACAGAGAATCTGTTTTTGATCAACGTTCTGTTTTGTGATGTTCTACGTACGTCCAGGCGCCTACGAGAACCGGAGCGTGTTTGAGACTCTGGACATCGGCTGGCAGCTCCTGAGGATCTTCCCCAAAGAGATGCTGAAGAGGATCCCTCAGAGCACCCTGGCAGAGTTTTACCCCCGAGAAGCCAAGCACTAACACCGACGCTTCCCTCCATTCCTTCCGGTGACGTCAAACATCCAAGTGTAGTGTTGTGACACTCGTGACCTTCATGTGGCCTTGACGACAAACCTTCCCCCGCTTCCACAGAGGAGAGAGAGGACGGTGACGGGTTGAGTTCAGAAGAACCTGATGAAGAGGATGATGATGATGATGAGGATCTTTTCATTAGTGTCTCATGCCTTTAATTTGCAGATGAGAGAGACACAAACAAGCTTTTAGGACAGGACAGAGAGAAGTAGAGAGATTTATTTACGATGGTCAGTGCCTCCTGAATGTTTAATTTGCACTCTCAATTTCTGAACAAATTAAACCAGAAATGTGTTCATGACAGGAAATTAATTATTTAATTTTTTTTCAAAAAACAAAACAAACCAAAAGAGACTTCGCACTAACAAAACCTAAAGATGATTACATTTAAAACCAGCTTTCATGTCGTAGACTTCAACAGTAACTTTTAGTTGACTCATGATGGTCTGTTTTAGCAAGCGTTTATTTGGGTCGTCTTAATTATATATGTTTAAGAAGGGGAACAATTTCTAAACGGAAAAAATCTGATTAATTATTCAAGTCATGGTTGTATTCAGCTGGACGTTCTGACAGAAATGAGACGTCGGTACCATCACCTCCCTGACATATAACCGTAGAGTTTCTGTCTGTACTGGTTCTATTTGATTTGCATGACGGTGAAAAAGAGTTAAATGTTGTTCTATGTGGCTCTAAAACGGTCTTTAAAAGTCTTTAATTGTCAGAAGCTGGTGGATGTTGCTGTGTGGTCTAATTAAAGACTCATTAAAGGCTAAATTACATTTACATGTCTGAAGTGACGTCTGCATGAATGATGACTCTTTAACGACAGCTCTGTGTTCTCATTAGGCTGCTGCAGGCTTTTCAGAATAAAAGCCTTTCTGTTCTTGCTCGTTGCCTCCGATGGCAACGCTTTGACAGCCTGTCATGTTCCTGTCTGTGGAGACACCAGATGATTCAGTGATTCCTCTGTGGTTTAAATGTCTGCTCGGTGTTTGTTGGGTTTACTTTCAGTTATTCTGCTGCCAGAAGCTTCTAGTGATGATGATTCTGTGTTTCGTTCGTTCTCTCTCTGTGTCTGTTCGCTTCACGTCGGCCTTTAAACGTCTATGAATTGTTCTTGGTGTCTGCACGGTGTGTTCAGATTCACTGCAGATAGAAACTGCATGCACTGCCGCTGAATGTTTCCTGTTGGTGCCTCAAGTGTCATGAAATAAAATAAAAGCTGCTGCTGCCTCATTATTTCTGATCGGATGTCTTCATTGTTGGCTTGTTTTTAACCAAAGAACAAGAGTTACCTTCTTATAAACTGCAGAAGAAGAATTGGTTAGCGGTTAGCATTTTATTAACTGAAGAAGGGTTAGCTTGTTTTCAGCAAAAGAAGAAGAGTTAGCTTGTTTTCAAACAAAGAAGTGTTAGCTTGTTTTCAACTAGAGGGTTAGCTTGTTTCATCTAAGGAAGTTAGCTTGTTTTCAAACAAAGAAGAAGAGTTACCTTCTTATAAACTGCAGGAGAAGAATTGGTTAGGGGTTAGCATTTTATTAAGTTTAGAAGGTTTAGCTTATTTTCAAACAAAGAAGAGTTAGCTTATTTTCAAACAAGGGTTAGCTTATTTTTAACAAATGAAGAAGAGTTAGTTTGTTTTCAAACAAAGAAGAAGAGTTAGCTTGTTTGTCACTAGCTATTAGCTCGGCTAGCAGGCTCAGAGACGTTAGAGGCAGCTTTCTATGAACAGACAAGTAGACAGTGGGACATTATGGACGGATCATCTCCATGAAGGACAGGACAGTGGACGTCAGAGAAGGTGAGTCATGTTTGTCCTCCAGAGATGTCTTCATTAGAAGAGACATATGGTTCCATATTTATGTCTTTATGCTACAGATGTGTTTGTGAATATTTCCCTCAGAGAGCATGGAGTTAGATCAGATCCTCATATCACGTTAAATGTTAACCTGCTGAGAAAATGACTAAATCTGAAACATGGACACTGAAAACAACCTGAGAAGAAGATGTAACTCATTTAAAAAGAGATTCATTAGATATGTATTTTTTTTTTTTTTAATCTTGTATTTTATCTTTGATCTTATATTTTAAGTATTATTTTATTTGAATGTGTGTGGTTTGACTGTACTGTTCACTGTGAGGTTTTATTTTTCTAAGTTGTTCTATTAAAGTTAATAAAGTATAAATGTAACAGACTCTGTGACCTGGCGGTGCAGTTCCTCAGGTGAACACAGGGAGGCGCTGTTGGTCCGTGCAGGCTCAGTTTATTCTCCTGACTCTTAAAACAGAGTCCATCAGTAAATATTTATACTCAGGATAGTCCACGGAGGACACCCCCCTCTCTCCCCCGTATCTCTCTTCCTCTCTGTATGTCCAGCTGTCTGTTTTCTTGTCTTCTACCTGTCCAGATGTCCACTTGTCTGTCTCTCCTCCTGTCTCTCCTTCTGTCTCTCCTCCCTCCACCTGCTTTATGTTCTGTCTCTCGGTCTGTCCTCCTCTCCCTACACCTGTCCCTCCTCCTCCTGATTCTCCTCTTATCTCTCTTCCTTGCTGTCCTCCACCTGTCCAAATGTACTTGTCTGTCTTTCCACCCTTCCCTCCATGTGTCTCTGCTCCTGTCTGTCTTCTTGTCTCTCCTTTTTTGTCTCCTCTCCCCGCCTGTCTTTTTACCTGTCCCTCTTCTGTTTCTCCACCTGTCTGTCTTCCTTTCTGTCTTCTAGCTTTCCAGATGTCTCTCCTCTGTCTGTCTCTCCTCTTATATCTCCCCCTCCTCCTCTTCTTGTCCCTCCACCTACCTCTTTTCCTTTCTGTCTTCCATTCTGTCCAGATGTCTACTTCATGTCCAGATGTCTACTTCATGTCCAGATGTCTACTTCCTGTCCCTCCGCAGTTGTCAGGTGTGTCCATTATGGACTAAGTCAAACGAGTTCAGATCTCGATTTATTTTATTTTCATATTTAAATGTCCCATATAGACGTCTCACTGTGGACACATTTATTTAAACGTCCAAAACATGAGCATTCACATCTTATCTAAAATAAAAACTCAAACAGCAGCGATGATAAGACAGTGAAGTAGAGTAGAATGAATGTCTCTGTCCCCTGGACGCTGTATTAAACTAAATGACAGCTAGTCCAGCACGGTGTGGAGGAAGTGGACTGCAGACTACTTCATGTTTCAGTGTCAGGAAGGTTTTTATTTTCCACTAAAACATTAGGTTTTTCTTCACACGTCTCTCCACTGGTAGCGTTTAGTGTCATTGAACTGTTTTCTGCCTCCCTCTCGTCCTCCTGTTGACATGAATGCGAGTGGACAAGTGTGAGGCTGTGATATTGATGGATGGTGGCAGGTATGTGGCGTCTCTGTCCCTCTACGCTGCTGTGATTGCTCACAGTGACTGGTCCTCCGCCGCCCTGTCGCCGTGTCTTCGTGTGCACATGCACGGTGCTGGAAGCTGTCGGCGGTTTCTCGGGGCGGCAGGACGTCGCTGTTCACGGCTCCAGAGTCGCTGCAGGGGTGTGGCCCCACAGTGGACCTCTCCAGTGTCTTCACAAACTTTAAATCTGTTTGAAGGAGCTGTACACTGGTAAACACACTGCAGACACTTTGCTCTCACTGAGACCTTTACAACAATGTGTTACACGCCTTGGTGACTGGTTTCCCTGGAGACTGTGTTTATGGATTCTATAATGTGCACAATAGTAGAGTCAAATGGAGAGTGGGCCTGGTTCTATTTTTACTAGAACCTTTGTGGTATTTCTATAAACTCTTGTTGCTGAACAACTTCAGAATGATATCGTTGCTATCTGAGTAACATGCTAGGTCTTTAATGACGGTAGGCTAACCGAATGCTAGCATAAAATAACTTCCACTGTTCTTTCTTTGACGCTAACACTAGCTAACCTAGCTAGCTTAGCAGTGTCTCCAGATCTCTTGTCCCTGACCTAGTCTAGTGTGTGCCCCGCCACTCGACTTGTTAGCTAGCTTAGCTACGAGGCTGAACATAGTTTAAGTATTAACGATTAATAACCGGTCAACTTAGGTTCTGTTACTGAAATACACCTGAAGTCTGACATTTCTAGAGTAGTACTTGATGTTTTAAATGACAACAGGGCGAAAAAATAAGCAAATTTACTTTGTTTCTTTGATGTTAACTTCTAACTGTGATTTTATTTTTTACTTGATAGAATATATTAATAAAGACATTACAGCCTGTTCCATCTGTTGCCTATAAGCTTTAAACACAGTGATGTGTATCTAACGTGTGGAAGCATGAGGCTGTGAACTGAAGGTGACCACACTGATAGCAGCCTGTTAATCTGCAGGAGCGTCCTCCCTGAGTTTGATAACTGTTTCTGGCTGTGGCTCAGGAACACTGCAGCGGCTCCAGGCCCTGCTTCCCAACCTCGACTGCATCATTTATTCCTGTTTATTCCCGTGTTCCAGTTCGTCTCGGTGCATGTGTGCAGCGCTGGAAAGAACAGCCAACATGCATGCATGCGTCTCTCTGTGTGCTTTCACATTAAGGCCAGAAAAGCTTTTAATTAGACTCAAACTGGGACTATCTCATCCGTTCTGTAACTCAGTATCACTCTTAATTATCTGTGGGCGCAGTGCAACGGTGTGTGTGTTTATGTGTGTGTATGTGTGTGTGTATGTGTGTGTTTATGTGTGCGATCTAAAGGGTAGATAAACACACGCTTCCTGCACACAACTAGAATTATTCATGAGCCATCACCATGTATTCCCAAACACACAACACACACATAATTTAAATTATAATGTTAAAATACCCACACATGCTAAGAGACATTATACACACACACATAAGTATGTTTATGAAAGCAGTAAACAGTCAGTGAAAGCTAGGTAGATGTATTGTTAGCAGGGAGGCTAGGAAGCTACGAAGAGCTACTGTTAGCTGAAAGGTTAGGAAGAGCTACTGTTAGCTGATAGGCTAGGAAGCTACGAAGAGCTACTGTTAGCTGGAAGGCTAGGAAGCTAGGAAGGGCTACTTTTAGCTGGAAGGCTATGAAGCTAGGAAGAGCTACTATTAGCTGGGAGGCTGGGAAGCTAGGAAGAGATACTATTAGCTAGGAGGCTGGGAAGCTAGGAAGAGCTACTATTAGCTAGGAGGCTAGGAAGCTAGGAAGAGCTACTGTTAGCTGATAGGCTAGGAAGCTATGAAGAGCTACTATTAGCTGATAGGCTAGGAAGAGCTACTGTTAGCTAATAGGCTAGGAAGCTATGAAGAGCTACTATTAGCTGATATGCTAGGAAGAGCTACTGTTAGCTGGGAGGCTAGGAAACAGGAAGAGCTACTATTAGCTAGGAGGCTAGGAAGCTAGGAAGAGCTACTATTAGCTGATAGGCTAGGAAGAGCTACTGTTAGCTAATAGGCTAGGAAGCTATGAAGAGCTACTATTAGCTGATAGGCTAGGAAGGGCTACTGTTAGCTGGGAGGCTAGGAAGCTAGGAGGAGCTACTATTAGCTGGAGGCTAGGAAGCTAGGAGGAGCTACCGTTATCGGAGAGGTTAGGAAGAGCTACTATTCGCTGTGAAGCTATGAAGAGCTCCAAACCGTCATACAGAGCAGTCCTCTCCTGAATCAGCTGATCCACTCTTGATTGATTTTCACGTTGTTGTGAAATTATTTGAGGATTTAAACGTTAAGAGTTTACTGTGTGACTTTTGAACCAAGTTCCATCACTTCCTGTTTCTCTTCACGCGCTCTGATCTTAATGTCAACAAGTTTTAATCCTCGTCTAGACTCCAGTTAAACATGGAGGTACTTCACTCAGCGTTGATTCAACATCATCGTCACAATATGTTGCTTCTGTTCCCCGTCTGTCAGGGAACGTCTGGAGTACCACAGATCCATGTATTGTTTAAAATGTCTCAGCTGTCCTCAGATAACTCAGGACTCCATCAGACAGAGACTCTGAGTCCTGTCACAGAAATAATTCACCAGAGAAGAAGCCACATCAAACCAAACTTATATTCCTTTATTCCTCGTTAGAGAGAGCAGACGTTTAATGATGAACGTCGGTGACTCAGGTTCTTCTTCGTTTATTCGTCCTCTGTTTCACTGATTGACCTCCAGACGCTTTCACCGCCGCCGCAACAAGTTCCTGTAAAAAATAAAGTGAAAGTCGAGGAGGTGTTAGAGTCTAATGGATCCACAGATGAGTTTACTGGTCCAGACTGTTCAGAGGCTGACCCAAGGCTGTGGGGAGTTCACTGCCTCTAATAACAGTGGGACACTACAGACTCTATGGTTAGTTCATAGAGAGAAAGTTCTGTGATTAGTTCACTGTCTTTATTGACAGTGGGACCGAACAGTATCTTTGTGCATCATTTGTTTAACGTCTCATTTTCAACCTCGTTGAACTGAGCTGAAGAGAAACATTTAATTTATTTATGTGAAAGAAGCTGCAGAGATTGAGGCATTAGATTTATTCATCTGGTGAAAACCTACACACGCTGACACTTCCTGTTGAGTGTGTTTGTGTGTTTTGGTGTGTTTGTGTGTTTTTGTGTGTGTGGTGTGTTTGAGGAAGCTGGGGCATGTGGATGAACGCTCCTCGGTCTTACACTGATCCATGAAGGATCCACCACAGAGTTTCTACAGGGAGGATTGTCAGAGCAAAGAGGAGAGGAAACACACCAATCAGCCACAACATTATGACCACCTTCCTAATATTGTAACATGGTCCTTCTGAGGGTGTCCTGTTGTTAGTGGGGGGGCCTTTGAGGGGAGGGGCCTCTGTGGATCATCCCACAGATACTTGATCAGTTTGGGATCTAGTGAATCTGGAGGCCAGGTCAACACCTTGTGCTGTTCTTCATGTTTTTTTTTTTTTGTTGTTCCTAAAGTGTTTTTGTGTGTGTGTCTGTGTCAGGCTGCATCCTGCTGGGGATGGCTGCTGCCATCAAGGAGTGTCATTGCTATGGGGTGGGGGGGCCTGGTCTGGTCTGGTCTAGGTGGGTGCTACATGTCTAAGTAACATCCACACCAATGAATGCCAGGTCCAGAAGTTTCCCAGCAGAACACTGAACTGTCACAAGATGGTTTAAATGTTACTCACTTCTCCTGTCAGTGGTCATAATGTTGTGGCTGATCGGTGTATGTAGAGGACACTAGTAGTCCAGTATTGTCCAGGAACAGTTGACATTTTGTCTGTGTCTCCCTCTCTCTCCTCCACTCTCGTCCCAATCTGCTTGTTTCTGTTAGTTTGTTCTGTAACGAGGCCTCGTTTACTGCTGCATCCCTCCATCCCTCCATCCCTCATCCCTCCATCCCTCCATCCCTCCATCCCTCATCCCTCCATCCCTCCATCCCCCCATCCCCGCATCCCTCCATCCCTCCATCCCTCCATCCCTCCATCCCCGCATCCCTCCATCCCTCCATCCCTCCATCCCTCATCCCTCCATCCCTCCATCTCTCCATCCCTCATCCCTCCATCCCTCCATCCCCCCATCCCCGCATCCCTCCATCCCTCCATCCCTCCATCCCTCATCCCTCCATCCCTCCATCTCTCCATCCCTCATCCCTCCATCTCTCCATCCCTCCATCTCTCCTTCCCTCCATCTCTCCATCCCTCCATCCTTCCATCTCTCCATCCCTCAGGACAGGAGCAGCCTCATGTTTGAATAATGACAGAATCAGGATGGTAACAAACTCCCACGCAGAAAGGAAGGAAGGAAGGAAGAGGAAAACGTGACTTTCTGTCAGATTTACAGCAGATAGAGGTCGTCATGGATTCATAGGTTCATGTGACAGATACTGTAAATGTATTTGAGATCCTGTCACAACAAACCAAGCTTCCAGCTGGAGGAGGACTGGACATAGATAGATGGTTTATGGTTCATGGTTCAGTAACAGGATCAGCTCTGAGTCTCAGATCTGTTCACACTGCACCACGTCCTACCACCTGGACCGTCCCACCAGCAGGGGGCAGTGTTGTTCTGGTGGGACCGGCTGCACACTGTAAAAAATATGTCAACTAAATTCAGTTGGTTCTGGCGGAAAAATTTGTTTAATAATGTTATTTATTTATTTACTATAAATATAATGAAGAGAGGTCAGGGTTAAATTAATCTGAGCTACTGATAGGAAGAAGAAGGGACGGATGGATGGATGGATGGATAGATGGATGGGAGGAAGAAAGGAAGGAAAGATGGAATGGACAATGAAAGAAGGTACGTAACGATGAAAGGAAGGAAGGAATGAAAGAAAGAAGGAAGAAAGAATTGAGTGATGGAAGGAAGGGAAGAAGAAAAGATGGAAGCGAGGAAGAATGAAAAGAGTTAGCAGGAGGACCTTTACGTCTATGTCTGTGTTTCATAATAACTTTCAGGTGTGAGTTTTGTTTGTCGTCAACGTTTTCCTCTTTTCATTGAACTCTTCTTCCAGCTTCCTCTCTGTTTCCTCTTTGGTTTCCTCTCTGTTTCCTTCCTGGTTTCTTCTACAGTTTCCTCTCTAGTTTCCTCTCTGTTTCCTCTCTGTTTCCTCTCTGGTTTCCTCTTTGGTGTCCTCTCTGTTTCTTCTCTGTTTTCCTCTCTGTTTCCTCTCTGTTTCCTCTCTAGTTTCCTCTCTGTTTCCTCTCTAGTTTCCTCTCTGTTTCCTCTCTAGTTTCCTCTCTAGTTTCCTCTCTGTTTTCCTCTCTGTTTCCTCTCTGGTTTCCTCTTTGGTGTCCTCTCTGTTTCCTCTCTGTTTTCCTCTCTGTTTCCTCTCTGTTTCCTCTCTAGTTTCCTCTCTGTTTCCTCTCCAGTTCCCTCTCTGTTTCCTCTCTGGTTCCTCTCTGTTTCCTCTCTGGTTTCCTCTCTGTTTCCTCTCTGTTTCCTCTCTGGTTTCCTCTCCAGTTCCCTCTCTGTTTCCTCTCTGTTTCCTCTCTAGTTTTCCCTCTGTTTTCCTCTCTGTTTTCCTCTCTGGTTTCCTCTCTGTTTCCTCTCCACTTCCTCTCTGGTTTCCTCTCTGTTTCCTCTCTGGTTTCCTCTTTGGTGTCCTCTCTGTTTCCTCTCTGTTTTCCTCTCTGTTTCCTCTCTGTTTCCTCTCTAGTTTCCTCTCTGTTTCCTCTCTAGTTTCCTCTCTGTTTCCTCTCCAGTTCCCTCTCTGTTTCCTCTCTGTTTCCTCTCTGTTTCCTCTCTGGTTTCCTCTCCAGTTCCCTCTCTGTTTCCTCTCTGTTTCCTCTCTGGTTTCCTCTCCAGTTCCCTCTCTGTTTCCTCTCTAGTTTCCCCTCTGTTTTCCTCTCTGGTTTCCTCTCTGTTTCCTCTCTAGTTTTCCCTCTGTTTTCCTCTCTGTTTTCCTCTCTGGTTTCCTCTCTGTTTCCTCTCCACTTCCTCTCTGGTTTCCTCTTTGGTTTCCTCTCTGTTTCCTTCATGGTTTCTTCTACAGTTTCCTCTCCAGTTCCCTCTCTGTTTCCTCTCTAGTTTCCTCTCTGTTTTCCTCTCTGGTTTCCTCTCTGGTTTCCTCTCTGTTTCCTCTCTGGTTTCCTCTTTGGTGTCCTCTCTGTTTCCTCTCTGTTTTCCTCTCTGTTTCCTCTCTGTTTCCTCTCTAGTTTCCTCTCTGTTTCCTCTCTAGTTTCCTCTCTGTTTCCTCTCCAGTTCCCTCTCTGTTTCCTCTCTGTTTCCTCTCTGTTTCCTCTCTGGTTTCCTCTCCAGTTCCCTCTCTGTTTCCTCTCTGTTTCCTCTCTGGTTTCCTCTCCAGTTCCCTCTCTGTTTCCTCTCTAGTTTCCCCTCTGTTTTCCTCTCTGGTTTCCTCTCTGTTTCCTCTCTAGTTTTCCCTCTGTTTTCCTCTCTGTTTTCCTCTCTGGTTTCCTCTCTGTTTCCTCTCCACTTCCTCTCTGGTTTCCTCTTTGGTTTCCTCTCTGTTTCCTTCATGGTTTCTTCTACAGTTTCCTCTCCAGTTCCCTCTCTGTTTCCTCTCTAGTTTCCTCTCTGTTTTCCTCTCTGGTTTCCTCTCTGGTTCCTCTCTGTTTCCTCTCTGGTTCCTCTCTGTTTCCTCTCTGGTTCCTCTCTGTTTCCTCTCTAGTTTCCCCTCTGTTTTCCTCTCTGGTTTCCTCTTTGTTTCCTCTCTGTTTCCTCTCTGCTCCTGGTTGGTTGGTCTGATGGATGGGCCTGATGGTCTATCTATAGGAGCACTAAGAAGCCAAAAGCCATGTAATTGCAGTCCAATTAACAGGCGACAGAATGACTAATGTCGACCTCCTCCCATTTCCACCTCCCCCTCCTCTGCCTCCATCGCCCCTCACACACCTTTTAAATAATTTCTCATCTGTTGTTCGACGGCCTGTTCCCTCCATACCCTCCACTCTTTCCGGTGTGGACGTGTCTCCCTCGACCTCCTCTCCTACTCCACTCTGATGAGAGGCTCAGGGCTAAAGCTAAAGCTGCTGAATTAGCGCAGCATGTGTCTCTGTTTGGCTGCCTCCACTCCAGTGCTGCTGACTGGGCTTTTTCTTGCTGTAATATGCAGATGCTAGTCATATGCTAGTGTCTGGAGTGGTGTTTCTCTCTAATAGCTACACGGCAGACGGGTCAGAGAGTGGGTGGGAGTGTGTGTTCATGACAAAGAGGGGGATGCTAAAAATGAGCCGGTTCTTTGCAGCCTGGGATTACCACGGGATGACCCTGCTGCTCTTCAAACACACCAGTTAATGTGTGGGGTCATCTGAACATGTAGGAAGGTCAAAGTCTGTCCGTTAGCATCTGTGGTGCTAGTTTATCTCCTGCACCGTTGACTCCAGCTGGTCGGTCCGACTTTCATCTTTGTCTCGTCTGAATGTTCAATTCAGGAGAGGCCACGGTTTGGAGCCTTTCCTAGCTTCCTAGCCTCTCAGCTAACAGTAGCACTTCCTAGCTAATGGTAGTGCTTCCTAGCTTGCTATCTAACAGTACCTAGCCTCCCAGCTAACAGTAGCACTTCCTAGCTAGTGGTAGTGCTTCCTAGCTTGCTATCTAACAGTAGCACTTCCTAACTTCCTAGCTAACAGTAGCGCTTCCTAGCTTCCTAGCTAATAGTTGCACTTCGTAGCTTCCTAGCCTAATAGTAGCACATCCTAAGTTTCTAGCTAACAGTAGTGCTTCCTAGCTAACAGTAGCACTTCCTAGCTTCCCAGCTAACAATAGCACTTCCTGCCTTCCTAGCTAATAGTAGCACATCCTAGCTTCCCAGCTAACTGTAGTTCTTCCTAGCTAATAGTAGCACATCCTAGCTTCCTAGCTAACAGTAGCGCTTCTTAGCTAATGGTAGCACTTCCTAGCTTCCTAGCCTCCCAGCTAACAGTAGCACTTCCTAGCTTCCTAAGTATTTGTAGCACTTCCTGGTCTCTTTGCTAATAGTAGTTTGTTTGAGAAACCCAACATGCGCAGCTGAAAGCGTCCTGGGCTAATGTCCTGGGACGTAGAACCTTGTCTAGATTGATCTGGACCACACGTGACCTTTGACTAATTCTGTAAATCTCCAGTCTTCATGTTTTTGTGTCCAACCTGGTTAATTTACCAAGGACGAGAATTAAATATTTTAAACCTTTTGCTGTTGTGAATGCACCGAGGATCCAACCAGTAAAGTTTGGAGGTAATCCGAGACTGGGCCAGCTCCAGCTATGAGTCACCTAACATCGTCTGTCAGGAAGTAAACAGGACGGTTATTTCCAGATCCAGGAATAGCTCCTTAACTTGTGTTTTCTATTCTGCTTAAAAAGGGACTGAAACCTTTACTAAGAGCTTTATCTGAAAACTCACGTGTCGGCCACACATCCCTCATTCTGTCCACCCCCCACCCCGTGCTCGGGTGGGCCGGGGCATCCTGTGAGGGAGATCTAACGAGAACGAGGATGAAACGAGACGACGAGAAGCTCACGAGGCTTTGATGTGACATTTATTTCATGTGTGTGTTTGGCTCCAGCCCACAGGAGGAAACAGGAAGCTAATGCTAACGTAGCCGTCACATGGAGACGAGAGTTTTATCAGAGTCACTGATCAGAGGAAAACATGGAGCCTGATGACTGACAGCTGACACTCCTCTCCTCCTCCTCCTCCTCCTCCTCCTCCTGCTTCATGCTTCTTCCTTCCTCCTCCTCCTCCTCTTCCTCCTCCTGCTCCTCCTCCTCTGACCGCAGATTGCTGTGTCTGCCTTCTAAGGTCACTCATTTAGAGGAGAAGAGGTAAAAGAAGAAAAAAGGAAGAAAAAGAGGGAAAGGAGGAAGAAGAAGAACAAAGGAGGAGGAGGAAGGAGGAAGGAGGAAGGAGAATTAGAAAAGGGACCGATAAGAGGTAAAAGGTGAAGAAGGAGGAAGAGGAGAAGAAATGAGGAGAAGGAAGAAGAGGAGAGGAGCTGGAGGAAGAGGAGAAGAAGAACTAGGAGGGGGAGGAGGAGGAGCAGGAGAAGAAGAGGAGAGGAGGATAAAGATGGAATAGGAGAAGAACAAGAAGGTGAACAGGAGGAGGAGGACAAGAGGTAAAAGAAGAAAAAGGGAGGAAAAGGAAGAAGAGGAAGAGGAGAACAAAAGAGGAGGAGCAGAGGTGACGGAGGAGGGGGAAGAGGAGAATGAGAGGAGAAGAAGGAGGAGGAGAAATAAGGAGTAGAGGGGGAAGGAGGAGGAGAAGAGGTAAAAGAAGTAAAAGGGAGGGCAAGGAGGAAGAAGAGGAGGAAGGAGCAGGAGGAGAGGAAGGAGAAGAAGAAAAATGAGGGATATAAGAGGTAAAAGGAGGAGAAGGAGGAACAGGAGAAGAAAGGAGGTGGAAGAAAATGAGGAGAAGAGAAGAAGGAGGAAGAGAAGAAGAGGAAGGAGAAGTAAAAGAAGAAGGAGGAGGGAGGAGGATGAAGAGGTGAGAAGAACAAGAAGGTGAAGAGCAGGAGGAGGAGGAGAAGGAAATGATATTTATATAAACTGTGTATATAAACTATAAGCTGTATAAACAGTCTGTTTAGGTGTCAGAACTGATCCAGGTTGGTAAACTGGATCCTAATCCTGATCCTGATTCTGATCCTGATCCTGATCCTGAATGACTCTCTGATCAATGAGTCAAAAGTGAGTCAAATTAGAATCAATGAAGCCATCAGAGTATGGAGCTCTGCTGCTCACTGCTCCTCCAACATGCTCCTCCAGGCTGCTCCTCCTACCTGCTCCTCCAGGCTGCTCCTCCATGACCCTCATTAATCCCTGGAGGTCAGAGGTCAGAGCCGTCCCAGCAGGGTTTCAGTTTCCTGCTCAAGGCCACAGGATGGATCTTTGAGGTCAGATTGGTTTGAACCTGAGACTTCCAGCTGAGAGCAGATCTTTGTTAATTATCATGTAGATGGAAGAAATTAACCTCAGCACCTCCTAACAAGTCTGACAGCCTGGAGTCAAACTGGTGGCTCTTTGACGCTGAACTCCTCCTCACTCCTCGTAACTCCAGCAGCTCAGATTCTAATCCAGACAGACCAGGACTTCACACTCTGAGCTCAGAGCCACTGGACATGTGACTGACAGCGTCACATCTACCATCATTAGTGTAGTTTAGGAGGAGGGGAACAGTCGTCTTCGATCTGTCTGACTGTGGATTATTTGTGGGTTCCAAACTCTTTAGAGATGGTTCTGGAACCTTTTCCAGCCTGATGAGCAACAACAACTCTTTCTCTGAGCTCCTCAGAAAGCTCCTTTGTCCACAAACATGTGTTGTGAAGATCAGACTGAGACAAATCCCTGATTTATTGAAACTAAACCAGGAACTGAACCACACCTGAGTCTCATTACATTGATGGAAACACTTCTGAACACATGGACTCTGATTGGATCCTAGGAGGACCTCTCTGATATGTAATATTACCTCACTTTCAAACCTTTAAGAACCGTACACGGGTCACTGTCAAGATTAAAACAGCTGATTCTAGTTTAGATTTGTTTCTTCTTTAGTTAGTTTTCTCCAAGGACAGAAGGAAGGAAGGAAGGAAATGGTACCCAGGACTCATTGTGTGTCACATGTGTCCCAGACCACATGTGGACTGACACCAGATCAGTGTTCACACCTGGACCTGTTTAACCTGGACTCTAGAGACCAGATCAGTGTTCACACCTGGACCTGTTTAACCTGGACACTAGAAACCAGATCAGTGTTCACACCTGGACCTGTTTAACCTGGACACTAGAGACCAGATCAGTGTACACACCTGGACCTGTTTAACCTGGACTCTAGAGACCAGATCAGTGTTCACACCTGGACCTGTTTAACCTGGACACTAGAAACCAGATCAGTGTTCACACCTGGACCTGTTTAACATGGACACTAGAGACCAGATCAGTGTTCACACCTGGACCTGTTTAACCTGGACACCAGAGACCAGATCAGTGTTCACACCTGGACCTGTTTAACCTGGACTCTAGAGACCAGATCAGTGTTCACACCTGGACCTGTTTAACCTGGACACTAGAGACCAGATCAGTGTTCACACCTGGACCTGTTTAACCTGGACTCTAGAGACCAGATCAGTGTTCCCACCTGGACCTGTTTAACCTGGACACTAGAGACCAGATCAGTGTTCACACCTGGACCTGTTTAACCTGGACTCTAGAGACCAGATCAGTGTTCCTACCTGGACCTGTTTAACCTGGACACTAGAGACCAGATCAGTCAGGATGGTGATTGGGTGGTAAACATCAGGTCTGCTGGTCTCTGTCTCTCCGTGTGGAGGGAGGGTGTAGGTTTAAATCCCGTTCTCTGTGTTTATTTTGCTGCTTCATGTTTTAATCCTCTGTGCTGCTGCAGACGTGCTGAAGGTGAAACAAGGAGAGACTGTGACATTTATATCCGTGGCCACACAAGTCAGCATCACCACAGAATGTCTGTGTGTGTGTGTCACTCGCAATTAGTTCCTGTTTGTGTATGTGTATGTGTGTAATGGTGTGTGTGTGTGTGTGTGTGTGAGGTAGTTCATATCAGCAGGAATAGAGTTTGTAGTTCTGGATTAGAGCCCAGCCGCCTGATGTAAACCGCCATGGCAGCCAAACGCACAACGCCAAGCCTCATCACCATGACGACACGT
>NC_140355.1:23285078-23411442 GCF_963514085.1 Chelon labrosus
TGACGACACGTCTGTACCGCCGCAGTTGCCGCCGCTGCCGCCGCCGTCCTCCCCGCTCCAGAATAAACTTTAGTAGATGTAAAGTCAGACAGGACTCACACTTTATTGGATTAAAACACTTTAGCATCACTTGCCAGTTCATTAGGTACACCTGTGAAGTCATTCTACTCTGAAGAAGTTAAACTGATGTAGATGGTGAATCAGCTGGATGATGATTGTGGAGGATGGAGGTTGTGGAGCTGTTAAACTGTGTTTCTGTTATTTAGCCTGAACTCAGCTTCATTTATCAGTCTCACGTAAACTTTCTAACCTTCTGTTTAGATTTTGTTGTGGAAAGAACAAACGGAGGAGAAAACTTATTTTAATGAGCCCTCGCTGTGGAATCAAGGCTAACAGGATTAGCGCCGACCTCGTGTGCTTCGGTTTGCATCAGATGAACACGTCGGACGGTCTGATCGCACCTGTCCTCTCATCTATTCAGTTTAATCTCCTCAGGATTTAGAAGTAAACCCAGAAACATGTGGAGATCCAGGACAACAGTTTAACGTCTATGGAGCTCATCCAGTTAAAATGTTGTGTTTTTTACTAAATATTAAACCTGGTGTCCTGAGGAGCAGCCTGATAAAGTCGCTCCATTCATTCTTCCTTCCTTCCTTCCTTTTTCCTCCATTTGTTCCTTTCTTCCTTTCTTCTTTCCTTCCTTTTGTCTTGCATTTGTTCCTTCCTTTCTTCCTTCCTTCCTTTCTTCCTAGATGGACAGGTGAGACCAGGTGAGACCAGGTGTTGATGATCTGATTAGTTGTTTTAATCATCTTCAAGAATAAACGTGGTAAACTCTGAGGACTGTTCATCCTCCTTCTTCATAAGCTCCTTGTCCTTCATGGTCTTTAGTGATTGATCACTGCGTCTCCTATCAGCACTTCCTTCATAATGATCCTCTCTCAGAGCCACGAATATTTATCTGATGCATTTGTGCTACTGAACTCTGAATGTCACAAACTCCAGAGAGGAAAAGCAGAGCTATAATCTGCTGACTGGAGGGAGGGAGGAAGGGCTGCATCCCATTTACCCTCAAATGAATTTGTCAGGACCGACTGATTTCACTGATTGTTGGGCCGACAAAGAGGAGGTTTATTGAATGTGAGACGGAGAGAAGAAGAAGAAGAAGAAGAAGAAGAAAGGAGGATGAGGAGGATGAGGAGGGCGGCGCTGTCAGAGAAAGAGACATCAGTGGCTTTGACAGCTCTGTGAGAGAGACGTTGCAGAAAGAGATGGAGGGAAACAGACACGAGTGGAGCTGACAGGCCGCAATCAGCTTCAGCGTGAAGCAGAGAGCATGCTGGGAAACAGAGCGGCGCAAAGACGCTACTCTGTCAACACGGACAAAACACGAGTCTGCCAACACGCGCCACACACTAATTTGTCTGTCAAAGCAAATACATCAGCTAATTAGGAAGTTCAGTGACGGCGAGTCAACAGGTGCAATACTTGTACTGTCTCGTCTGTTAATACAATTAACACCTCGCTGGGTATTTGACTAAACAGCTCCGTCAGGGAGGCATCACAGCTGATGGTGTGTTTACAGAGATCAGGCTCAACTTTGACAGATCAGAGCAGTGACCCTGAACGCACCGTACGACCAGTTTAACTCTCTATCTGGGATTAGATTCATTTTAACAAACCAGCAATGAACTGATCCAACTAACGAGAACCGACTTCAACCTGATTCAGCTTCTTCCTCTGAGAATCACCTGGGATCACCACTAGCATCATCATTAGCATCGCCATTAGCATCTGCTCTGGAGTCTCTACTGAACGCCTGATGAAGACATCATGACAGCTCCCAGGATCTGACCACCAACCAACAATCAGACTAAACTCTCTGCAGATTAGAACCCTCGCTTTAAACATTTCCATTAGCATCTCCACCATAAACGTCACAATTAGCATCAGCGTTAGCATCACTACTGGCATCGCCATTAGCATCATGAAAAACATCACAATTTTCACGTCCTTCGACATCGCCATTAATGTCACCATTAGCATCATGAAAAAATTCACCATTAGCGTCACTGGTAGCATCTACTTTAGCATCAACTTGATTTACAACAACAACTGCCTTTCAAGTGTCAGTGTCGCTGTTTAATGAAGGGCCCAGATGCATCATTGACGTCATCATTGCAGCCCAAGAACAAACACGTTTCAGATTTAATCATGAGGCAGTTTTAGAGTTTCGAGGTCACGTTGACAAATATTGGAAAATCCAAAGTCATGTTGCCGTAGCTTCAGTAAAACTAAAGTGTTGCATGTTCCAACCAAACAGGTTCCATGGTTTTCCATCATGCATTGTCAACAACTATTACCTCTGCTTATTTGGTGCAACTAAATTGCCCATAAAGGGTCTTATTGTATATGTGGAAGATGCTTCTCTCAAATGAGTAAGAGGATGATTCAGTCTTGTCTTGTTCAGGTTGCTCGTGTCTAATTACGCGTTTTCCTGGTTGTTTGTGGCTTGAAGTCTCTTTGAAGTCATTTTTATATTTCCCTCTAGTTGTTCTCAGTCATGTCTGGTCCTGTATTTCAGTCGGTAATCGACTGGTGGCCCGTTCAGAGATCCCTCCATGGATCTACAGCAGCACCCACATGTGCAGACCCCGGGGCCCTGCAGTCTGAGGCTCTGAGGCTCTGAGAGCGAAGCTTCAAGGTGAAGCCGGTTGGTTTAAATTTGATCCTATTTCCAGATATTCGGCATCTGACTCCTGCACTGCCGCCGCCACCGACTGAACGGTTATCTGCTCATTTCTCTCCTCTGAGTCCGAGCCAGGTGAGCCGGCTTTCTTCTGGCGGGTGGTTCAGGCCGGAGGAGGAAGTTTAAGTTTGGTCGACTTTCCTGTCTCCTACCTGCAGGCTGCCTGGTGTCTCGTTTGACTGCTCTATTTCTGGCTTCAAGGACACAGGGAGGGAGGAGAGGGAGGAGAGGGAGGAGGTAGAGCGGTGTTTGTATGTGCAGCTGCAGCAGGTTGGATGCCGTCACCTGAAATCAGCTTCAGAGTGTTTTCCTGGTCCTGACGTACGAGTTTATTTCAGAGATAAAACTACTGATCGTCCATCTGTTCATCGGCCACTGATTTAAATGACGTGGACAAAATAACAGAAACGCTGTCAGTACTGTGAAGTTTAATGATCCGAATCAACTCTTCATCTGTTTCACTTTATTTGGGGGAAAAAGTTCCTTCTCACCGTGGATGACGTAGTCTGCAGGATGGTGAAGGTCACCTCATCACCATGACGACACATCTGCATCGCCACCGCTGTCCTGGCCAATGAAAGCTCAGCCCTCCAGAAATAGAAGTCGTTCTAATCTAAATAATCTTGAGTTGATGTAGAACCAGAGTCAGAAAGGTGGTGATTCACCTGATGATCATGGTGGAGGATGAGGATGGAGGTTGTGGTTCTGTTAAACTGGATAGATTTAAACTGTTATATAACCTAGCCCACTGACTGCTATGTCAAAATATTAGGAACATGTGTCAGTTCAATAGTTCTACAAAATGAAAACACAGTTGAATCAACATCTCTCTCAGTTATTAGAAACTAAAGCTGAACACCAGAACCTTCATGGAGACTAGATTTAGAGCAGGACTGGTCTCATTGGTGTACCTAATGAAGTGGCCAGTGAGTGTATATATGTTGTCAATTTGTTTTAAAACATGTAAATAACACAAAGGGATTAGGCTTAAGGAAAGGACAAAAACAATCCCTCTACATAATCTTAAAGGTAAAACTAAGAGGATCTTGAACAGAGCCTTGTGAAACTCCAAAAACAGAAGTCTTGTAAACTCAAAGGTTTTTTTTTTTTTTTTTGTTCAGAACAAGTGAATGTGAACATTTTATTTTAGTTTATTAGAAAGCACAAGTTGCTTTAAAAACTTAATTCACAGACTAGAAAACAGCTGAATCAACATCTCTCTCAGTTATTAGAAACTAAAGCTGGAGACAACGAGTGTACCTAATGAAGTGGCCAGTGAGTGTGTGTCTTGGAGCTTGTGGCGCCCCCTTCAGGCCGAATGAAGCCTCAGTTTCAACAGAAACGTTCTGCCGCCTGCTTTCTGTTTTACATCTGCAGGAATCTTAAGGTTAAAGAAAAGACTTCTGCAAAAATAAATTAAAAAACAAAATGAAAACTTTGTTTTTTGGTGTCTTTGTTGTGTAAATTCTCTGCAGATATAATTTGTTACGTCTCTCAAGTCTTAAAGGTTGGTGGAGGTGGAGATAAAGAGCGTGTCTGAACGAGCTGTCGTCTGCTCTCCGTGGTATTTTACAGCTTTTACTTCTTGTCCTTTGGTCGTCGAAGCTTCTGTTTTAACTCCGTGTTCACGGTTTGGTGCTCGAGGGCCGCCGCCACCGCCGCCGCTGCTGCTCTGGCGTCCACGCAGGAGGCCCCCCCATATAAAGCTGTTTAATCCGTCACCTCTGATAATAGCCCCTGTGGGGAATTGTTCAGTTACACTTAACAGGTGACATTTTCACTTCAAATGTCCGCCCGTTCGTCCCCTCCACCTTATTTACCTCAGAACGCCACGGAAGGACGAGCGGCTGCATCATTAGCGTGCCAGCTAGCCGCGAGTTAATTGCCGCCGCTTTGAACTAAGCTGTACAGACAAATGATCAGGTGTGGTGAGGCTCTGTGCATAGGTGGAGGCATTAGTCACAACATCCAGTCAAAGGACGGGAGGAGATAAGAGCAGCAGTAAAGGGCATCAGCAGCCAGCGTCCCGAGTCACGTGTTACTGTTCTTCTTTTTAAAATCACGTTAAACCACAGACACTAAATATAGACGGTGGAACTGCTCCTTTAAAGTGAAGTCAAATCAAGTAGAGCTCCCCCTGGTGGCTGGCTGCAGTATAGGTCATAAGCTCCACCCCCTCCATGTTAGTGGGCGGGACTTGTATCCCCGAGAAAATAGCATCAGTTTGACCAATGACAGGAAGTGGAGACATGTTGTCCATATTTATATACAGTCTATATATTAAAACTGCATCATGCAGTCTCCTCCAACCAATCAGAGACCACATTAAGCCCCGCCCCAAAACAATCTGATTGGTCCATCAGATCTTTGCTGGAGCAGAATCAGTTCCTAACAGAGAGATTCCAGATCAACTTTCCCTGACACAGATTATTAGTAGGTGGCGTCAAGGTTAAATCAGTTTTGTTGAGTTGAAGAGTTTAGCTTTAACGTCTCTGGTGAAGGACACTGATCACATGGTTCATGTTTGTTCTGCAGCTCCTGATCGGGTTTTCCTGTTGGAGCCGGATCAGCTGACGGCCGTGAAGAGACGGGTCGACACTGAGCTGGACCTGGAGTTACAGGTACAACCATAGTTAATAACGTTACCACCATTAATTCATAGTTAACAGAATATTTTACTGATGTGGAAATAAAATCACATCCAGACATGTTCAGAGTTAACCCTGAGGTCGTAGAGTTTCTGTTATATACTTAAAATAATTCTTTATTTTATAAAACGGTCTCACTTTCCGATCACTGATCAGATACCACAGACAAATCAGACATGACTTTGAGTCCTCCTATCCTTTCCTCCCTTCCTTCCTTCCATCCTTCCTTCCTTCCTTCCTTCAATACATTCTTTCTCCCTTTCTTTCCTTCTGTCTTTCCTTCCTCCTTCCCTCTCTTTCTTCCTTCATTTGTTTGTTCCTTCCTTCCTCTCCTCTTTCTATCCTTCCTTCATTCATTTCTTCTTCCCTTCCTTTCCTTCCTTCCTTCCTTCCTTCTTACTTTCCTTCCCTACAGCCTTCCTTCCTTCTTTCTTTCTTTCTTTCTTGCCTCCTCTCCTTCCTCCCTTCCTTTCCTTCTTTCCTTCCTTTCCTTCTTTCCTTTCCTTCCTTCCTTCCTTCCATCTCTAAATAACTACGATCATAAATAAATCAGATCTTAACATGTGAGAGTCTTTCCATCTTGTTCCAACATCTGGATCATGTCTCCAAGTCAACCAGCAGCTGTTGATGGTTCTGATCCAGCGGTAGGTAGAGATCCATTAGAGACAGCAGCTGCTACAATATTCTACTGACCACATGATGGCGCTGCTGATTTACAGACACACAAACTGAGATCAGATCTCAAGTGCTGGCTGGGGACGCATGTGGAGACACATTTAGATTAAGACCAGGTGGAGACACATTTAGATTAAGACCAGGTGGAGACACAGGGACTTAGAGATGGACACATCTGTTGTATTAATTTAATATTTAGATTCTACCAACTAATACATGTCGTCTCCTGGTGGCGTAGATCTCTGTAGATCTCTGTAGATCTCTGTTTTAATGCTACGTTCAGTAAAAACATTTAACTGCAGCTGGTTCGTCCTGGTTTCTCAATGATTCCTCTATATGAACCAAAACGGGCCGAGCTGAAGTGATTATGCTGCGATATCAGGGGACCGTGAGAGGAGACACAGTTCTCGTTAACAGTAAATATAATGTTTGCTCTGTGGAGTTTCATCGGACGCAGGACGATGTTTAAAGCTCCAGAGACTCAGTCTGCACAGGATCACGTCTTCACACGGTCCATGATAAGAATTCATCATCTTAACTCAGAGATGAATCACCTCCATTCTCTGTTTGAAGCTGCAGTAAACAAACAACAGATAGGAGTGAGGAGACCATGGATCCTTTACTTTAACACCAGCTTTGATAACTGGACAGAAACAATTAGAATAAAACGAGTGAAAGTCACCAGAAGGAAGAATCAGAATCAGCTTCTTAAAGAGGAAATAAATACACATTATTATCTAATCATGGAGGGATATTCTAAAAGAAATAGACTGTAAAATAATACTGATCAAGACATGATCCAGATAATAAAGGTCCTGATTCACTGTGGGTCTATGGATAAGAATTTACTAAAAATATTAAGTCTTAAACAATTTCTTTGAAGGATTAATAAAGTATTCTGATTCTGATTCTGAAGTAAAAGTCCCCAAAACAGTCAAAAAAAACCTAAACTGTCCTCATAACTGCTCCAGTTATTGAGGTAACAGTGACTCAGGAACTCCTGCAGGTTTCTGACTTGAGTCTAATAAAAGTTCAACATTTGTGCAACAATTCAAAGAGATGAAAGGCTGCAGACAGATTAGCTACGCGGCTTAGCCAATCAGGTGCTCTACAGACGCAGATCCAAAATGGAGGCGCGTGTCAGGAAGGAGCAGCACAGTGGCTCTGATATGAAGCCTCTCTGCAGCAGATAACTTTCCACTGAGCTCAGCAGTCAGTGATGGAGCATGGGACACGTCCATGAAACATGAAAGTGTTTGTTGTGTTTTCAGGACGTCAAACTGTTCAGAGGAAAAAACAATAGACAGGATAATAACTGGTTGTTATCAGAGCATGAGTCTGGAGGACAGAGCAACTTCCAGGAAAGTTTATCTGGAGTCTCTCTTTTAGGAAATGATCTGTTGGGCCAATCAGATAGTTTTGGGGCGGGGCTTAATGTGGTGATGGACAGAAGAGTAACAGTAGTCATACACGTCATCTGATCACCGTGTTTGAATAGGCGCGTTCGACTTGATGCAGATCTGTCTGAGTCTGACTTGACGTGATGCATGCTGGGTAGAACAAGTTCATTTTAACCAATCATATTCGAGATCTATGAGCATGACAACCCAGCATGCATCACGTCAAGTCAGATCTGCACAGATCTGCATGAAGTCGAACGCGCCTATTATCTTTATGTTACTATAGTTACCTTGTTTAAGCTAACATAGCAGCTAATGCTAACTTGTTTAAGCTAACATAGCAGCTAATGCTAACTTGTTTAGGCTACCATAGCAGCTAATGTTAACTTATTTAGGCCAACATAGCAGCTAATGCTATCTAGTTTATGCTAACATAGCAGCTAATGTTACCTTGTTTAGGCTAACATAGCAGCTAACGTTATCCTGTTTAGGCTAAATAAATGGCTAACATTAGCTTGTTTAGGCTACCATAGCACCTTGTTTAGGCAGCCAGGTATCCCAGAATGCATTTCACCCTTCATCTGGGCTCATCTGACGCTCCAATCCTCCATCATCATGGTGGATCTGGTGGTAGGAACCAAAATGGTAGACGGTGTTTGGTGGAACTCTGTGTTTGAGTCACGTGTCAGTCAACTGGATCAGTGGCTCCCATTGGTCCAGATCAGCTCAGCCTGGTCCCGCCCACTTCACATCTCTTCCTGTGTGGCTACAACGTTAGCCTCAGTGGCTTCTAGATGTCAAACGGTTGCCTAGCGACAAAGTTCTCATGACTTAACGTCAAATATTTCATGTTCCTACGTCGTAACCCTGAGCTCAGAGGTTCTGTTTGTGTTTCTGTTGACATGTACAGACACAGATTGTCTGAAGCTACAGATTAAAGAGTTCCACATGTCTCTAAGGAATACGATGAAAGCACCGAGGGAAGAGGTGGAGACGCTTCAGATGATGCTCTGCATAAATCTAGTAAAGACAGAAAACGAGGCGCTGCTGCTGCTGGTTTTATTTTCATTTCCAGCGTCTCTGACCTCCTGACACGTGTCGGCGGCGAGGACAGCTCATCTGCAGCCGCTCGGACATAAACAGCCGATGTTTGTCCGACCTTGGAAACCCATTAAAGGCTCCCAGAAGAAACACAAGGAACATTTAGTTTCCTCATACAGTATGCAGCCGCTCAGTTTCCCATTATTTCCCATAAATGTGTGGCCGAGCTGTGTTTTTATTTATTTATTTTTTATTTTCCGGCCTGGAGTGTGTTTGAGATTGACCCGAGCCCAACTCTTATCTCAGATTGATCAGTTAGACAATAACCCGCCTGGGCAGCTACAGACCATAATAACACAGCTTTTAACTCTCTCTCTCTCCTTCTCTCAACTTTTCCAGTTTTCTCTGTCTTGTCTTCTTTTTGCCTCCCCCTCCTCCCTCCTCCCTCCTTCCTCCCTGCTCCCTGCCACTCGCCTCCTCTCCTCTCTACTTATTTCTGACAGTTGGACAGGTCTGTAAGATGCTGGAGCATTTCACACAATGATACCCATTTACAGCGAGGAGTGCTCATAATGACTTCAAATCATCGATAATGGTTCATAATAGCCACTTCTATCCTCCTCCTGCAGGCATTTCAAATGTGCACTGTATTTTTTTTTTTTTAAGGGCAAAACTAAATGTGTGTGTTCACGTCTCCAGCTGGTCATGCTATATGGTTAATGTACATAAACTAGGATGGTAAACATTTGACTGAGTTGATCTGGAGCTCTGCTTCCACAAAAAAAAAGGAGATGATGGACTGGAGAAAACACAAAGCTGCTGTCTCTAATGGATCTCTACCTACCGCTGGATCAGAACCATCAACAGCTGCTGGTTGACTTGGAGACATGATCCAGATGTTGGAACAAGACGGAAAGACTCTCACATGTTAAGATCTGATTTATTTATGATGGAAGTTATTTTAGAGAAGGAAGGAAGGAAGGAAGGACGGAAGGAAGGAAGGAAAGGAGGAAAGGTGGAAGGAAGGAAGAAAGGAAGGAAGGATGGAAAGGAGGAAAGAAGGAAGGAAGGAAGGGAGGATGGAAAGGAGGAAAGATGGAAGGAAGGAAGGAAGGAAACAAGGAAGGAAGGAAAGGAAGGAGAGATGGAAGGAAGGAAGGAAGGAAAGAAGGAAGGAAGGAAGGAAGGAAGGAAGAAAGGGAGGATGGAAGGAACGACAGAGGGAAGGAAGGAAGGAAGGACAGATGGAAGGAAGGAAGGAAGGGAGGGAGGAAAGATGGAAGGAACAAAGGAAGGAAGGGAGGATGGAAGGAAGGAAGAAAGAATTGGAGGGATGGAAAGAATGAAGGATGAAAGGAGAAAAGGAAGGAAGGAAATGAGGAAGACAGAAGGAGGGAAGAAAGGGAAAAAGAAGGAAGGAACAAATGAATGAAGGAGAAAAGGAAGGAAGGAAGGAAGAAAGGAAGGAAGGAAAGAAGGAAGGAAGGAAGGAAGGAAGGAAGGGAGGAAGGAAGGAAGGGAGGAAGGAAGAAAGTTTCCACCCTCAGAGTCACTACAGAGAAACAATCGTCTCTGACATTAAAGCTCCTTATTGAGGAGACATCTCTTCCACATTCATCGTCCTTGGTTCTGATGATCGTCTGACTTCAGGTCAGTGTTTGTTCTAAGAGTCCGTCTGTAGAACGTCTGCCTCTAGATAATGAAGGTGTTTAAAGCTCTCAGTTATAGGGTTAGACACTTCTACTAGCAGCAGGATCTAAGAAGCCAGGACTGGAATATAGAAAACATTTAGATGACATTTATTATCTACACAATCACCATGGTTACCTCCAGAGCTGCTTCCTGCTAAAACTTCCTCTGATTTTAACTTTAACAACACGACCGAGCGTCTAGACGTCCAGGAGGTCAACACTGGGTTCATGCTTCAGCAGGAAATGATTTATATCTAATTAAAGATGTCATCCTTCAGAAACACAGAATATTAAACATGGTTCCCAGCTGTTAGCATGCCAACATGCTAGCATGCTAACATCCGTGCATTTTTCTGTTTTTTCAAGTTTAAAACCAGAAAACTAGAAAGAAAAGTTTTGTGTTTTTATTTTTTTATTTTTTTATTTTTAAAAATCAACCTTTGTTTTATTCTGTGGTTTAAACGGAAAAAGAGAAAGTTAATATTAGACTATATTAGATTTTCTTTCCACCACTCACCTCATTATTTTCAAATCCATCTCAGCCTTTTCGATAAAGCTTTAATTTAAACGGTCATCCATCAGCTCTTGTGGGTTTTTCCTCTGGCAGGTGTTCAGCTGAGAGTCTAATCTGTTCTTCATCGTCTCAGAGCTTCATCACTTTCCTCGTGTCTCTACGAGTCGATCCGACGCGAGCAGCAGAGACGTGTCCTCTTTCTTCCAGCAGCGCTAACCCAGAGTACGCCTGTTAGCTTAGCATTTAGCATGAAGACTGGAAACATCTAGTCTCTGTTTCAACTCATGTAGAAAGTGTTAACTTCAAACTATAGACCAGTTTTTAAATTGTGTTGATAGGTCAAGTAAAACTAAACTTATTAAAAATAATCTACGCCAGGATTTCTCCTGAATATTGTCGTCGTGTTTGGTGCAGGAAGAAGTGCTGGAAAGGAAACCTCTAGCAAGTGGAGGGTGCTAGCTGGCTTTTCTTAAAACTAAAGGTTCATGCTGCTTTAAACCGTGCACTGACCATAAACTACATCTCCCACAATGCATGCTGATTTTGTCACCTGTAAACGTGACATCATGCTGCTACTAGACTACAATGAACAATATAAACAAAACTGTCCAAAGAAGAGAAACGTTTCTGCAGGACGACATAGTAGATATGTCTGTTGTCTCATGGGACAGTGTCTGTGGTGAGGGACGACGACATAGGTCTTCACTGAGACACCAAACAAACTAAATATGCTAAACGTAGCCTCCAGCTAACTGTCCAGGAATTAAAAGGCAGCCTGTAAACCTACAGCAGGATGTGATCCAGACGTTCTGAACCATCCCAGCAGCTTCTACCCTGAGCTGGATCAGGTCAGTCCTGGTCCTGGTGCTGTGGTGGATCCTGGTTTCTATTGGTCTTCTACTTAGAGCCTGTACCTCTGCTGTACTTTCAGTCCTCGTCCAACCACTGTCAGGATTTCCTCCGTTCCGTATCCTGCAGAGGTTTGATGCTCCACGTTCTTCTTCTCCTCCTGGGTCTTTGCAGCTCTCTGGTCCTCGGCCTCTGAACTCGTTCTTTCTGGATTCCAGTTATTTTCTACTAAAGCAGCGCTCATCAGTAGAACACAGAGACTTCTCTAAGGAAACCTGAAAAGTATTCCAGCATCTTTTCAGAGTTTGCAGCTTCACCCGTAGCTTCTTCTTCTGATTCTTGGAACCAGTCGTCTTTATGAAATGTGCCGTTTCACGTATTTACTCAAATATTCCAGGTCTCCATGAGGCCTTATGAAATGCAGAATGATTATTATTATTATCCAGGTGGGAGACAGATCTAGGAGAGGGTCATTTTTATGCAGAAATGTAGAAAAATACTTTGAAGTGTCTCTGTAAATATAGACTTATAAGATGTCTGGAGAGATTTATTTAGAGTCACGGTGTCCATGGCCTTCTGCAAAACTCAAGAGAGAGAAGTAGTCCTGCCGCCTGGACCGTTAACCCCTGACGGGTCAGGGGTTAACGGTCCGGGCAGCGTTGTCGTGGGCCTAGCGTTCTCGTCCTGGCGTCCTCGTCCTAGCGTCCTCGTCCTAGCGTCCTCGTCCTAAACAGGTTTACACAGAAGAAGAGAAGCAGGATGAAAGGACGTCAGGCAGCGAGGAGGAGATTGAGGAGGTGTGATGAGCTGCTGAGTTTGGCGGTGTTGGCGGTGTTTGTGTTGTTCATTTCCTCTCTCCTGTATGAGCTCATGCCAGAATAAGCTCATTACCATCACAGGAGCCAGGGCTGGAATTCAGAAATTCATTAGTTGGACGATTTGCATTCACTCTGCTTCCTTCCTCTGCAGCTCTGTGTGTTGTCTCTCCTCGCTGCAGGCTCTCCAGCCCTCTCCTACCTGCTACCCCCCCCCGTCATGGTTTCTCTTGTGTGGCTGAATTAAAATGCCCCCCCCATCCACATTTCCTCGCTCTGCTGAAGGTTTGAGCTCCGGCGCGATTCATGTTCAAAGAACTCCGGTCTGAGAAGCAGCGGCTGACAATTACTGCAACAAAGGCATGACCGACAGGGAGAGGAGCTTTAATTGAGTTAAAATTGAGTTTCTGAATAGATCATTGTGTTAATTTTAGAATAAATACACTTCTCTCTTCTTCAGCAGCCTGTGCTCCGGCGCAGGAGAGTGGAGAGATGAAATCGTTTCTTTCACTCCTCTCATTCTGTTTCTTAGCCGTGATAATCAGCTGAGAGGAAACGATACGATCCACAGACCGGTCTGAGTCTGACTGATCAGCTGATCCTGGTCTGAGTCAGACTGTGATCAGCTGATCCTGGTCTGAGTCAGACTGTGATCAGCTGATCCTGGTCTGAGTCAGACTGTGATCAGCTGATCCTGGTCTGAGTCAGACTGTGATCAGCTGATCCTGGTCTGAGTCAGACTGTGATCAGCTGATCCTGGTCTGAGTCTGACTGTGATCAGCTGATCCTGGTCTGAGTCTGACTGTGATCAGCTGATCCTGGTCTGAGTCTGACTGTGATCAGCTGATCCATCAGTGAACGGGAATAAATCTACTGGAGCAGATTATAAGAAAGGGCCGCGTTCCATTTAGATCAAGACTCGTTATGGTACCTGGTGTTAGCGTCAGTCACAACATCACTAATTATAACCTCCTTCCTTCCTTGTGTCCTTCCTTCTTTCCTTCCTGCTCTCCTTCCTTTCTTCCTTCTTTTCTTACTTCCATCCTTCCTTCCTTCCTTCTTTCCTTCCTTCCATCCTTCCTTCCTTCTCTCCTGGTCTCCTTCCTTCCTTCCTTCCTTCCTTCCTTCCTTCCTTCTTTCCTTCCTTCCATCCTTCCTTCCTTCCTTCCTTCCTTCCTTCTTTCCTTCCTTCCATCCTTCCTTCCTTCTCTCCTGGTCTCCTTCCTTCCTTCCTTCCTTCCTTTTTTACTTCTTTTCTTCCTTCCTTCCTTCCTTCTTTCCTTCCTTCCTTCCATCCTTCCTTCCTTCTCTCCTGGTCTCCTTCCTTCCTTCCTTCCTTCTTTCCTTCCTTCCATCCTTCCTTCCTTCTCTCCTGGTCTCCTTCCTTCCTTCCTTCTTTCCTTCCTTCCATCCTTCCTTCCTTCCTTCCTTCCTTCTTTCCTTCTTTTCTTCCTTCCTTCCTTCCTTGTCCTTCTCTCCTTCCTTCCCTCTTTCCTTCCCTCTTTCCTTCCTTCCGTCATGTTAGCATGCCAACAGGTGAGCTCGTTAGCATTTAGCATGGCCGTTTTACATCCTGGGACCTCTGTGTGTTTCTGGTTTTGTCTCTCAGATTTGGGACGGGAGCTCACGTCCTCCTGCTCAGATAGAGGAGGTGATGGTCAGACCCGTCCTGACTGACTGCAGCAGGTGTGGATGTATCTGCAGCTGTTTCTCAGCATGAATCAGGGATCCTCCTCTCGCTCTGTACATCCCTACCTCACCCCCCGTCCCTCACCCCCCGTCACTCACCCCTCATCCCTCACCCCTCATCCCTCACCCCTCGTCCCACCTGCCTCCTCCTTATCGGCGGCTCAGAGCTGCCGTGGCGTCGTCTCTGCTCTGAGTTCTTGTCTCTTTCTGCCTTTGTTCTCCGTCCCATCTCCGTCAGACAGGATTCTGTGTCTAATCACTTTCACCCTCCCCGACCCGTCTCTTCTTAATACCCCCCGCCCCCCCCCCCCCCGCACCTCCCTCAGTCTGGCGTTGTCTTAAAACCTGCCCCTGCCAGACTCTGCTCTGCATGGCTCCTGTATTTGTGGGAGTTGTCATTGAGAAGATAATTAAAGTGAAAAGGTGACGTGTTTTCATGGCCTCCTGCTGGAAGTTTCTGTTAACAGAACTAATGAAGAGTTATTTAAAACAGAGAGGAGGGAGCGGCGCATTAGTCCAGGAGGGGGCGCTGGTGTTTCTGTTGAAGGTGAAGCTACATTCATCAAGATGTTAGTGTTTAAGTTCTGACCTCAAAGACTTCAGCATCAGTAAACTTTACTGGCCGGCGCTAGCAGGTTAGCATGCTCACTCACTTTCTAGGTTCAATGGTGGAGGTCCTAGCGGTTCTTTAAAAGGTTCTAGTGGCAAGTTTGAATGTTCTACTATGCGGTCCCTAGTAGCCCAACATGTTCTAAAATGTTGCAGTGGTTCTTTAAGATGTTCTAGAAAGCTAGATGAAGTTGGTTTGCTATAAAGTGGCCCTTTAAAAGAACCATTCTGTGGTCCCTGAGAGGGTACAGCAGGTTCTTTAGAAGGTTCTTGTGGTTCTGTATGGGGCCCTAGTCCAGATAATGATGTATTGTGGGTAAAAGTAGCTGTTGTTTATGTTCTGCAGGTTCATCCCAAGGTCATATTTGTTCTCTAAGAGCTTTCGTGATGTTTTGTTTATGATGTTCTAAGGAGAATCACTGGTCACTGAGGAGGCCCTATCGGTTCTTCAGGAAGTTCTAGAGATCATTCTGGACGCTATGCAGGAACCCCTAGAAGTTGATGAGGTCCAACATGTTCATTAAGGTTGCACTGATGCTTTAAGATGTTCTAGGAGTCTAGATGACATTTATGTGATACCCTACGCATTATCTAAAAGACTCTGTTGGTTCTTCGGGGGGTTTCTTAAAGTCCACAGGACGTCTGTTAGCAGGACGTGTCCTTCTGATCATACTCAATGAGGGTATACTGTGGTTTTGTCCCAACTACAAAATAAGACTCAATTAGTGATCAAACCGTTGAAACTCTGTGTTGTTTCTTATTTAGACGTAAACACACGACAGACTCACGTGCGTCTCTCTCAGATAATCTAGGAAGTTCATTCATAACGAAGGACGAGATAATCCACGTCCTCTGTTTATCTGAGCGTTACAATGCCGCCGTAATTACCTCGTTTCTGCACATGTCAGCAGAGGGAGTTCAGCGTTTGGGTAACACAGCTCATTAGCAGGCGGCCGCTGCACTAGCTACCATGTGTCCGGGCTATTACTGCAGCTACGCTACCTGCTACACAACGGCCAGTCATTTCCCACCGCAAAACAGGAATATGATTGCATCCTGTCACAGCGGCGATTCAGATTAACTCCTGCTGTGTGGCTCAATAAATGCCCAGAGAACAATTTCATACCTGTGGAATACATTTTATAGAAAAAAATAATAATGTATATACAGAGTGAAACTGCTCATGGGAGGGACTGCTGCCTTCCACCAGATACTGGAACCATCTGTTCCAGCTTCAAGCAGCGGAATAATTTCCATTTAATGTCAGAACATTGCATGTGTTTAACATCTTACTGTTAATTATGTTTTAGTTAATCTTTCAGAATATTTTAATTCTACTGGAGCCAGAACTGCAGCGTTGAGAATTTAAATAAATAAGGTTGTAAAAGTCATGAAAGTCTAGAAAACAAACCAACCAACAAACTAACCAGTGTGTGTTGTGGTCGTATCTTAAAGACCTCATTGTACCAGATCATCCCAACAGATCACTTCCATCTCAAAGGTCAGGCCTGCTTGTGGTTCCTAGAGGTTCTAAAGTAGAATGGGAGGTAGAACCTTCAGCTATCAGGCTCCTCTCCTGTGGAACCAGCTCAGTTTGGGTTCAGGAGGCAGACACCCTCTCTACTTTTAAGGCCAGGACTAAGACTTTTAGATCAAGCTTATAGTTAGGGCTGGACTGAACCATCCCTTAGTGATGCTGCTATAGGCCTAGGCTGCTGGGGGTCACGTAGAACGTCCTCTGCTCTGAGATAAAAATATTCTGTTCAACTGTTGCTGCAAACAGGTGATTATCAGACGTCTGGTTTGTTAATCAGAGCTGCTGATAAATGTTCCTCTGTAAACTAACAGCAGCTCTGATCAATAAAACATGTTCTTC
The DNA here is from genome assembly GCF_963514085.1 of Chelon labrosus. Lineage (NCBI taxonomy): Eukaryota > Metazoa > Chordata > Actinopteri > Mugiliformes > Mugilidae > Chelon > Chelon labrosus. Next base: position 23,301,635 of record NC_140355.1, read on the forward strand.
AGTTCTGTTTGAACGGAACATGAACCTCTTCCTCTGCACGGCGCTGAGGGCTGCAGATGAGAATCTAATAAAAGGCAGCGGAGAAAATGTCTCAGCGTCTCTGTGTAATACACGGAGGTTAAACGGGAAGGAATTGGCTTTAGATTGAAGTGATTTGTGTGTTTTTAGCCTCAAGTTCCGCCGCCGCCGCTGCAATAATTCAATTACTTCAAAAAATCAGACCAGACTGAAGCAATTCCCGCTCAGGACACTCTCTCCACGCTCAGGCCTTTCTGGGGAGACGTGTCCCCCCCTTCATCTCTTTCATGAGCGAGAGACTTCGGAGGATAAGCGTGAGATCAAACACAGTACCGGTTAAACCGCAGCAATTACACTATCCACCTGAGGGAGGGAGGGGAAGAGGGAGAGGGGAGGAGGGGGGAGAGAGGGGGGAGAGGGGGGAGGACAGATAAAGACGGGAGTGTGTGAGAATAAGTGTAATGAGAACAGATTGGAGATCAGGAATTCAGAGCAGCTGCATTAAATGGTTCTGGGAGACAGGGACGGTTCAGGTGACGTGTTCTAATAAGATGTGATTGGATGGAGCCTCAGCTGGGTCTGGACGCAACCAGGCAACACGGCAATGCAGCAACATGGCAACATGGCAACAGCAACATGTCAGCAACACAGCAACATGGCAACATAACGGCAATACAGCAACACAGCAACAACGCGGCAACACAGCAACATGGCAACACAGCAGCAACACAGCAACATGGCAACATAACGGCAACACAGCAACACAGCAACAACGCAGCAACAACGCAGCAACACAGCAACCACACAGCAACACGAGAAAACACAGCAACACAATAATACAACAATACATCGGCAACATATCAACCACGCAACAACACAGAAACACGGCAACATAACGGCAACACAGCAACACAACAACCGCACAGCAACCACACAGCAACACAGCAACAACCATAAACAACACAACATAGCAAATGCGCAACACAGCAACCACAAACCTTCCCCCCTCCCTTCCTTCCTTCCTTCCTTCCTTCCTTCCTTCCTTCCTCCTCTACTTCCATCCTTTCCTCCTTTCCTCCTTCCTTCCTTCCCTCCCTCCTCCCTTCTTTTCTGATGTCCATGGTTGCCGTCAGTCTCATCTTGATGTTTAATCATGAGCTGGACACGGAGGAGGACACGGAGGAGGACACGGAGGAGGACATGGAGGAGGAGATGGAGGAGGACATGGAGGAGGAGATGGAGGAGGACATTGAGGAGGAGGACATTGAGGAGGACATGGAGGAGAAGATGGAGGAGGACATTGAGGAGGACACGGAGGAGGACATGGGGGAGAAGATGGAGGAGGACATTCAGGAGGACATGGATGAGGACATACTACTACTTCTTCTCCTTCTGAACACAATAATCACCTCCACTCTGTTGACTAACAGTGGTGAAGTCTGGTAAGTCTCTCCTCCTCCTCCTCCTCCTCCTCCTCCTCCTCCTCCTTCTTCTTCTTCTGTTGTATTTCCAGTAGATGTATAAACTTGTGCAGAGGCCTCAGAGTGAGTGTCTAAACCCAGTAATCTCCTCTTCCTCCTCCTCCTCCTCCTCCTCCTCTCTCTGTTGATGGTAGATGATTACAGGTTGGCAGGGATTTAAAGTCAGGAGATGTGGAGTAATGACACAGGAGGAGACTGCTCCTGGAGGAGGTGAAGTACATGAAGAACTAACTGATCACAACTGCTCCTCCTCAGACCTGCTCCTCCTCAGACCTGTTCCTCCTCAGACCTGCTCCTCCTCAGACCTGCTCCTCCTCAGACCTGATTCCAGATTTCTTCAGCAGAGTAAAGTTGGAGGAGATGCAATGACTTCATGCTAAATACACTTCACAATGGTTAGTTCATTTACACAGACCTCCTTCTCCTCCTCCTCCTCCTCCTCCTCCTCCTCTTTCTTCTCTTCTCTTCCTCCTCCTCCTTTTTGTCCCCCTCTTCTTCCTTCCTTCTTCTTCTCCTCCTCTTCCTTCTTGTACTCCTTGTAGTCCTCCTCCTCCTCCTTTTCCTCCTTGTTCTCCTCCTCCTCCTCCTTCTCTCCTATTTCCAGTAGATGTGCTGCTTAGACGTGAGCACATGTAGTTTATGTGGTCTCCATGGTAACAGCTGATCAGGCCCGGAGACGTAATAACCTCGGGCGTCTCCGTCCTATTAGCTGTAATGATTTACATGGTGGGGACGCCTTTGTGTCCCTGGAGGAGGACGAGTCCCCACGTTGTGTTTGTGTCAACACATTTACGTCCCCACATCATAAATAATAGAGACGTGGCTCCACAACAAATACCCAGAACCATCCCTCATGCTCCCAAACAGCCGCTGCTGTCTCTAGACACACATATATATACAGCATATATATAAATATATATATAAATATATATATACAGTCATGTGGTTGTGTCCAGTGTCCTTGACCATTAATTATTGTGTCCTCTTGTGGCTCAGTGACGTCTCAGAGTCCAGAGTATTTCTCTTTATAAGCACATTTTCAGTTTAGAGATTAAAATAAATATTAAAAACTACAGAGAGGAGGAGGAGGAGGAAACTAAACGTTATAAAGTCAGACCTGGAGGATGAATGATGATGGACATGAAGAGAGATGAGAGAGACAAACAACGAAGAGAACATGGTGGAAGACAAGGAAGAGAAGAAGAAAGAGAAAAAGAACAAAAAGGAGGAAGTGAAGGAGAAGAGGGAGGAGGAGGAGGAGGAGGAGAAGGATAAAAAGAAAGAGGAGATGAAGTGAATGAGGAGAAGAAGAAAAAACAGGAGGAGGAGGAGGTTGAAAGAGAATGACTAGGACATGGAGGAGAAGAATAAGGTAGAAGAGAAGAGAAGAAGGAGAAGAAAGATGAGGAGGACATAGAGGATGAAGAAGAAAAGAAGAAGAAGGAGTAGGAAGAGGTAGAAGAAGAAAGGGGGTGAGGAGGATGTGGAGGAAGAGGAGAACAAGGTGAAAAAGGAAGAGAAGAGGAAGGAGACAAAGAATGAGGAGAAAAAGAAGAAAGAGGAGGAAGTGGATGAAGGAAAGAAGAAAATAGGAGTAGGAGGAGGTACAAGAAGAAAGACAGGAGGGTCAGGAGAAGAAGAAGGAGAAGGAACTGAAGCAGTACAAGAAGGAGGAGACTAAAAACGACCATGGAAGTGACCATGGAGAGTTTGGGAGGAGGAGCTAATGATCAGTGAACTTCCTCATTGAACTTTGACCTTGACCAGCTCCTGCAGTGATGTCCTCATCCCTCAGAAAATGGTCATGGAGTTTGACCCAACGTGCCACAACTTAACCCCCCCAACACAACCTCCTCCCTTCCCTCCTCCCCTCCTCCCTCCCCCATTAACGGCCTCACCAGAGAAGTCATCTCCACCTCTCCCTCCAGCGTTACACTGGTTTGTTTCTGGTTAGCTCTCATGCAGCTTGGGTTCAGCCTCATGCTTCCTTCATGTTTCCTCTGAGTCTTTTAGCAGTATTTTAATTTTTCTAATCGTCAGGATCTCAGAGTGTTTGGGTGGAGAAGTGGGTCGAGGGTGTTGGTGCTACGGGATGAAACGTGTCTGGTGGTACTTGGTAACGAGGCAGCTCCAGTAACGAGCCCCAGATTTCACTAACGACTGTTCTGGGATGTAATATATTCACAGCAGCCTCCTCTGTCTTACTTGTCTTTGACTGAAGAATAGTTTAGCTCGACTTTACTGGAAACTTCTCTCCCGGCCGTCACGTAGTCTGTTTGTTCTTTTCTAATTGGATCAGTCTGAACATGTGGACGCAGCGCAGAATATTTCTCTAATTAGCAAACAACCATTTGTTCATTTGTTTATTCCTTTTCTCTGAGGCGTCACTGCTGAAACGCTCTGTTAGACATGTTGTTACTGAAAGTTCCTGCAGAATATTTAAAGATGTTCTACTGCTAGAACCAAGAGAGGTTTTACTGCTGGGGATCAAATTAAACAAGTCCTCTTCCTCAGGTTTAACAGTTTATCTTTAATTTCTAACTTGTCAGAAGTATTTTTATGCTGCTGCTTCTGTATTATGATCTGAATCCTTCACCTACCACTGGGACAACTACCCTCCCTGGCCACTTTATTAGGTACACCAGTGAAGTCATTCTAATCTAAATAATAAGGTGCTGTTAAACTGGACTGATTTAAACTGTTATTTAGCCTAGCCCACTGACTAATATGTCAAAATATTAGGAACACATGTCAGTTCAATAGTTCTACAAAATGAAAACAGAGTTGATTCAACATCTCTCTTAGTTATTAGAAACTAAAGCTGAACACCAGAATGGAGCCTGGATTTAGAGCAGGACTGGTCTCACTGGTGTACCTAATGAAGTGGCCAGGGAGTGTATGTTGTCAGTTTGTCATAAAACATGTGAATAATAAAAGTTAGGAATCAGGAAATTAACTGACAGAAAAAAAACTCCCTCTACATAATCTTAAAGCTAAGAGGATCTCAAATAGAGCCTTGTGGAACTCCAAATAACAGAAGTCTAGTAAATTTTGAATTTTTCTAACTTACAAACATTTTACAGTGACGTAACTTCAAAGGTTTGTTTTTTAAACTGAATCAGATTCAGAACAAGTGAATGTGAACATTTTATTTTAGTTTATTAGAAAGCAGGAGTTGCTTTAAAAACTCAACTCACGGACTGGAAAACAGTTGAATCAGCATCTCGACAGTTATTAGAAACTAAAGCTGGAGACCACGAGTGTACCTAATGAAGTGGCTAGGGAGTTTGTCATAAAACATGTGAATAATAAGAGATTAGGTTTAAGGAAATTAACTGACAGAAAAAAAAAAACCTCCCTCTACATAATCTTAAAGGTAAAAGTAAGAGGATCTCAAATAGAGCCTTGTGGAACTTCAAAAAACAGAAGTCTTGTAAATTTTGAATTTTTCTAACTTACAAACATTTTACAGCGACATCACTTCAAAGGTTTGTTTTTTAGACTGACCCAGATTCAGAACAAGTAAATGTGAACATTTATTTTAGTTTATTAGAAAGCAGGAATTACTTTAAAAACTCAAAACAGTTGAATCAACATCTCAACAGTTATGAGAAACTAAAGCTGGAGACCACGAGTGTACCTAATAAAATGGACAGTGAGTGTATATATGTTGTAGTTTGTCATAAAATGTGTAAATAATACAAAGGGATTAGGTTTAAGGTAAGAAACTAGCAGAAAAATCCTCTGCTTTTTTTTTTTTTTTTTTTTTTTCAGTTTTCATTACAAACTTGAAATGCAAAAAAATGCACGGACCCAGAAATGCATTTATAATTCATTGGAAGCTGCAGCACTAAAGTTATCCTGAACCACAGAAGCTTTAAATTCATTCCTGCTGTTCCTCCAGCCGTCAGTGAGTACAGGCGTTTATTACTTTTCATTGTTATTCATAGTTTCATTTGATTAAACGTGTCTCTCTCCTGGTTCAGTCTCGAGTCCTCTCCACTGGACAAATTTAGACGGTCATTCATATTCAGCTCATTTGTGTCGACACATATGCAAATGTTCATGTGTTAGTGTTAATTTGTGTTTGAGGATCTCAGCTCATCTCAGCACTCTGTGAATTCAGATCATGAACAAAATGAAGAAGAACTGTTTTCTTTATTTTCATTTATTTCTTTTTTCTCCTGCCGCTGCTCAGAGATGATGAATCTTGAATGTGACGAGAGATGAAATTCATTTGTCGAGTCGTAACCAACACAATAAGGTCACAGCTCGCCCCCCCGCTCTCCTTCTCTCTCTCTCCCTCACTGTGTGGTCGAGTAAATCCCAGCTCTCAGTCAGCTTTATAAATATGTATTCAGAATACTACAGGTTCTGTTTGTCTGCCCCGTATTCAATCTGGGAACTATTAGGAGCATTGTTATCCTGTAATACATTTATTAATGTAGCTCATATCTGTACAGGAAGCGCGAGTAGGATCCGTCCTGCATGTCGTCGTATATACATTTAAAAAAACATTAATTAATTAATCAAACGAATTCATAGAAAACGTCAGAAACATCTTCATCAACATGATAAACACTTCAGATCAAGAGAAGATCAAACTGTTGTCTTCTCTGAGAATGTGCGAATATATAATCTAGAATATTTAATCACTAGTTAAAATAATGAAGAGTCCAGGTTAAACAGGTCCAGGTGTGAACACTGATCTGGTCTCTAGAGTCCAGGTTAAACAGGTCCAGGTGTGAACACTGATCTGGTCTCTAGAGTCCAGGTTAAACAGGTCCAGGTGTGAACACTGATCTGGTCTCTAGAGTCCAGGTTTAACAGGTCCAGGTGTGAACACTGATCTGGTCTCTAGAGTCCAGGTTAAACAGGTCCACGTGTGAACACTGATCTGGTCTCTAGAGTCCAGGTTAAACAGGTCCAGGTGTGAACACTGATCTGGTCTCTAGAGTCCAGGTTTAACAGGTCCAGGTATGAACACTGATCTGGTCTCTAGAGTCCAGGTTAAACAGGTACAGGTATGAACACTGATCTGGTCTAACCTAACCTCTCCTTCATCATTCCTCCCCTTCCTTCTCCTGGTCTCACCTCCTTCTTGTTTCCTCCTCCACTTTCCTCACCTCCTTGTCCACCACTTGTTTCCTCCACCTTTCCCCTCTCCTCTTCCCTCTCAGTTCTCTTAAAGCTTTTGACACTTTACTGCTCCACTCTCCTCCTCCTCCTCCTCCTCCTCCCGTCCTCGCTCTGTCTCTTAGCTTTCAAAACAACGCCGACCTTTATCCTCTCCGACTCACCTGAGACGGGGACAGAGGGACGAGCAGACGTCAAACACTAATGGCTTGTCGACTTTATTAGGATGCACAAACACACAGCGAGGAAAACAGTCTGCGTTTCCATGGAGAGAGAGAGAGAGAGAGAGAGAGAGAGAGGAGGAGGAGGTGCTGACAAATATGCAAGCTGCAGATAAACATAGAGGTGAAGAAGAGCAGGAGAGGAGGAGGAGGAGGAGGAGGACTAAAACTACAAACACAACTTTAAAGCAGAGAGCTGGACAGATCCAGGAAATAGAATAGAACTGAATGTTTTTAATGTCATGTGCAGTTCGTGATAAAATATATATAAACATGTTAAAGGAAGGAAGTTTCTTTACAAGTCTTCCTTCCTTCCTTTCTTCTTACATAATAAAATATATTATAACGCCCACCGATCAGCCACAACATTATGACCACTGACAGTGAATAACATTACCATCTTGTGACAGTTCAGTGTTCTGCTGGGAAACTTCTGGACCTGGCATTCATTGGTGTGGATGTTCCTTAGACATGTAGCACCCACCTAGACCAGACCAGGCACCCCCCCATCCCATAGCAATGACACTCCTTGATGGCAGCAGCCATCCCCAGCAGGATGCAGCCTGACACAGACACACACACAAAAACACTTTAGGAACAACTAAAAAAAAAAACATGAAGAACAGCACAAGGTGTTGACCTGGCCTCCAAATTCACTAGATCCCAGACTGATCAAGTATCTGTGGGATGATCCTCAGAGGCCCAGTGTGAGGATTTTGTGACAAGGGTGCAATGAGTCCTCTAGTATATTTGGGTTTTCCTGAGGCAGCCTGAGCTCCAGTGAGGGGTGAGGTCAGTCTGGGGCTCAGTGGACGGCCTTTATTAACCCCTGGAAGGATTTCCACTGTGCTTATGTGCAAACAGTATATCATGATGCTCTCTACTCTCTAATACTTGGTCATGAATCAGACTCAGAGCTCCAGCCCTGCAGCCCTGATGCTGATGAACCCTCCAGAACAATCTTCTTCTCTCATCTCTGAGCTGATTATCAGAATCAGATGCTCTCTGGGAGCGTTCTCTGTGATTCTCCACGCTGGACGGCTTCAGGGAGGTCGACGGCATCACTAACTTTACAGTCTGCTTTTACTGCACGCTGCTGAAGTTCATCAGCTAATTAGATCTCTTTGTTTCTCAGAGTTTCCTCTCCATCTCCTAAATGGCAGCTTCCACGCCTCTCAGCGACAACACGTCTGATCAGAATATCACCTTCAGTTCAGCCTCAGCTTTTGTTACTGAGGTCAAATATTCCCAGAGCTGAATGTCCTGATCGAAGCGACTCAGTCTGATTCCAGAGACACGAATAAATGCTGCAAAATATTTAGAACAGACAGCCAATCAGATAGCTTCTCTGGTTCAGAGCATCCAATCAGAGGAGATATCTATGTTGTTGGCAGTGACTTAAATTAAAAGTATTGTTTTATTGTTGTTCTGTCGCGAGTCATGAAGTAGAATTTGTTGGATGAATTTAACACAAAGACATAAAATAAACTCTAAGTATGATGTGTTGGAGTTTCTCTTCCTGTAAACACCTGGATCTCACGTTCATTTGTCTTCGCCAGCAGGTGAAACCTCGAGCGTTTCAAGCTGGGACTGTTTCAAGGAACAAATCAGCTTTGGACCAGTTTCTCCACGACAGCGTTGTTGCCCAGAGTGAAAATGAAAGCAGACCCCCCCCCCCCCCCCCCCCCCCCCCCCCCCCCCCCCCCCCCCCCACCCCCCCCCCCCCCCCCCCCCCTTCTCCGACGGTGATTGCCTTCTAATCCGTCTTGTGTCCAACATGTGGTTCACAGATGAAACGGTTCAATCTGCTGCTGGAGACCAGTCTGAGCCAAACACTGAGTGCTGCGTTCAAGGACAGTTTGAAGATATTCTGTCTGAGACGTTTATGAGGATTTATATTCAGAGGTTTGATCCATGATCCTGGTCATCTGCCCCCTGGTGGATTTAACCAGGCTCTGCAGTCACTAGCTTTTGGCAGCCATTTCCAAAATGGCCGCCTTCATGGATTTTGCCTTTTTTTTCCCTTCCTTCCATCTTCCCTCTTTCCTTCCGTTCTTCCTAAACGTTTCATGTGAGCCACAGGATGGTTACCTGTTTAAATATAATCAGATTTTACTGGTGATTGTTTGAATTAGTAGAAATGATGTTGGGACGGGTTGAACGTTGAAAAAGAGACAAAGAGACAAAGAGACAAAGAGACAATATTTAACTCCAGCGTTTCTGTGATGAACCTCCTGGCTGAGATGAAGGCTGCTCACAAAGAGCCAGACGAGCTGTGAAATAAGACTCTTCCTCTTCCTCTTCCTCCACAACAACCAGGACGGACCCCAGCTACATCCTGCTGCTCCATTGTCCCTCTGCTGCCAGGGGCCCCACATTCACCCACATTCACCCTCACACTATTTACATGTTGTCATCTGTCAGCGACAATAACACGACGCACAATAGACACAACCAGATCAGCCCGAGAGGGAGAGGAGAGAGAGGGAGAGGGAGGGAGGACAGAGGGGGAGAAAGAGAACTGATTTAAATGGAATTAGGAAAGACTGCACACAAACACACTACACACATCTACACAAAGACACAACACACCTATATAGACACACACTACACACACATAGAAACACACACACATATACACAGTGTGTGTAGGAACGTGATAAGAAATGCAGAATCATTCATCTGCTCCCTGGAAGTCTTTTCTCCCCCGTCCTCCCCCGTCCTCCCCCCTCCCTGCAGCCGAGGCTGGACGCTCTGTTCTGGTCCGGTCCTTTCACGTCCAGCCAGACTCCAGGTGTGTTCCAGGCACCTGTTTGTGTTTTAAAAAGCCTGAAAGCGTTTGGCTGCCTCAGATAAACACTGACATGCTAACATTAGCATTTAGCTCAGAGCACCACAGGCTCACTAAGCTGTGAAGGTTTCATCAAACAGAGACCACGAAGAGGGCGACATCTACCGTTGGATCGGGACCAAGAACAGCTGCTGCCTCTGATAGGTCTCTATCCTCTGTTGGCTCAGAACCACAAACAGCTGCTGTCTCTGATGAATCTCTACTTACTGTTGAATCAGAACCACAAACAGCTGCTGTCTCTAATGGATCTCTACCTACTGTTGGATCATAACCAAGAACAGCTGATGTGTCTGATAGATCTCTACCTACCGTTGGCTCAGAACCACAAACAGCTGCTGTCTCTAATGGATCTCTACCTACTGTTGGCTCAGAACTACAAACAGCTGCGTCTCTGATGGATCTCTACCTACCGCTGGATCAGAGCCATGAACAGCTGCTCTCTCTGATAGATCTCTACCTACTGTTGGCTCAGAACCACAAACAGCTGCTGTCTCTGATAGATCTCTAGTTACTGCTGGATCAGAACCATGAACAGCTGCTGTCTCTAATGGATCTCTACCTACCACTGGATCAGAACCATCAACAGCTGCTTGTTGACTTGGAGACATGATCCAGATGTTGGAACAAGATGGAAAGACTCTCACATGTTAAGATCTGATTTATTTTAGAGACAAAGCTCAGATTAGACCTGAACCCTGGAAGCTTTGGTGCCACCCTCACCTTCCTGCTGTGAGGTTACTGTGCTCCACCAATAACACGACTGTACCAGTTTTATAAAAGCATAAACTGTCAGAACTACTGACGGCCACATGAACTGAGAAGAAAAGACGTCAGAACAAAGAGAAATGAATGTCGACAGAAAAACGTTCAATATTTTCGTCTCTCTACCTGTTTACCCCCCCGGCTCTCTCTTCCTCTTTCAGCCTCTCTGATGTGAGGCTATTCACTCTTTGTTGCTCTCTGTTTAGCTGCTTTCCTTCCTCAGGTGATTCATAAATACTTCTTTCAGCTGCAGCCAAACCCTTCTTTTTGTTTGTTAATCTTCACCTTCAAACTCTCTTTTAACTCGCTCTCTCCTTCTTCCTCGTTCTGTCTGTCCTCCACCCTCCCTGTCTGTTGTTGCAAATCAATACAGCTTAACCTTTACCTTCCTGTCTTTAACCTTTTCAACTTGGTCGTCGTGCAGGTGTATAATGTGATTACTCACAGCTGGGCTCAGTGTGAAATGAAAGAGGAGACTCTGATCGGACTTATCTCGCTGGGTAGCAGGTGGATGTTCACGCTGGAAGTGGAAGTAAGCATTTTTTTTCTTTGCTGCTGCTGTTAGGTGCTTTTAAGAAAAAAAACATTCATAGCTTTGAAGTTCAGGGAGGAAAACATAAATTAAAGGAACATCGCTGCAATGAGAGGGAGCAGAAATTTGACTGTACGAAGCAGAAATTGGGTCCTGCAGGGAGTTTTAGTTTCATTTGCAGCGTCAAAGCTTTTGTGAAGAGAGATGTAGGGCAGGCTGATTGTCTTCTTCTGCATCTTCTCATAAAATCTCCTACAAAGAGACTTCAGGATGCCGACCACTAAAAGTCAAATGAACTTATTTCAGAAGTAAAAGTCTGCTATTGGCGTGTGACGGCCTCAAATCTATCGTCCCACGCTTGAACCTTGTCAGAGCGTTGTTGTGTTTAGCTGTGACTAAGCAGACGGACTGAACATTAGCAGTTATTAGACAGAAGGAAAAAACTCAATGACATTAAAAGGTGGAAACACATTCACTGTTACTTCCTGTTTGTTTTCTGAAGGCCGTCAGTCTCGTTTTCATTTAGTCTGTTTAGTTTTATGAAAATCCTTCTGCCTTTCAGCAGCAAAACAGATGCAGTTCATCTGACGTCCTCTAGAGGCTCCACCAAAGAGTCACGGATAGAAAGAAGGATGAAAGGAAGATATGAAAGATGGATGAAAAGAAGGAAGGATGGAAGGAAGGATGGGGAAAGAAAGAAGGAAGAAAAGAAGGAAACGTGAAAGGATGGAAGAAAGGATGGTGGAAAGAAGGAAGGGAAGGAGGAAGGAAAGAAGGAAGGAAGGAAGGAAGGAAGCGTTGAGTTCCTTTTTATTTTTTTAATTCAATTTAAAAAGCAGTTTGCATTTAGTAAATAAATAAATAATTTGTGTTTGTCAAAGAGACTAGAACGTCATTGTCCTCATCTGGTTGCTGCAGGCCAATAGTCCCCGGTTAGTACTCTAATTGTACATATAGTGTGTGTGTCTGTGTGTGTGGTGTGTGTGTTGTGTGTGGTGTGTGTGTGTGTGTGGTGTGTGTGGTGTGTGTGTGTGTGTGATCACCGATAGTGAATCCAATGAATTGTGTTTTGTGAAGCGTGGGAAAGCTCTGCTGATTTGGCCAATTATACCACGGCTAACAAAAGGTCATCATTTCATTACAGCACAACACAACACTGCCAGAGTCCTCCCGACACACAGGGAGACAAAGAGGCAACAGAGTTCAACACAAACACAACAAAATATTCAGAGAGGCGTGAGCATCAGAAGAAATGTCAGCCTCCGTCGTCCTCGGAGGAAACTCTCATGTTTACTGCTCATACAGCTCGTACAGATGTGGCAGCAGTTACTGTCATTACAGAGTCACAGTTGTTCTTCCTGTTGGAAGTCTCTTTATGTCAACACATCAGACTCTTCACCTGGAACCTTCTGTCAGACTCAATTAGCTAAATATTGCTTCAACGTCTTCTTCCCCCGCACGTTAATGATTTGTCACACTGGGAAACCTCTGCTTTATTGTCAAGGCATCAAGCCGACTTCAAGGAGTTATCATGTTGCCTCTTGTCTGCTAGCTGGGAGGCTAGGAAACTAGGAAGAGCTACAGTTAGCTGGGAGGCTAGGAAGCTAGGAAGAGCTACAGTTAGCTGGGAGGCTAGGAAACTAGGAAGAGCTACAGTTAGCTGGGAGGCTAGGAAGCTAGGAAGAGCTACTGTTAGCTGGAAGGCTAGGAAGAACTACTGTTAGCTGGGAGGCTAGGAAACTAGGAAGAGCTACTATTAGCTGGGAGGCTAGGAAACTAGGAAGAGCTACTGTTAGCTGGGAGGCTAGGAAGCTAGGAAGAGCTACTGTTAGCTGTGAAGATATGAAGCTAGGAAGAACTACTGTTAGCTGGGAGGCTAGGAAGCTAGGAAGAGCTAGTCTTCCAACCTAGCTGGGAGGCTAGGAAACCAGGAAGAGCTACTGTTAGCTGGGAGGCTAGGAAGCTAGGAAGAGCTACTGTTAGCTGTGAGGATATGAAGCTAGGAAGAACTACTGTTAGCTGGGAGGATAGGAAGCTAGGAAGAGCTACTGTTAGCTGGGAGGCTAGGAAGCTAGGAAGAGCTACTGTTAGCTGGCCTTTCCTGAATCATGCTGAACACCAACACTAGTTAGTGACGCTCATTGGCAGCCTGACGCCTTGTGTCTCGACCCTTAATGATATAAAGATTATTTTTTATTTAGGCACGTATTTGGTATCCATATCGACTCATAAAAACATCTGATCGATTTTTAAAATATCTGCCACTTCCTCTGGTCAGAACTCTGGATTAGAAGCTCCAGCTCTGAGAGCAGCGTCAGGATTTAAAACGTCTGAGGACAAAGAAGAGCTGGACTAGATGGAGGAGACACCACAATAAAACTGTTTTTAAAACCAAAATACGTTGAAATGAACTGCTACTGAATCGATTCAGGATCTGACGGCAGCACTAAGGCGTGTTTGTGCATGTGTTGAAGCAGCGACACCGTGTATAAATCCACCTGCCTCGCTCTGAGTCTGTGCAGAGCTTTGTGGGAAAGAAAAAGAGCCTGCGTGAACAGAATGTGAGTATTAGCTGTTCAGGTATTAGTCCACAGAGACTCCGGGTCAGAGGCAACATTCATCTCTCAGCCATTTTTCTGCTGAGCTGTAACATCGTTCTTTCTCTTCTACACTCACTACATCTACACTCTGTAGACATACAGGCGCTGTCCGGGCTTTAGCTTTGAACACAGCTCGCTGTACACTCAGGAATCTGGTGTTAAACAGAAACTGCAAGAAGCCGGATGAATGCTTGGTATCATCCGAGGAAAAAAAAGCAAAGATAGAAGGACAAAAAATAAAAAAATAAAAAAATAAATAAAAGCACTTACCGCTGACCTTCTGTTCATTTCAGAGCGGCTGTGAAAGCCAACTAATAACAGCTTACAGGCAGCTCCTTTACTTTAGTCCAGGAGAATTACTGCATCTACACTTTAACACAGGTTTCTGCAAATACCTCCATCCACATTTAAACTCCAAAATAGGGGGTTCTCCTCCCACTGAGCCTTCACAGAAGACACATGGGCAAAAAAAACACGGAAGAAGAAGAAGAAGAAGAAGGATTCTTGCTGCATTGATCGCGTTGTTTTTTGCAAACAGATATAAAGCGTTGTCCTTTATCAGATGAATTGATGGTACTCTCAGAACCAGATCAGCCTCAGATCAGAAGAGACTGTAAGCTGCAGTTCAGACAAACTAGCACAGGTTAAAAACACCACGGCTGTCAAAGGTTGTCTCCCAACTACTATTCTAGAAAATTTGTCATTCACTGCTTTTAAATAAGAGCTCAGAAAATGGTTAAAAACAAATCAAACCTGTGAACATGTACATAGTAGCCCCGCAATACAAAGCGTTGGATGCAGTGGTGTAAAGCAGCCACCACTGGACTCTATGGATGGATGAATCTGGGTTTGGTGGTTGCCATGAGAACGGTACTTGTCTGACTGCATTGAGCCAAGTGTGAAGTGAAGTTTGGTGGAGGGGGGGGGGGGGGGGGGGGGTTATGGTGTGGGGGTGTTCTTCAGGAGCTGGGCTTGGCCCCTTAGTTCCAGTGAAAGGAACTCTGAATGCTTCAGCAGACCAAGAGATTCTGGACAATTCCGTGTAATTCCCAACTTTGTGGGAACAGTTTGGGGACGGACCCGTCCTGTTCCAACATGACTGAGCACCAGAGCACAAAGCAAGGTCCATAAAGACATGGAGGAGAGAGTTTGGTGAGGAAGAACTAGACTGGCCTGCACAGAGTCCTGACCTCAACCTGATAGAACACCTTTAGGATGAATGAGAGTGAAGACTGAGAGCCAGGCCTTCTAGTCCAACATCAGTGTCTGACCTCACTAATGAGCTTCTAGAAGAATGGTCAGAAATATAAAGACACTCCTGAACCTTGTGGAAAGCCTTCCTAGAAGAGTTGAAGCTGTTATAGCTGTAAAGGGTGGACCCACGTCATATTAAACCCTCTGGATTAAGAATGGGACGTCACTTAAGTTCATATGTGTCTAAAGGCAGATGAGTGAATACTTTTGGCAGTATAGTGTATTTGTTATAATTTCCAACATGAACCAAAGTTTGATGTTTAGCTGAACCATCCATCTGCCCCGACCTCCTCCCTACTTCTGCCTTTCACAGACGCTAAAAACTAGTTCATGTTGACGTCTTTTTGCAGTTTATCTCAACCTGTTCATGACTGAGTCAGACCAGTATCTTGCTAACTAACATAAACAGATCCAGATCTAGCCAGCTAATTTATATCTGATAAATTTAAAGTGATTCACGTAAAAAAAATCTTTTCATTATAAAGGAGCTGATATACTTTCCCTGAATCTGTTGAGCAGAGACGGAGAAAGCATCGCTGGCCTCAGGTAATACTGAAGTATCACCGTCGTGTTTGTGGCTGAGAACACGTTCAATTATGTAGCTCAAAGGTAATTTAGCTGAAATTAGCAGCACACAGAAATATAAAGATAACCTTGAGGAGACAGAGCTGTGGAATCGGTTTAATTTCCTCTGATTCTCCTGTTTGTCACAGACACAGAGTGAAATACATTCATTACTGAACTCACTGCATCTGACGAAGGAAAGAACAGAAAAGAGTCGGGTTGTTCTGTGTGACCCAGCAGAAGGAGAAGGAGTCGGGGCGGGAGCAGAGATAGGCAGAGATTTAGCTGAAATGGAAAAAGGAATAGACTGTTGATGTGTTGTTGTTGCTGTGGCTGGGTCAGGATGGATGTAATGTCATCATCTGGAGAGAGAGAGAGAGAGAGAGAGAGAGAGAGGAACCTGAAATTGAAAAAATCATGGAGCAGATTCTCTGTTCACTCTGAGACCATCTGCAAATGGTTTCT
This sequence comes from Chelon labrosus, assembly GCF_963514085.1. Lineage (NCBI taxonomy): Eukaryota > Metazoa > Chordata > Actinopteri > Mugiliformes > Mugilidae > Chelon > Chelon labrosus. The sequence continues at coordinate 23,317,519 of NC_140355.1, forward strand.
ACGCGTTTAGATGATCAGACATTTAACCTCTAAACACCTTCAGACTCAGATCGACCCCTCACATTCATCTGGTGACCCTCTGAGAGGACCTGCAGACATAGTTTGGACACCACTGGACTAAACCCCTTCACCGTGTATAAAACAAATACTTTGCTTTCGATCATTTAAACAAATTTTTACTTAAAATGAATATTGATCATGAGGGAATCTGGAGTAGCGCTGCAGTTATCACTTCATTATGTTTAATGTTTACTCTGTGTGTTAGTGTAGATCATGTGTACGATCAAGGCTTTTCTATTTCTATTTCTATTTCTATTTCTAAGTGATTTTTTGTTGTTGTTTTTTTTTAATTGAGTCCAGAGATGACAGAGGAGGGAGAGCCGACAGAAGTCTGTGTGTTTTATTGGACTAATTACCAGTGTTTGCTCATTTAATTTCCCAGGGTGCCTCTGTGCAGATGGTCAGCGTAAACTGTTCAATGAGCTCAGCTGTTCAGCCGCCGTTAGCTCGCTCTGTGTGCACACACTCACACCCAGGTCACTGTTCATCGTCCATCACCCTCCTCCTCCTCCTCCTCCTCCTCCTCCTCCTCCTCCTCCTCCTTGTGTTTCTAGAAGTTTCTTGAGTTTGTGTTTCTCTTATTCTGAGGCGAGCGGCGGCGTCTGCAGCAGGAACAGACCTGATCCACTCTAACTCCTCCTCCATCAGATCTCCTCTCTTTTCATTTCCATCTCTGGCTCTGGTCGTGCTCGGCTCATGAATGTGATGGCAGAGTGGAAGGGTTAGTCGTTCGTGTGATTATTTCAGTCAGGAACACTGTGGTACAAGATGAAACCGTTTAACGTTCGCAGCTCTGCAGCCAGACGCTCGCTGCTTAGCCAGCAAGCTCGCTGCAGGAATCCACAGAGAGCAGAGCCAGGGCTGCAGCTCTGAGCCGTATGATCACTTTAACAGACCATAATAATCCCGGTGGCCCCTGGTGGAGCCGGTGGATTTCAGACCGGATGTATCAGCAGTTCGGTGTCGCTGTGCTGATATTTAGCTGATCTGTGAGAAGCACAGAACAAACCAACTGATCTAGAGTCGTTGATCCGTTATTCTTCAAATGATCAGAAAGAAACCCCTCAGATTTATCTGGTGACCCCGAGAGGGCCCTGAACCATAGTCTGGGAACCAGTGGATGAAACTACTTCACTGTTTATGACACAGATACTTTACTTTTTACCATTTAAACACATTTTACTGCAGGTTTAATGTAAAGTTTAACTGGAGTCTCTCTGTTAGGAAACTGATTCTGCTCCAGCAAAGATGTGTCAGACCAATCATATCCTTTGGGGGTGTGGCTTAATGTGGTGATGGACAGAAGAGTGACAGTAGTCATAGACGTCATCTCATTCCTCCTGACAGAAGCATGAACATGTGTTGATGGTCTGTATCTCAGTGGACCGTCCTTTAGTTTACTCTAAATGTTTTTCCATCACTGATAGACGATCCTCAAAGAAATAAATCAGATATCGTCTATTTAATATGGACTAGAGGCTGCTGCAGGGTCCCAGTCTGTGAAGACTCTGGATCAGGACCAGGACCAGGACCAGGATGAGTCCAGTGTGTTCAGATAGATGTGGTTAAAGAGAGGACTGAGTGTAGAGAGAGATTCTCAGCAAACATCAGAGAGTGAAGCTGAAACTGTGCCAGTCGCTCAGTCACTGCCAAGAACCAGGAAGTTTTCTAAACTGACAAACTGAACATATGGTGAGAGGAGGCCTCCATGAAAACACTGGGAACGGTCTGTGGTCACATGACTCCAGCATGGGATCAAGTCTCCTGAGGAAGAAGAAGAAGAAGAGGATGGATGGAGATTAGAAAGATTGATCCTAATTCCTCCTGACTCCCAACTGGTTCAACACAGGTCAAAGAGTAGAGCATTAGTGGAGACCAGAACTGGTTTAGAACCAGAAACATCACGATTTAACCTGAAGGACGCTTAACTTCCTTCCTTCCTTCCTTTTATTCCTTCCTTTCCTTGCTTTCCACCCTTTCTTTCCTTCCTTTTATCCTTCCTTCCTTCCTTCCTCCCTTTCTTTCCTTCCCTCCTCCTTTCCTTCCTTCATTTCTTTCTTTCTTTCTTCCTTCCTTCCTTCCTTCCTCCCCGCCTTCCTTCCTTCCTCCCTGCCTTCCATCCTTCCTTCCATCCTTCCTTCCCTCCATCCTTCCTTCCTTCCCTCCTTCCCTCCTTCCTCCTTCCTTCCCTCCTTCCTCCTTCCTTCCTTTCATTATTCTTGTATATTTCAGCTGCTTCAGTGTTTAATAAAGAATCTTCCTCCTTGATGCCGATCATCTGAGAGGAGGAGTGATTAGAGGAGGCCGGTGTCTCTCCTTAATCTCTCCGTGGTTCCTCAACCTTTAAATTAAACCTGCTCCTGTGGTCCTCCTCCTGCTGACTGCTCCGGTTCTCCTGGTTCTAATTTTTCTCCAAGGACTAGATGGATATGTACCTGCTGAAGACCTGCTTAGATCTGATCACCACCTGGTTGTGGACTTTCTCTGTTCTAGAATAATAATAATAAAAAACACACCGGCGGTCGACCAATTAGGTTCCTCCTCTGCTCCGTGGTCTCCCTGGACCTCCTCGTCTCCTCCTCGTTCAGACGGGGAGCAGCTTGGGGCCCCGCTGGTTTTAGAGCAACCTACTTACCAATGTCAGAGCGTCAGAGCGCCTCAGTATTTAGGTGAAGACACGACCAATTTATTTTGCAGCGATTACAGTCAGCCTCAGCTCCCTCCTCACCCGCTGTCTGTTCCTCCTCACCCGCTCATTAATTCTCCTCTCTAGACGTTCTGTTGCCTCACGCTGCTATTTGTGTCGCTGATAAAACCCAACGCCGTGCACACGAGAACACACGAGAACGCTTCACTGCAAAAACATTAAAACACTTCATCTGACGACGTCCTAAATTTAATTTAAATATTATTCATTAATATTCTTTTAATCTAATGATTTGAACAGAAATAGAGAAAAGTTTAGACATTGATTCATGGTCGCCAGAGGATGAACCCTGCAGACACTCGCTCTGCGTTTAGTTTATTAAAATAGTCTGTGATGAAACTGAACCTAACGTTGATCCTCTGAGTTTAGATTAGCTCCAGATTAGCTCCAGATTAGCTCCAGATTAGATTCATGCTCCCCTCAGGATGAACATTTGAAACCTTTTCCTTTCATTGAGACCTGAGTGTGTTGGAGATTAACTGTTTCCATGGAGACCAGATCAGAGACATGTTTTTTAAACTTTACTGATGAGGAGGAGCATCAATAGAACAAGAGGAGGAGGAGGAGGAGAAAAAAGATGGACGATGAGGAGAAGAATGAGAAGAATGATGAGTAGACAAAGTTAAAGAGATGATGAAGAGGCAAGAGGAGGAGAAAAAGGAGGAGGAGGAGGAAAAAAGGAACAAGAAGAAGAAGAAGGTGAAGAAGGAGGAAAAGAAGGAGTAAGAGAAGAAAAAGGAGGACAAGGAATCAGGGAGAAAGATGGAAGATGAGGAGAAGACAAAGCTGAAGAAATGATGAAGAGGCAGGAGGAGGAGAAGGAAAGATGGAGAAGTAGTAGTAGTATTAGTGTCTCCTCCATGTCCTCCTCCATGTCCTCCTCCTCCATGTCCTCCTCCATGTCCTCTACCATGTCCTCCATCTCCTCCTCCATGTCCTCCTCCTCCATGTCCTCCTCCTCCATGTCCTCCTCCATGTCCTCCTCCTCCATGTCCTCCTCCTCCATGTCCTCCTCCATGTCCTCCTCCTCCATGTCCTCCTCCAGTCCTGAATGTGTAGAGTCTTAGAAGACGACCAAGATGTCTCCACGTCTCCATCGTCTCTGTCCACATTGATTCCATCTTGGTTCATCTTGTTTTTCTACCTCCATGTTTCTGTCCCTCACCTGATGATGATTAGTAGAGGTTACCATGGTTACCACAACCACCTCCTCCTCCTCCTCCTCCTCCTCCAGGAGGGGTACAGTAGTATGGATGTGTTTTCTAGATATAAACATGATTTCCTGTGATATTTGAACCTCATCAGAAGTTGTTCCTTTTAACCGATGAGTCCTCAGAGGAGCCGCTGGTCTGGAATCAGTTTGAGTCGTAGTGAGGATGAAGATGTTCAGATCCTTGTTGATGAAGTGTGTGTGTGTGTCTGGAGCTGGAGGCCGTGAAGCTGTGTTAGTCATGACTCTGAATGAACTGAATGGTCCATCTCTGAGCCTGTGTGGCTCTCTGGGCTGAAGGCTGACTCAATTCCTCCTGATTTGTTGTTTCAAACACAGCTCTGTGATAATCGCTGTGAAATTAAACCGCTGACTGTGTTAAAGAGTTGTGACGCGGTGTCTGGGGGCCGGGCCGGGCCGGGCCGGGCTGGAGGAGGACGGGGTGCAGATATCAGTGTGATCAGAGCTGGATGCTTCTGCTGCTGCTGCTGCTGCTGCTCGGGGGCCAGATTACCATCGTGCTGAGCCTGGTGTCCCATTAAATCCTCCGTGTGCCTCACATACAGCTGGCGTCCCGTTGAAGGCCGCTGGTGGGAAATAACGGAGCGGTAACGTGACGGCGCTCGTCCTGAAATAGCTCCCAAACAGAGACAGCAGTGGTGCAGCGTGTCCCCCTGAGGACAGGGACGTGGTTAGAGGAGCTTTAGCCTGTTCACATAGAAGTGCTTGTGTTGTGCCTTTGAGGCTCCGTGTCAGAGACTCATTTAACGGCAAAAGCAAACGTCAGAGACATTAGAAGAGGAAACCAGACCCCCCAGAACCCCACGGCCCCCCCAAGCCCCACGAGCCCCCCCGCCGCTCTGATAAAGGTTAGCATTCTGCTTAGCATAAAAGAAAGTGAAGCCTCAGTAATGGGACCAAGACTCAGGCAAAAAACACTCATCACTAATCAGCTCAGATAGGAGGAAGAGGAGGAGGAGGAGGAGGAGGAGGAGGAGGAAGAGCAGCAGCAGGAGGAGGAGGACGGGGAAGAGCAGCAGCAGGAGGAGGAGGAGGAGGAGGAGGAGAAGGAGGAGCAGGAGGAAGAGCAGGAGGAGGAGGTGTCCAAGGACCTGACCTGTCAAAGTTGGTGCTAAACATTCACAGATTCTTTTCCAGACGTCTCTGAGAGTTAAAGTTGATCATCATCATCATCATCATCATCATCATCACTGAGCTCTGCTTTAACCTGGAGTGTTTTTAATCTGTGTTCTTTACAGACATTATTCCATCTTCCTGCAGCAGCTGTTTACAACCATCTGGTTAATGACTCCTCATCTCATCAACATCAAGACGAGAAATAAATAAATTAAATTAAAACATATAAATCTATCCCCGTTAAGATAGATCGTCAAAGTGACTCTACTAATGCAGCATCTGCATCCATCAGATCAGTTTTCTACATTTCTGCGTAAAAATAATTAAAAACGTCCTGAAAGAGAACAAAGAGAACAAAGAGAACCTGATCAGACACAAATATTATTCAACTGGGTTGGTTTATTGTTTGTTCATATCTGTGGGTTGTTTCCAGATATGTAATATTGGTTCATTATCCTGAATAAATCAGAAACCCTAATATCAGCCTCTTACAAATAAACTAATTCCCAAAGAGAGAAAACTGATGATGATGATGATGATGATACAGTTTATTAGACCTTCAATGACCTCCAACCTCATCCACCTCTTAATACGATGGTTATGACTCCACTGCTATAGAAACCATCAACATCATCCAGATACAACAAAACAGGACGTAGCATCGTAGACAGGTGTCTCATATAGATGAATGTCATTACTACACTACACATACGTCAAATCCAGCAGAAGCTTCAATGTCGACCCAATAAAATGACAGAAATATACATAACAGATGTAAATATTATTCATTTAACTCACCAGAACTTTAGAAACTATTTAGAGTTCTCCTCAGAGCCTGTCAATCAAGGGTAGCGCTCATAGTTGCTGACCTGGGTCAGGCTAGCTAGCTCCAGGGTTGGGCGGCCTTTCCTCACAATATCCAGCTTTTCCGCCGTGAAAATGTCTTTCTAAGAAGATCTGCAACCAAATGGATAGCCTCTCCTGGCTTCAACAGATGAAGTTGCTATGTTTCTATAATTATTATGTGATCAGACTGAGCAGGATGTTAACAGAAGGTCTGGTCTGATTTCAGTCAAAGCTTAAAATGAAAAGTCATCAACAGATGGACTGATTGATTCATTCATTCAGATATAAACCTGCTGTCAACTCTTCAGGACACCCTGGTCCCCCGTCCCAGAGAGGCAGGGGAACTCTCTGTGACATCGTCTGTGACATCATCTGTGACATCATCTGTGTTAATCGCCGTCCTCATCATCAGTAGTCAGATCAGATTTCATCTCAGTGTGATCGACACTGAAAACATCCTCTGGCAAAGGTTTAGCTGCGTCCAGCGTGGAACCGTCTGGTCTGAAGGTGACACTGAGCTGGTCTGACGGGACGGACAACACTTTATTACTACAGAGGACAGAGCTGCTGCACTGGAGGATTCATTCTGTTAAAGTATCATAACATAGAGCATCTGAAACAAGCATTAAAACATGTCCAGTGTGTGGGCGGAGCCAACTCTTCTTCTTCTTCACGCTCCAGTCCTCATCATCATCAGGATCTGGTGGTAGGAACCAAGATGGTGGACAGTGGAGAACTCAATCACCTGGATCGGACGCTCCCATTGGTCCAGATCAGTTCAGCTTGGTCCCGCCCACTTCCTGTTTCCAGAGGTTTCCATCTTTTCCTCCTTCCTTCCTTCCTCCGTTGCTTCCTTCTTTCAATCTTTCTTTCTTCCCTTCCTTCCTTCCTTCCTTCCTTCCCTTCTTTCCTTTTTTCCTTCCTTCCTTCCTTCCCTTCTTTCCTTTTTTCCTTCCTTCCTTCCTTCCTTCCCTTCTTTCCTTTTTTCCTTCCTTCCTTCCTTCCCTTCTTTCCTTCCAAACAAAGCCTCCTGATGGCGTTCACTGATGGACCCATGGAGCACTGCTCCTCTGCTCTTAGCATTATATTTTTATTTTTGTATTTCATTATATTACATTTTTATTTTTTATTTATTTATTTTTTAAAGTATCTTATTTTTCTATTTGTTATTTAATTATATTATATTATTATATTATTCCATATTTATTTTATTTCCATTTATTTTATTATGTATTTATTATATTACTTTGTTCATAAATTCTATTTTTTATTAAATTTATTATTTATTTATTTATTATATTATCTTATTTTTCTATTTGTTATTTAATTATATTATATTATTCCTTATTTATTTTATTTCTATTTATTTTCTACTTGCTTTCAATCTTTCCTTCCTTTCTTCCCTCACAAGGAACAGAATGATGTAAATAAGGAGCGTCTAGAGATAATCCCTGTGTTCCTGATGAATGTTTGTAGATTAAAGTAGTGTGGAGGTGTGATCTGATCTTTTTGTACCTTCAGAGCTGTATTATCTCTGTTTAAAGGTCCTGGTGGAGGGAATAAGAGGATCCGTCACCCACATGATGAATATCTGCTGCATGAGAGCGGAGCCAGGAGGAGGAGGAGGTGAGGAGGAGGTGAGGAGGAGGAGGAGGAAACCCAGAGAGGAGGAGAACGAATGGAGGCGTGAAGAAGAAAACACAGCGTAGAGAAATGACTCTGTGTCGGAGACGTTCTACAAATGAAGACCACATTACTCCTCGAAGCTCAGAGCAGATCGTCCTCAAGGGAACATCTGTCCCGTCCTCTGTTCCAGATGTTACTCCACATGTCGGCATCATTTACTTTATTATACGTTAGAACTTATTTACTGTGAGAGCAGAAGGTTCCTACTTGTTGAATAATGTTCAATCTGCTTTAACAGTTTATACAGATTATTGCCTTGAGAAGTAATTAAAGCTGATTTAATCATTTATATTTATTTGTTTTTATTTATATTAAGAACCAAAGCAGCAACGACCAGATCTGAAACAGGAAGCGCCATAGACCTCCATGTCTGAAGGAAGGAAGGAAGGAAGGAAGGAAGGAAGGAAGGAAGGAAGGAAGCTCAGCTGATTAAATCAGATCAAGGATTAAAGATCTGATGAGTTGAGGGGGCGTGGCTTCTATGATTGATATGGGTGTCCTCCCAGGTAGCTATCTTTAGCTCCACCTCTTTGACAAGTGTTGAATCAGCTGGGAGTCAGGAGGAGTTAGGAGGAGTCAGGAGGAGTCAGGAGGAGTTAGGAGGAGTCAGGAGGAGTCAGGAGGAGTCAGACCAAGATGGAGACACCACACTGAGCTTCAAGGTTCTTCCTCCTTTAGAAACCTTTAAGAGTCTTGTTTCTTGTTAGTTGTGTTCCTACAGTCTCGTTAGTGTTCTTCCTAAACTTCAGCTGAAAACAGGTTTTTATTTTTTCTCAGATAAATACATGAGGAGCATGTCTCCTCTCTTACTGCCTGGTGGAGGTGAAGAGGAGGTGAAGAGGAGGTGAAGAGGAGACGAGAGGCTGGGACACTGTTGTTGTTTCAGGAAATGAACAGAGAGAGAGAAGACTTCCTCTCTTCATCACCTCCTCATCCTCTCACTGTGAAAATGGATTTAACACAAAAACAATCCGTCACCCAGAGGAAGCTGCTACAGGTGGAGGAGGAGGAGGAGGAGGAAGGATCTGCAGCTAGGACGAAGAAGATCAGGCCAGGATAACAACACCACATCTGAATGTGAATGAAGAAGAGGAAGGAAGGAAGGAAGGAAGGAAGGAAGGAAGTTAGGTCCTCCAGGTTAAATGATGATGTTTCTGGTTCTAAACTAGTTCTAGTCTCTAGAGATAATTCCTCATGATGAATGTTTGTAGATTAAAGTTGTGTGGAGGTGGAATCTGATCTTTTTATACATTCAGCTTGTTGATAACACACACACACACACACACACACCCACACACACACACCCACACACACACACACACACACACACACACACACACACACACACACACACACTAACAGCCTGGATGCTGAAACATATTTGTGTTGTGGTGTTTTTTAATGTCACCTTTAAACAGGATGAAGATGTTTAGTCCTGAAGCAGACGCTTTGAAGGAAGATGAAAAGAAACAAAAGGAGTTTAAACTGAAAGAAGAACGTCCCTGGTTCACATCCATCCAGTCAGACGGGACTGGAAGAGCAGCCTCGCCCCCCCCCCCCCCCCCAGGCCTCGTCCTGGTCCTCTGAGTAATGTCTGTGGTCAGTGGAGGGGGGTTGGGGGGGGGTTGGATTTGTTGCTGATTGTCTTTCAGCTGGTTTTTATGTGACTTGTTATCAGAAACCAAGGAGAGCAGCTGAACGTCTGGATTAAAGCTCCAGCTGGAGGTGGTTCTGGATTTATTCCTCCAAACATCACACCTGGAACAAACATCACTCCTCAGCACGACTTCTAAAAATAAACTCAGTGAACCCAACGTTTCCTGGAGCTCAGAGTTAGTGACGGTTAATTAACTGGAAATAAGAGATTCAGCTTCAGCTCAAGATACAGAACAAGAAATAAGATCTATCTATCTATCTATCTATCTATCTGTCTATCTATCCGTCTATCTATCTATCTATCTATCTATCTATCTATCTATCTATCTATCTATCTATCCATCTATCCATCTATCTATCATCAGAGGTTGGTTCTTGGTTCTTGGTCTTGGACCCGTTGACCTTTGCTCTCTGCCATCATTCAGGACTGAAGCTGCTCCAGTTCTCTGTGACCTCCAGAGGCCCTCGTCCTGTCCCGTTCATGTGTTCACGTGGAGCAGCAGTGATCTCAGCTCAGAGCTCTTCATGCTGTCACTCTGTCTCTCTGTCATCAGCTGATCATGTTTCATGTCATTTCCTGTTCCAGTTATTTTTAGCGTCTGCTCCCACATCACATTTCACAGTCTCACTGCTGCTTTACCTTTACATTACATGGACGGGCCCCAGGGACACGCTTGGAAGAGATCCCTGGATCATAAGAGCAAGACGCCAGATTATTAGGAACGGTGTTCACCTTGTGTCTGTTCTCTGTTGGTTTACAGCTCTCTCTCTCTCTCTCTCTCTCTCTCTCTGTTTTCTAGTCTCAGCTGATGCTGGAGTCGTTCTGTGTTCTTCTTCTTGTCTCTGGCTGGTTCTGCTCAAACAGAGCGTCTCTCCACCAGGTTTAAGCCGTAGAAGCAGAAACAAGGTCTCAGGTTCACGTGTCAGATCTCTCCACAGTTCATGTATTCACCTGCATTCAGTCATTAGATGAGCAGCTCTGTGTGGAGACTCATTTAAATGTCCCAGTGTTGATGGTTTCCAGACTGAAGCCTCTACATCTTCCTCCAAAACCTCCCAACACTAGGATCCATATTTCCTTTCATACTTTAACCACTCAGTCTGTCCGTCGTTAAAATCAATCAAGTCTGAGCAAAGAAATCATCCAGTAACCAACCACAGCAGTGACTCCTCACATCCAGCAACGAAGCCTCCTGATGGAGTTCACTGATAGACGCATGGAGCACTGCTCCTCTGCTCCTCTGCTCCTCTGCTCTTAGCTTTATATGACTGTTTAATGCCTTCATTAGTTTTATTATAGTCATTATTTTCTTATTTATTTATTATTTCATTTTTCTATGTCATTATATAAAATTTTTATTTTATGTATTTTATTTTTTATTCATTTTATTTTATTTTAGTACTTGGTATTTAATTTATTATTTATCAATTGATCAATTTGAATTTTTTATTCATTTTATTAATTATTTATTTTATTATATTACTTTGTTATTTGTCTTTTTCTATTTATGTTATTTAATTATATTATCCCTTATTTATTTTATTTTATTTCATTACATTACTTTTTATAATTTAAATTTGTCTTTATTTAATTTCATCTGTTACACTCCTCTGCTCCTCCTCTGGCTGTGCAAGTGTCTTTGTCTTGTGCTTAATCACCTTAACCTGTCACACCTGAGACGACTGAACACAGAGCTGCAGAGGCTCGTCATGTCTGACCTCTGTTCTTTTTGTCTTTCTTTTAATTAAATAAAACCTTACTGTTCCAACTCCGTCATGTGTCTTCACTTTATGTTGCGCCTCTCGAGCCAGGTCGTAACACGTTCTTTAACTTAATATTTGTTTTATTTTACAATTATTTTATTTTATTATATTATGTTGTTATTTATCTTGTTTTTTTAATTTATGTTATTTAATTTATTCTTTATTTATTTCAGTTTTTTATTCATTATATTTTATTATATTTCTTATTTTAGTTTAGTTTTTTTTACTTATGTTCTTTAAATATAATATTTTTTATTTTTATATATGTATTCATTTTATTTGATTTTATTACCTTTTTAATTATTTTACTTTTTATTTATGTTTTTAATTATATTATTTTTTATTCATTATATTTCTTATATTATTTTTTTAATTTTTTTATTCATGTTCTTTAAATATATCTTTTATTTATTACATTCTGTTATATTTCTTATTTTATTTTATTTTATTTATTTTGTTCTTTAAAGATATTATTTTTATTTATTATATTTTTTATTCATTTTATTTGATTATATAACTTTTTCATTTATGTTATTTAATTCTATTCTTTTTTATTCATTATATTTTATTACATCCAGTCCATCCTCCTCTCTCTGTCCAATTAATTAAGTTTAGAAGGAGGCAGCTCAGATAACGCTGCTGCTTGTAAATGAAAGACTCTGATGATGATACAGGAGGCGTCTTCCTCTTCCTCTTCCTCTTCCTCATCAGTGCAGAAGCAGAATGTGTGAGATCAGACTCTGACGTCTGCAGCAGAAAGAGAGAAGAAATAAAATAAAACTAAAACAAGAGAATTAAAGTCAGAGCCACAGATCTGGTTTGTTTCTCTGATGAAGTCGACTCTTCCAGGTTCTGATTGATTCTGAGGTTTCTCTTCATCACAGCAGCTCCCTGTGACCTGTCACCTCCTCCTGGACGCCTCCTCCTGGATGCCTCCCTGTGACCTGTCACCTCCTCCTGGACGCCTCCCTGTGACCTGTCACCTCCTCCTGGACGCCTCCTCCTGGATGCCTCCCTGTGACCTGTCACCTCCTCCTGGACGCCTCCCTGTGACCTGTGACCTCCTCCTGGACGCCTCCCTGTGACCTGTCACCTCCTCCTGGACGCCTCCTCCTGGATGCCTCCCTGTGACCTGTCACCTCCTCCTGGACGCCTCCCTGTGACCTGTCACCTCCTCCTGGACGCCTCCCTGTGACCTGTGACCTCCTCCTGGACGCCTCCTCCTGGACGCCTCCCTGTGACCTGTCACCTCCTCCTGGACGCCTCCCTGTGACCTCCTCCTGGACGCCTCCCTGTGTCCTCCTCCAGGAGGAGCAGGGACTTCACTATTCATCAGTTAAATTCATTCAGGTTTCAGAATCACAACGAGACAGAATGAGGAGCACCAGGACATGGAGGAGGTCGGGGTGGATGGATGGATCAACCAAACATCTTCTCTCAGCCATAAACCAACGAGACTAATCCTTTTGATCCCTAGAGAGGAACAGAAACTATAAATGTAAAAAAAACTGTTTTTAGTTTAAATGGAACTCAGATCGGAAATGTTATCAGGAGAATACATTTATTTTTTGATGATCAGAATAAAATAGAACAGATAGAAAAATCAATCTTTAGTTTTCAGGCTCAAGTTTTCTGTTTTCATTTTATTTATTTTTTAATAAACTGAACAAATATTTTCCAGAGTTAAATCCCCAGATGAACATTTCCAGTCCAGCAGACTCTCTGACTCTGACCACAGATAAACGGTGACGTAATGAAGCGTGAGATGAACTGGTCGATGGTGTGTTTGTGTTTCAGAGGTTTCATTTATTCTGGTTTTATTTTTAGACGTTGTTCCTGCATCACGTCTCACAGCGTGGGGGGGGGGGGGGGGGACCAGTGCCAGTGCATCGTGGGTAATGTCACCGTGGAGCTGGTGTATAAACGACCTTCCTCTCCACGCGTCGCCGTCGGTGTGATGAGTGTCTGTCAGAGATGTGGTGATTGCTGCTGACATGTTCAGAGGTCCTCCACGGCCCCGTCACCTCCGAGGGCCCACAGCTACTGTCGGCGTCCAATCAGAGCGCAGTAGGTCCTGGTCCTGATCATCAGTGTGGGGGCGTGTTTGATCTCCTCGTCTTCACTCAGGCCATCACTTCCTCCAGTCTCTGTGTCTCTGTGTCTCTGTGCTGGATCAGCTTTGAACCATCGACGCCATGACGGCTCCTCAGAGCAGGTGGAGCTGCTGCTGTCTGGCTGCAGCATAGGTCATAAGCCCCGCCCCATGGAGGCATGGCAGGGGGCGGGGCTAAAGGACACGTCACATATATTTTAGCTAGTTAATATAAAGCTACTGAATGAGTAACTGACCTGTCATTAGCTAGCTAGCTACATTAGCTCTGTGTGGAGTTAGCGTTTACACAGTGTGAATCCATGATGGAGCTGGATTTAAATGTTAACGGATCAGCCAGAACCTGGATCCAGTTCTAGTCTCAGTTTGACCAATGGGAGGAGGAGGAGGAGAAGTGGCGTCCATCTTGGCTCTACAGTCTCTGGTTGAAACCTGTTCAGATCTGGTTTCAGGGTTAATGAATACATTATGTCTATAGAAGGTCCTCACAAGGATAGAAAGAGGAGGTTGTGTGTAAAGGAACTTCTCCTCCGCCTCCTCCTCCTCCTCCTCCTCCTCCTCCTCCCGTCACCTCCTTCCCGTCTAGTTTCTATTTCCAACCTTTTAATCCTCTCCTCCTCCTCCTTTCAGATTTCACAGAGTCAATGTAGAGGCCAAAATAAAGTCTGTAAACTACAGAAGCTTCTTTTAAATTATTAAAACTACTGTTTGTTTCTGTTTGAGTCAGGAATGAATTAAAATGTGTGCTGGGGGCCAACAGGGGTCCATCAAACTCTGTAACATGTCACAGTCTGGATTAGTTGCTGCTCTTTAAACCTCATTGTTCTCTCTTTAACCGTCTCATTATTAGTCATTTAAAGAAATAAAGTCACAGAGAAGCCTGGTCTGCTCTGTCTGAGGCGTCATCAGATCATCTGAAGCTGGACCTGCTCTCATTCTGTCTGTTTATTATTTATTTTGCGTTCGTCCTCTTCCTCTTCCTCTTCCTCTTCCTCATCCTCGTGTCTTCGTCTCTGATTGGCTCACGACAGCGTGAAGAACAGACCAACTGTCGGTTAATGAGGCAGGAGAGCTGGAGTCGCCCCCCCCCCCCATAGACTTGTTGCTATAGCGACAGAGAGACAGTGTGTGCCTCCACACATTAACGGGACGAGCTTGTTCATCATTTATCTCCAGTTTTTACAGTTTTATTTTTTCTGGATCATAACAGTCCGGTCTACAGCAGGAGGCTGGGTTCAGGTTCAGGTTCAGGTTCAGGACTCAGACGACGCCACAGACACCACCATTCAGACCAGGTTTATTTCTACAGCGTCTAAAACTAAACCAGAGCCTGAAACCTAGAGAGGAGGAACGTCTCGTGGACCAGTGGAGAAAGAAGAAGAGAAACATGTGACTGGACTAGAGAAGATAGAACTGGATCAGTTTTTAAACTCATGTAAAGTTGAAGGAGACTGAAGCTCAGGCCAGAGGGAACAAGAACGAGATGCACAGCAACATAAATCAGCTGAGATCTGGAGGCAGCTCTGGGTTAGGGTTAATTCCTGAAAAGGTCTGACTGGATGAGTTCTGGTTCTTTATTCTATAGACGACAGCAGAGTCAGCAGAACGTCTGCTTAAAGCACTGAACGGAATATTAACAGAGTTTAGGTTTCATGTTGGTCGCTGAACAGTTTTCAGGCTGGAACTGAAGCCACAGAGAGAACCTGGTGGAGAGAACCCAGCATTAGTAGAACCCAGCTGTAGAACCCAGCAGTAGAACCCAGCAGTAGTAGAACCCAGCTGTAGAACCCAGCAGTAGAACCCAGCAGTAGAAGAACCCAGCTGCTGCAGAGATGCACTGACGTCTTAAACAGGGATTTACTTTATTTTCAAAGCTTCAGAAAGGAACAGCTTCTCTGACTCTGACACACTCTCAAATAAACACGATTAAATGTGTGAAAGCTGACGGCCTCGTTGGGCTGCACAGATACCCCCCCCCCCCCCCCCCCCCCACACACACACACACACACACACACTCACACACTCACACACACACTCCAGTGTACCTCTGTGTTTGGAGGTGAGTCGTTTGTGGGCCGGGGTGTCAGCTCTCATTAACCCGCCGTCCGGACGTCCTCCCTGCAGCCTCGCCCCCACTCACCTGACCTCATCTGGTGGCTGATTATGCCTTCACCCCCCCCCTCCTCCTGTGTCCTGGTGGAAACAAGGAGGACCAGTGACACTGTCGCTGTGAGCTGAACTGACATTAATCATTCTAGTAAACGTCCAACACGGTTAAACTCTGAGCAACAACCTGCTCTGAGCCACAGGACACAGGACGGAGGCTCCTCCCATCAACCATCCATCAACCATCCATCACAGATATTTGATCAAATCAATTAGAAAGCTTTTCTCTTTAACGTGCATAAACAGGAAGTAGTAAACCAGTCCATCCATTGATTTCTATTCTGATAAATTTAAACGTCTCTGAATATTGAATCATGTTCCGTCTCTGTGACCTGGAGCTGGAGGTCTTCAGGTATCATGAACCAGAATCCTGATGGTCCTGTTGGTTCTGCTGTGAGGAAGAGGTTTTACATTCTGAGGCTGCAGAGGGTGGAGGTCGGGGCGGATGGAGGGATCAACAAAGATTTAAAAATAAAACATGCAAGTCAATGGTTCCCTGAGATTTTGCTGTATTTTTTCATCATTAAATTTTCCCTGATAAACAGAAACTATGAACAGTTATTAGAGCGTGACGGTGTTTGTCTGTCGGTGAAGACATGATTAAAGAAACTGACTAATAATAATAATAATAATAATAATAAAGAGAGGGGAGAGACAGAGTGATTAGGGACGGAGGACGGTTCCTTACAACCTGCTATCAGTGTCGTCTGAATCCAGCGGAGAGAATCAGTCGGTGGATTAAAGACGTGAGGACACGTCCCACTCACATGTCCAGATTCTGTTATTGTCTTTGTTCACTCGTCTCATTGTTACTGTACGTGGACGGTTTCTCTTTATCTCAATAGTCACGACTAGTTCATGATATTCAACTAAGTTTTATGAATTTTAAAAAATTCTAATTAACCCATTTATGATTTCTGTGTTCATTTAACTCATGTCTCTAAGTTTTGAGTTGAAACAAGAAAATAGGGAAGAGGAGGAAGAGGAGGAGGAGGAAGAGGAGGAGGTGTGACATGATATAAATACTGGGAAATAAATATAGAGCCTTCTGGTATTTTTGCATTTTTTTAATTAGACAGAACTATTTCTATAAAGTGGTGATACCTTTAGAACATGTCTCCATAAATCACAGAACCACAACGTCAACAAAAACTGAGCGATGCATTTCAAAGTGAATCTTTTCTTAATGTCCTCGTCTCGTACGGCGTAAAGCGAGGACCTTGTTTCAAACACCAACCGTTCTACATCCTGTCACGGTATTTTAAAATAATCTGACTGAAGTTTTAATGAATCACCTGTAACTGTGTGACCGTGTTCATGAAGGAAACAAAAGTGAAAAGACGGAGACGTCACCAGCTGTTGTTACAGATGTCGTTTTTATTTAGATCTCCAGACACATATTACGCTGCTGTAGCGCTGTTGAAGTTTACAGATAGATCAGCAAATTTACAACTTCACCGTCACCTTTGTCCTCCACTCGTGAGCCTCCGTCCCGCCCCCGTGATCGTGACGACACAAAGCCCCGCTAGCGCCCCCTACATGCTGCAGTACCTCAGACAGCAGCTGGGTAGTAAAGGTCTTTGTGAATCCGCTTTAATTCATGGACATTAAATGAACTCTGCTCTTAGTGAATCGTTGTCGTGGCTCAAACGGTACATGTGGTGTTCCACAGGGATCTATTGTTGAGCCTCTTTAATTCCTCATCTAGATTCACAATTAGATAAATACTACTGACAAAAACAAACTGTTAGAGTTTTGATGTTTTTTTCTGATAGTTTGTCTGAGGCTGATGTTTGAATTTTTCCTCTGGGGACCATGAATATTGACTTGTCTGACTTGTCTGTGGCGCTAATGAAACTTTAAGGGGATTAGAAAAACACATTAGGCACAATCCTCTGGAGAACCTGAATAGTCTTTTAATTGTGCAAGAGGATATTTGATAGTCTTATATCTTCTGGAGAGCAGGAATGAGATTAGTATTTATTGCATACTAACAAATTTAGAGGGCACCATAGGGTACCCATAAACATTTCTCCTCTGGGGACCACAAATATCGACACTTTACTGACTTGTCGTTGGCGCAAGTGAAACTTTTAGGGGATTAAGAACACATTAGGGACAATCCTCTGGGGAATCTGAGTAGCTAAAGTAAACTTAATCTATTTTATCTTCTGGAGAGCAGGAATGAAATGAATGAACATTTATTTCAAACACAAACTTAAATCTGGACTAAAATATTAAACTATGATTACGGCACCAGAGAGGGATTAGGGTGAGCGTAAACATTCATCCTCTGGGGACCATGAATATCGACATTTTACTGACTTGTTGGTGGCACTAATGAAACTTTTAGGGGATTAAGGAACATATTAGGGGTTATCCTCTGGGGATCCCAAATAGCTACAGTAAATTTTCTGTCTTTAATTGTGAGTAGTCTTTATCTTCTGGAGAGCACGAATGAGATTAGGATATATTGCAAACAAATTTAGATCATCTGGAAACTGAAAGAAAGAATCTAGTATATTGTTGATCAACTTTAAATCTGGATTCAAACATGAAACTATGATTGTGGCACTAAAGTGATGTATGGGTCAACATATCTCCTCTGGGGACCATGAATTGACTAACCTTCTTGCCATGGGAGATTTGGTGGAGAAATTTGAGATCTTTAAAAATTCAGAGGATCAAAAATAAAATTGGGATTCAACCTCTGGGGATCCTGAATGGTCACTGATGGCTAACGTGGCTGTACTGTCATAGAGTGAAGTGAGGCCACACCAGAACACCAGAGACTCTTCGCTCTGTGTCGTCCGGCTCGTGGAGGACGACGGTAGGTGACGGCGAACTCCAGCCGCCTGAACTGGCGGCCGTCGTACAGCACAACAGGTTCATGGTCCGCGTCGTGGTAGCTTCTATGAAACATAAAAAACACCCCACAGAGTGGCCAGAGGTAAAGTACACACTGAGAAACACACACTCCCACACACATGCGCACTCACAGGTTAAAACACGTTTATGGAAGCAACGCCAACAGGACGAGATCAGGAAACAGCTGATTTTATAGCTCTGGGTTATTTAAAGTGGTTTGAAGTCCAGCGCTGACATACAGGAGTTCATCTACAGTCTAACCTGCCTCTTAAATAAACTGATTGGTCCAAAACTTTCTTACACTGTAATGTAAATGTCGTCAATAGATTCAAATATTTAATCACGCTTAATAGCATGACTTTCATAGTTAATGCATATTAATCGCACTTTTCTTTTTAAATCTGTTGTGAATAAACCTGAAGAGATATTTGTACAGTTTTTATTCCTCTCATCAACATCTGAGCTGCTCAGTTCATAAAGATAAATTCTACTACAACTGCACTTTAGATTCTGCTTTCTTTCCACAGCGTTTATCACTTCCTGGTGTCTACAGTCTGACTGTGTGAACAGCATCAGTAGCAGATAAATTGAAATGTGAATATATTCAACTATCTGGGTACTTCTTCTTGTATTCTGTAAATATTTGATGTGACAGAGTTAAAAGACAGAGAAACTAAACCAGAGGCTTTGAGCCAGTTTCATTTCATCTGTCGTCAGACTGAGTGTAACTCATCCAGAACCACCAGGCTCTGATCCAGAACTCTGCTCCAGTTGGTTTGAATTATTTTAATAGTTTATAAAGCGTTATGTGGCTCAGACCCAGCTCGTACTGTAGAGCTACTAAAACAACGTCCCAGCCTCTGGTCTGCCAGCATCCGTCCCCAAAAAACGTCTCTGGATCCAGTTGTCTCACATGTCTCACAGCAGTGGACCGTGGAGGCTGAACACGACAAAATAAAACATGAGTTACATTTTTTAGTTTGATCAAATATTTAACTATTTCCAGTGGGTTCAGTGGGCGGGACAGTGGGCGGGGCCAAACTACAACACTAAAATACACGTCAAATCATTTTCAAAGATGGTTTCTGTTATTTTAGGTAGTTAATATAATGTTGATGAATGTTCAAGGGTCAGTTTTTGGATAAGTTTTATTTTAGTTATTTGACGCTATAGAAACAAGATGTGACATAATGGTGACTACCAGTTGCCATGCCAACTACTCTGTGGTCTTGCGTGACCATGAGAGTTGGAATGAATAAATACATAAATAAATAAACTAGTCCAGTGTATAATCCATCATGTCCTTGTACCAGGTGGAGGTAGAGCAGAGCGTAGTATTAATTAAACTAAAACATGAGTGAGTCTGGAGGAAGTGTGGGCGGGGCATCAATATCACGGCTCCACGTGGCTCCGCCCTCAGACCGTACTGATCAGACTCTGGATCCAAACTCACAAGATGGCGCCGCCCGTATCCCCGGGAACATAGAGTCAGTTTGACCAATGAGAGGAAGAGGAGACGTGGTGTCCATATTTATATACAGACTATGCTCTTAAACCTAAAGGTGACTCAGAACTTAAATCCAGCAGGACGAGACTCTAACGAGCAGCAGGAGAATCAAACCACCTGGATCACTGAGGATCCTGTCTGATCACGTTTCAGCTGATTCTAAGATTCAGATCCTTGGTTTGCTTCCACACACAGATACACACTCAGACACTCATGCACAAACACACATACACACTCTTGCGCTCACACAACTTTACATTTACATATGTGAAATATACACTCTTCCATTGAAACTGCGCTGGATGGGATTCTCTTTTCTTTTTTTTTTGTTTTCATATTCCACATTAAATGAAGTTTGTACAGAATGTCGACAACAAAATTCAGATAAAGACCCGCGATAAGCACACTGACCGGTGTAGGACATGAGTGTCCATGTGGGGACCCTGTTTACCCGCTGACGAGGTCTGAGGGGACGTGACTGACTGTGTGGACGGTGTTTGTGCTTCGTTTGGATGTGGGTTAGTCCAGAGAGGGATGGACTGAGCTCCGTCTCTCTCTTCAGACTGGTTGTCCACGGTTGTGTGTGTTGTGTGTTAGTGTGTGTTTGTGTGTGTGCAGTCTGAGCCGGTGTCCCTGTGTCTTCCAGCCCAGTCGTCTCAGATCCAGTTATCTGGAGGCAGTGAGTCCGAGCTGAGCTGCACAGAAAGGTCCTCGACCTGCAGACACCAAGAGATGGAGATGAAACCCAGAGAGTCTGTCTGAGGTGTACCCTCCCTCCGTCCTCCTCCGTCCTCCTCCAGCTTTGTCCCTCTTCGTCCATCTTTGTCCTCCCTCCTCCTCCTCCATGCTGGGTGAGTGTGGTGCAGAGACACAGTTAATCTGAACGTCCTCCAGATACTTTTCCTCCTCTGAAAGGCCGTCGTTGTTTTTGTTGTTTGTGCGTCTGTTGGTTGACATTTAACAGTGTGTGTGTTTGTGTTAGTGTGTGTATATGTATATATATGTGTGCGTGTGTGTGTGTGTGTGTGTGTGTGTGTGTGTGTGCATATGAGTTCACATTTATGAGACGTAGCGTAGAAACGTTGGCAGGACGAACACACACACAGTCATGGAGATGTGGTGGAGGAGGGGAGCTGATCGCCGGCTGCTGCTGTTCTCTGGCCCCGCGGAGTCCTGGGAGTCCATCGACCCCTGGGACAGCAGAGCCTGGACAGAGACAGGGACAGGGACACAGGTGAAGGTTTAAGTTTCAAGGTCTGAACTATTTACTGAGAACTTCATGTTTCAGACTTTCATGGGAATATTTGAATAACTGGTTTTTAGGACGTTGTGAGGAAACGTTTAGTCAGAAACACGAGGGACAGTGGATTTCTTTTGGTTTTGCAAAACCAGAAACAAAAACGGGACAAACGACTGTTATCAGGATCAGAACCAGAACCAGGACCAGAATACCTTTCTTTTACTCTGCAGTCTAAAACCAAAGAGATAAAGTTAATATTAGACTTAATTCTCTTTCTACTAACGTGATTTATAAACTAAAACTATTCTCCTTGAACCAGGAAGTAGAACCTACATGTGGAGGCTGACGGAGGCTGGTGGAGCTGCAGCTCAGCATGGATCTACTTTCAGATGTGTGTGTAGTTCAGAGTTCAGGTTTCATCTACTGATGGTTTGTGTTTTACTCAGAGTATAATCATCATGAATTAACGTCCAGCAGCGTCGCCGTCTGCAGAGGTGAACGGAGCTCAACAGATTTTATTCTGCTTTAATATTTAAAACTTTATCAGCCAATTATTTTGCTTTATGTGCTGAGCAGCTAATAAAACATTTAGCTCCATGAATGTTTTATTTTCTAATGACTGGATTTATTAAACCCTGACTCCTCGTCGTCCTGGAGACGCTCGGTGTTTCCTCCTCCTTCCTCCTCCTTCCTCCCCCGTTCAGTTACGTAATAAAACATTAATGAAAACATCTGGATCATAAAGAGATAACAGGTTCACCTGGATGAGGAGGAGGAGGAGGAGGAGGAGGAGAAGGAAAACGAGGAGGAGGAGAGGGAGACGAACCAGAAGGGGAAGGAGAAGGAGAAGAAGGACGAGGATAAGAAGCAGAAGGAGAAGGAGAATAACCAGAAGGGGAAGGAGAAGGAGGTAAAGAAGAAGAAGGAGAAGGAGAAGGAAAAGAAAGAGAGGGAGGAGGAGGTGGAGGAGAAGGAGAAGTGGGTCACTGATCCACTTCCTGTTGCGCCTCCTCTCAGGTCTAATAGGAGTGAAAGCTGCTCACCTCCTCACACTCAAAGTCGTCAGAGGAGACGCACTTCTGTCCTCCGTCCTGTAAAACAAGAAGCATCAGGTCAGAGACATCGTTACTCCTCGTTACCTCCGCTTCACTAACGAGACATTTACTGTCGACTGTCGCCATGACAACACCTGAGACTGACTGAGGCTAAGCTACAGCATCAGTCCAGGTGAGAAAAAAACACTATGGGATGGAAAGAAGGAGGAGGAGGAGGAGGAGGAGGAGAAGAAGAATGAGAGGAAGACATAGAAGAGGAGAAGAGAAGTAGAAGAAGAAAAAAGAATGAGGACGAGGAGAAGGATGAGAAGGAGAGGAAGATGAAGAAGGAGAACCAGGAGACAGAAAGACAGAGGAGGAGAAGTAGAAGAAGGAGGAAGATAAAGAGAGGAACACAAAGAAGAAGAAGGAGAAGGAGGAGGATGAAGGAGGAGGATGAAGGAGGAGGATGAAGAGAAGAAGTGTTTAACTGACTCAGACTCATTCCTTCCTCTGAACTCTGAGTTAGTTTTTATCTGAAGCTTCAGAACCTTTGGACACGTCCCAGATCCTGGTTCCTTTCATTTCCTGTTAATTCACAGAACCCAGGTTCCATTAGTAACCACTCATTCCTACTGTAGGTTACTCCGCCTGTGTCGGTTGTTGCTCTGCGTCCACAGGCCGAGGACGTCGTCTCTAAGTGTCCACTGACCGAGGACGTCATCACTAAGTGTCCACCGGCCGAGGACGTCATCACTAAGTGTCCACTGACCGAGGACGTCGTCTCTAAGTGTCCACCGGCCGAGGACGTCATCACTAAGTGTCCACCGGCCGAGGACGTCATCACCAAGTGTCCACCGGCCGAGGACGTCATCACTAAGTGTCCACCGGCCGAGGACGTCATAAACTGAACCCTGTGATTCGTCAAACCTTCTGAGGAGCTGTTAACACGACACAGGTTCATATCAAAGGTTTAACAGAGTTCTTTCACCGTTTGTTTGACATCAGTCACGCGTAATAAACCACAGAGACTCAGATCAGTGAATGTCTACTGTCTATGTGTGGTGAAGACATAAGTCCATGAGGACCCATCACATCAAATCCTCCCAGCGTCTCTGTCTTCATGAGGATTTTACTCTAACAGAACAAACAGTGAGGAGGAGCCACGTGGGAATGGAAGCGTTCTGAGAGGAAACTGAAGATAGATCAGTGTGTTGAAGAGTTTCAACCGTTAGAAGACGACGACGTCCCAAAGCTACGTCAAGAACAGCTTCAAAATGTTGCTGACGTACAACAAAGAGCAGCTAGGGCTGTGTAGCTAGAGATGATAAAAGACAGACGTCATGACGAAGAAACAGAGACTAAAAGTTAATGGATGAAGACACTGGATTAGAGTAAATATCTGACTTTGATGTTCAGCTGTTGGTGACGTCGTAGATTTACTTTAAATCAGAGACTTTCAGTTGTTGTTGTTTTGTTCAGTTAAAACCTCGTACAGACCTCACATTAATGTCCTCTAACGTGTCCACTGAGGACATGTCCAGTCACGTGGAGGTGGTCTGGGACACATTAGAGTGATCTGGTCTCTAGTGTCCAGGTTCTTTCTTTCTTCCCTTCTTTCCTTCCTTCCTTCCTTCCTTCCTTCCTTCTCTAAATAACTACGATCATAAATAAATCAGATCTTAACATGTGAGAGTCTTTCCATCTTGTTCCAACATCTGGATCATGTCTCCAAGTCAACCAGCAGCTGTTGATGGTTCTGATCCAGCGGTAGGTAGAGATCCATTAGAGACAGCAGCTGCTACAATATTCTACTGACCACATGATGGCGCTGCTGATTTACAGACACACAAACTGAGATCAGATCTCAAGTGCTGGCTGGGGACGCATGTGGAGACACATTTAGATTAAGACCAGGTAGATGGACAGGTGAGACCAGGTAGATGGACAGGTCACTTCTTCTTCTGTGGTGTTAAACACGTCCAGACATACTGTACCACTGATACTGCTAGAAGCTGGAGCTGGCTGTAGAGCGGAGGCTGGATGTGTTTGTTTCTCTGGTCATTAAGGCTCAGTCAGGCCTCCTGTCTCCTGTGGCTCCTCAACACAAACACAATCTCCACTATCATTGAAACGCTCCACAGTAATGATGACACTCACACACATTTATCTCCATCTTCCATCATCTGCCTCTTTGTGAGCGCTTCATTAGCATATCTCCTCCCGTCGCCTGGGTGGGAGAGCCAATCAGATCTTATCGCCCAACGAGGAGGAAAAATATTCTTTTCATGGACTGAGGAACCGTCGAGAGCGGCCTGGAAACGCTGCACGCCGGATCGTTATCGAGTCCCCCGAGATATACGCATGCAAATCCACAAATATGCATCTGTGTGCAAACACACAACAGTGTTCATGGAGATCATTAGAGCGCGCAGATAGAGGCTGTTACCGCGGTAACCTCCTCCGACACCGGAACGCCTCTGCAGGTCTGCAAACTACAAACTGGCTGCTCAGCACGGCTCACAGGGAGATGACAGCTCTGCTCATGTACTTTAGGAAAATAACACAAGTCACAAAACAAATCCACAACAGCCTGCGACGGCGGCACGCAGCATCCACAGGGACACGCATCCTCCTCCATCTGATCTGTATCCGTCTGTTTCATTTGTCAGATGTAACTCCATCTGTGCTGCTGTGTGACCGTGGAGGCTTCACATTCACCAGGTATTTAGAAAGAGCTGACGGAGAGGCTTCTACCTGGAGCAGCTGACGGAGGAGTCATGCTGTCACACGCTTCTAACGCTCTGCTTAGTTTTATTTTGGAGTTCAACTAAAGTCTGAGTCAAATAAATGCAGCTCTCAGCAACAGCATCATCAGGCACCAAAATATAAAGCTTCATCAAAATAATAAGAGAAGAAAGTAAAACGCTGCTGTGACTGTAAATGCTGATTCTGCTGAGAGCAGGTTCTGTGGTTCATGGTCGTTTTCTAAACCAAAATATCTTTAAATGATGGACTGAGGAACCAGCCCCAGTCTGACTGAGGTATCTCCATGGAAACCTCTGTCCTGAAGCGTCTTGGTCTCCGGTCAAGGTACAGGGGCCCAGTGGCTCGTTGGTCTAGAGGTATGATTCTCGCTTTGGGTACGAGAGGTCCCGGGTTCAAATCACGGACGAGCCCGAAAAAGGGTCGTGGTTAGAGGTGCAGCTTGTGATTGAAGGGTCCCAGGTTTGCAGCCCACTGCTCCAACTGTACACACTACTGTGTGAACAAAGAGGTTAAAGCAGGGACATAATTTCCCTTTGGTGATCAGTATTAATTATTATTATGCATGTAGCGTACGTACATATATATTGAATAAGCAGCAGTAACCTGTGCCATCTTGTTTCAGGCTGCAGCAGAAACAGGTCCTGCTGAGGTTCTGTGTAATTACTGCACAAACAGCCAATAATATTACTTCCATCCATCTCTGTCTGAAATGAAACGACTGGCTCCTCTCTGGTAAACATCTGCACCGCCTCAGTCTCGTCATGTGAAGGGAAGCCAGCAGATAAAACTGGCCCCAGACAAGGATGCTGCGAGGATGTCTGGGAGCTGGACATAAAGAGAAGCGCCATCGACCCTGAGGCTGAGTTTAGACAAGCATCACAACGAGAAGCTGCAGCTCCAGCTCCTCTGTACTCAGACGTGTGATGAAACAACATCTAACACATCATTAGATGTTTGTCCACGTTCTCCCCAGCAGTGAAAGGAAACACGTCGTCTGTAACTCCTCCAGTGAACTAGGATGAGTCTGAACGTCGTCCTCTGCAGGGTTCAACTAAATCTGACTGGTGCCGGCAACAAACCACGAGAAGAGCAACATGTTTACAGTCACGGGTTTCTGGCAATGTCACTGTTTAACCACCAGAACTGTCCACCATGTCCCCCACACATGTCCCTTTGGTAAGGTTCAAGTCTCTGGACATTAATGGACCATCAGAGAACCACTGACTGGAGACAGGATCACAACAGGGTTCTCCAGGACCAGGACCAGGACTAGGACCAGGACCAGGACTAGGACCAGGTCCAGGACCAGGACCAGGACCAGGACCAGGTCCAGGACCAGGACCAGGTCCACCCTCTGCAGCCTCAGTAGCTCTATCAGAATGTAAAACCTCTTCCAGCCAGCATCAGGGATTCTGTTACCAGGAGGGATGTCCCAGTTTAATTTAAAAAAGTTAATTTAATTCAATAACAGATAACATTTGCATATATATATTATATATACTATACATGATTCTATATTTAGAGACGTTTTTCATGGACAGCTGAACGGTAGAGAAAGAGAAAAAAGATTTTCTAGACCTGCTCTTTAGTTTCAGTCAAAAGATTGTTAAAGAAAAAACTAAACTTATTGGAACAGAAGTGGATGTCTGAGCTGAAGCTCTGGAAACAACAGACACGACTCCGTACATAAGAACCTTTATTCTCTGTCTCTGCCTGAAAACATCAATAAAAACTAAACAGTGCAGATTGTCCATTATGTCCGAGACACATGACAGATGAGACGATGGAGGAGACACCTCAAACCTCTGGAACCAAAGAGGACGGTAGATTTAGTTTGAGGTAAAACAGATTTTAAACTTTCAGGTCAGCAGCTATGAGCTACCCTTGGTTGACAGGCTCTGAGGAGAACTCTGAATAGTTTCTAAAGTTCTGGTGATTAAATGAATTCTATTTACATCTGTTATGTATATTTTTGTCATTATATTTGGTCGACATTGATGCTTCTGCTGGATTTGACGTATGTGTAGTGTAGTAATGACATTCATCTCTATGAGACACCTGTCTACGATGCTATGTCCTGTTTTATTGTATCTGGATGATGTTGATGGTTTCTATAGCAGTGGAGTCATAACGAGGTACATATAAGTACTCACCTGCAGGTTGGCACAGGTGGAGAACATACAAGCACTGTCCATGGGTTTGATTGCGTTCCCGTGCAGAGAGGGGGCGGGTTTGGAGATGATTGGCGGCTGGGCGGGGGGCAGGAAGGTGGACGCCGGCTCAGTCACAAGGAGAGTCCCTCCCTCTGAGCCGTAACCGAAAGACTGGATGGCGTTTTCTAAAAGAGAGAGGGGAGACGGAGGAAGGAGGTCAGAGGGAGGAGGAGGAGGAGGAGGAGGAGGAGGAGCAGAGGGAGGAGGAGGAGCAGAGGGAGCTCCTGTCTGCTTCTCCTCTAATAGCAGATTAATTAATTCATTTACTGTACGACTGTTTATTATGTAGATATCTACGTTTCATTTATTCTCTTGATCTACATTAATTAATAGATTTACACCACTATCAGTCTGTCCTGGACAGTCAGTATTAATTTATTCATTATCAAATAAATAATAATAATAATAATGTATCCCAGTAAAGGCCTCACTAGAGGATAAATATTTCTTATTAATAATTTTATTTTTATTATTTACAGCTAAGTGTCTGCAGGTAGCAGCGTCCTGAATGAGACATTAGTAATGAACTCATTAACTGATCATTGTTTTATAGAGGGAAGAATTCATTGATTAATCATGTGTTCATTGTCTCCGTCTCCGTCTCCGTCTCCGTCTCCGTCCTCCGTCCTCTGTCCTCCGTCCTCCATCCCGTGCAGCATTCAGTGACGTTACATAACAACAACAACAGTAATAATAATGATGGAGACATCCAGGTTCCTCTTTGCCACGGGGCGCATCGTGATCATGGTTATACATGTTCATGTTGGAGTCAGGAAGAAGAGGAGGAGGAGGAGGAGGAAGAGGAGGAGGAAGAGGAGGAGGAGGAGGAGAGAGGAGGAGGAGGAGGAGGAGGAGGAGCAGAGGTGATGTTGTAGCTGGGTCAGTGTTCGTCTCCACTTTACAGTGAGCCGTGGAGACGTTAAAATAAATCTATGAAAGTCTTTGATTATGACGTGATGATGCAACATGTAATAAAGATCAGCTGATCAATGGACTGATTAATAACAGAGTCCTTCTAGACAAACTGTCATTTATTAATATCTGTGACATAAGTCATGTTTACATGTGATTTACACACACACACACACACACACACACACACACACACACACACACACACACACACACACACACACACACACACACATACACACACACACTTGTTTCTATTCTATTTAATTTAGTTTGTTTTTCTTCCTTATTTCATGTTTATGTATTTTAACTCATGTCTTATCCCTGAACTCTGAATTTACCTCTGTGGGCTAAATAAATGACAGTCTAGTGTAGTCGGGTCTAGTCTAGTCTAGTTTACTCTAGTCTAGTCTAGTCTTATTTTATCTAGTCTAGGCCTAACCCTAGTCCTAGTCTAGTCTAGTCCTAGTCCTAGTGTAGTCTAGTTTAGTCTACGCTAGTGTAGTCTAGTCTAGTGTAGTTTTATTTTGTCTAGTCTTATATATCTAGTCTAGTCTAGTTTACTGTAGTCAAGTCAAGTCTAGTCTAGTCTAGTCTAGTCTTATGTAACTTGAATGTGTGCAGGTATGTGAATATGTTGAAACACAGTAAACTGAGATAATTAGTTTATTGATCCATCAGTTAATTAATGAACTCCATCAGCTGATTGACAGAAAACCAATCAGTGATTATTCGTTAAATGTGAAACATTATCAGTCGTTCTCTGTGGACTGACAGACCTGATGAGCTCCTCTTAATTACCAGAGGAGATAAGCTGCAGAATAATAACCAGGCTGTGATTGGTTGGGGGTGTGTGTGGGGGGGGCTCACTGAGGCAGGTGTTGTGGGTGAAGTCTCGGTGGAAGGCGTCACACTCCTGCTCCAGGTGGCCGGTGGCCCTGCAGCTGCACCACAGGCCGATGGTGATGTTGGAGGGGCTGCTGTCGCTGTAGTTGGGCGTCACATCTGAGCCTGACGTGGAGGAGGGAAGCACAACGGAATGACAATGAGGCTGGAGATTAGCCGGCAACAAGGTGGAGAGGATTTATTTCTGCAAACTGGGAATTCAATCACGGGCCGACTTCCAGAGAAGAAACCAGAGAGAGAGAGATTCACACATGAACAGCCTCTGATTAATGGAGGAGGAAAAAGGTTTGGAGTTAATAATCTGTCAGACGTACCGATGAGGCCCACGTAGGACATGAGGCAGCCGTGGTAGTTATCATGAGGACAGCTGGTGACGGTGTGAGACGTCATCTGGCAGTTCATGTGGAAATCAGCCAGTCGAGACCTAGGACAGGACGGAGACAAGATGGACAACGTCACGGGACAAAGGTTTGACGGGATCCGATCTCTGGCTGTCTGGAAAAAAGGAGCAGAGGAAGGAAGGAAGGAAGGAAGGAAGGAAGGAAGGAAAGGAAGGAAGGAAGGAAGGAAGGAAGGAAAAGGAAGGAAGGAAGGAAGAATGGAAGGAAGGAAGGAAGGAAGGAAGTTAAGATGGAAAGAAGGAAGAAAGAAAGGAAGGAAAAGGAAGGAAGGAAGGAAGAATGGAAGGAAGGAAGACAGAAAGAAGGAAGGAAGGAAGGAAGGGAAAAAAAGAAGGAAGGAGGGGAAGGAAAGAAGGAAGGAAGGAAGGAAGGAAGAATGGAAGGAAAGAAGGAAGGAAGAAAGAATGGAGGGATGGAAGGATGGAAGGAAAGGAAAGAAGGAAGGAAGGAGGGGAAGGAAAGAAGGAATGAAGTAAGAAAGGAAGGAATGGGAAGACAGAAGGAAGGAAGGAAGGAAGGAAGGACAGGAAGGAAGGGAGGAAGGAAGGGAGGAAGAAAGGAAGGAAAGGAAGGAAGGGCAGGAAGGAAGGAGGGAAGGAAGGAAGGAAAGAAGGAAGGACAGAAGGAAGGAAAGGAAATGAAGGAAAGAAGGAAGGACAGGAAGGAAAGGAAAGAATGAAAGGAAGGAAGGAAGGAAGGAAGGAAGGAAAGGAAAGAAGGAAGGAAGAAAGGAAGGAGGGGAAGTAAGAAAGGAAGGAAGGAAGGAAGGAAGGAAGAAAGAATGGAGGGATGGAAGGATGGAAGGAAAGGAAAGAAGGAAGGAAGGAGGGGAAGGAAAGAAGGAAGGAAGGAAGGAAGGAAGAATGGAAGGAAAGAAGGAAGGAAGAAAGAATGGAGGGATGGAAGGATGGAAGGAAAGGAAAGAAGGAAGGAAGGAGGGGAAGGAAAGAAGGAAGGAAGAAAGGAAGGAAGGAACGAAGGACAGGAAGAAGGGATACAACAAGGGAAGGAAGAAAGGAAGTAAATAAGGAAGGAAGGAAGGAAGGAAGGAAGGAAGGAAGGAAGTGAAGCCAGCATCAATGAGCAGATAATAAATTCTACTAACTTCCTGTTTTGTTGAAGCTAATCTGATCAGACTCTGTAGACGTCTGTGACTTCTTTATTGTTTAGTTTAAACCATAAATATTAAATGTTTTGTTGACCCGTCCATCAGCTCTTAGTTGTTGTCACAGCAACCCCAGCCAGTGGAGTCATGTTTACAATAAAATATAACGTCTGTGGTTTAATGAACAAATGAATTCTGTTTAGGAGACGAAGAAGAAAAGCACCATGAGATGATCTCATTAAAACCTCCAACCTGTTAGAGAACATTACAGCTGTTTGTTTCCTCCTCTGACTCCAGTGACATGTCAGCTCAGCTCTATACAGCATCTATACTGTATAGAGTATTTATATGTATATTTATATATATTTATGTATATCCGTCCAGCAGTGAGAGCAGTAATGAACACCGTCCTCCAGGAAGGAAACAGGAACTCAAGCAGACTGAGCAGATGCACAGAGTCTCCCCTGAGAGCAGCCAAGCCGTGTGGAAATAAAAGGCTGATTCACGGCGTAGTTTGGGAGATTATCTGCATCTCCAGCGAGCGTGTCCTGCACTATCCACTACATCATGCATATGTTAATGCACAACAAGGCTGTCACAGACAATAACTGTGAAGCTGCTGAGCTTAATCTACCGCTTGTCCTACTTCTGTGTTCTCCATCCTTCCTCTCTCCTCCTCCTCTGTACTTCCTCTCTGCTGCGTCTTTCCTTCTTCCATCTTGAACGTGAGGAAGGAAACAGCCACGGCGACGGGGAGGTGGATCACAGACGTCTGATCCTGTGTCCTCTCACGTCCATCTCTGCCCCGTCCAAGGAGCTTTATGGACTCAGGACATTTACTTCAGGTTGAAAGTAGCATGAAACACGTCTGAGTGCATCGCTGCATCAAATGTATGTGAAGGCGTCTGATGATGTTTGACAGCTGGTCACACAGAGGTCAGGGTTTGTGTCTATACAGCCCACGACATGAGTCATTACAGGTTAAATATTCTAAACTGGTGACCTGAGGAGTGATATAAGTGAAGTTCATTAAAAACTAAAACCACTAAAGGAGTCGGTGCTCAGAAACATTTAGTAACAGCTCTGCAGAGGAAGATGAAGCTGATGATGATGATGATGAGGAACTAGTTGTTAGTTTTAGAGCAGAACCAGACGATGACACAGACTGATGATGAATCTACAAACACAGCTGTAGCAGCTAACCTCTGACCTCTGACCTCTGACCTCCAACCAATCAGAGACATTCACCTGTAAACTGATTCATCTCCACGGTGCTCAGATGATGAGTACAACATGTTCAATTGTGTAAACTGAAATAGGACAATGTTAGCCACTTAATTAGCCTAAACTAGCTCATAAACATATCCGATTCAATTCCACGATGCTCAGATGACATGTATGACTACTAAGCCCCGCCCTCAAATGATCTGATTGGTCCAGCAGATCTTTGCTGGAGCAGAATCAGTTCCCATCAGAGAGACTCCAGATAAACTTTCCTCTGCTATGCCTGAGTATTCATGTCGGCCGAAACATGTTAGCAGCTTTGTTAGCCATTTACTAAACAAGATAACACTTGCTGCTACATTAGCCTAAACAAGCTAATGGTAACGCCATAAAGGTATATGATTCAACTCCTGTTACTGTTCTGTCCATCATCACATTAAGCCCCGCCTCCACAATCTGATTGGTCCATCAGATCAGAGCAGGAGCAGAATCAGTTCCCAAAGGAGAGACTCCAGATAAACTTGTGGATGTGGAAGTTTTTCTGGTCTCAAACTCAGCCGGAAACAAGTCTCTAGAAGTTTTTGGTTTGTCCAGAATCAGAACGTCCGTCTGTCCTCTGTCCTCTGTCCTCCTCTGAACCGAGGAGCTGTGATCAGTGATTACTGAGGACCAGTCTGGTTTGTTGGTGTCACTCTGTGAAGCTACCTGATATCCATCAGTCTGACTCATATTCATTATTTAGAAAGAACAGTGGAAGCTGCTGCAGTGTCCTCTGAAGCGGACGTGTCCTGAGTCATCCTGACAACAATGTCCATCCTGCACGAAAGACACAACCCTAATACACACCGACAACACACACACACACACAGCTTATACTACCTTAGTGAGGACACTCTTTGACACTGGCCCTCACAGAGATGGACATGGCAGCACTTAAACACACACACATGTGGTGACACCTTCACCCTTGGCTTGTCGGGGCAGATTCATGGGGGGGGGGGGGGGGGGGGACTCAGACGGCCCAACAGTCCTGTTTGTGTTTGGCAGCTATTTATTTCAAAGAAACACGAGGAGAGCGTTTCCAGACACTCGTGACTGACTTTTAAAGGACAGCGCTGTAACGCTGGCATCGATCAGCTGTTTCACTTCACGCTGTTCTAGTCCCGTCAGTCATTTCAGAGCAACGTCTCTGAGAATCACATGTTACTGTCACCAGAGCTCCATCAGGCTCATTTTATTATCTCTGACTATTTCAAGTTTGGTTTTAGACTTACAAATAACAGACAAAAATGCTAAACAAGTAAATTCACCATTTGATGATGAAGAAGAAGAACTAGAATGAGAAGAACTAGAAGGAGAAGAACTAGCAGAAGAAGAAGAACTAGAAGAAGAAGAACTAGAAGGAGAAGAAGAGAAGCAGAAGAAATATAAGAAGAACTAGAAGGAGAAGAACTAGCAGAAGAAGAACTACAAGAAAAAGAACTAGAAAAATAAGAATAAGAAGAACTAGAATGAGAAGAACTAAAAGAAGAACTAGAAGAAGAATAACTAGAAGAAAAAGAACTAGAAGGAGAAAAAGAGAAGTAGAAGAAGAAGAACTAGAAGGAGAAGAAGAGAAGCAGAAGAAGAAATATAAGAAGAACTAGAAGAAGAACTAGAAGGAGAAGAACTAGAAGGAGAAGAACTAGAAGGAGAAGAATAACTAGAAGGAGAAGAAGAACTAGAAGACTCAAGTGCTGGCTGATGACACATGTGGAGACACATTTTAATTAAGACCAGGTGTGAACACAGTGACTTTGATGGACAGGTGAGACCAGGATGTTGATGTGAGGTCTGAACAGGTCTGAACAGGTCTGAACGGGTCTGAACAGGACCTGGATGTGTTGAGTCTGAGGGTGTATTCACACCTGCCTTGTTTAGTTCGATTAAAACGAACTCAAGTTCGTTTCCTTGCTTGGTTCGGACCTTTTTGACTGGTGTGAATACAATCACTCGAACTCTGGTGTGGACCAAACAAGCGGACCGAGACCCAGCTGAGGAGGTGGTCTCGGAGCGGTTCCTACCGAACCCTGGTGCGGTTCCTTTATGGTGTGAAAGCAGCCCGACCTCGATCCGACCCAAGTTGCAAAAATCTACCTTTTCGGATTTGACGAGCTCCCGTAGTTTCCCGTAGTTTTCGCGCATTATGGGAAATGTAGGATAGCCCAGTGACACACACAACAGAGAGACACGTGAAGCAAACAAACGCAGGTAGGTTAGGTAGAGATGAGCCGTTGCAAAATAACGAGCATGATATGGTTAAACTCATGTTGCAACGGTCTTGACGCTCGAGCACAAGCTGTAAGTTTATAAACCATATTGCTAGCATAATAACAAGTAGACCTACAGTACGCAAAGTCTCCATTGTAGCCTATTTACGTGGGACATTTGGCTTCCTTCTTTACCCCGCCTATACGTTTACCAGCCAATGGCTGAACGACCTTAGCACATGTGTTTTTGTTTATAAATTCTGGTCCGGTTGCAATTAATCACAGTGTGAAAGCGAACCGCACTAAAAAAAAAAAAAGAAAAAAATAATTGGTCCGGACCAAAGCAAGTGAACTAACGGACCTTCCTGGTGTGAATACGCCCTCAGACTTGAGTCTAATTAACGTTGAGTACTTTTCCTGCAGACTGGATGTAAACCTGAGAGCAGGACTTCCTGTCCTCTGTGGACGCTACGACCCAGAATAGTAAAACGATATCAAAGTTTCATCTGTAGCTTGTAACTGTGAATATTTCATGACGTATTTTAATATTTGATCACACATTATAATTAATCTCATTACTGAATGACTCTGACTGAAACACTGTGGGACTCAAACTCATCTCTGGACCGGTGACCTGAGTGTCAACTGCTCCAGGGACATGTTCCCTCTGAGACCAGGACAACACACCAATCTGGTCTTTAACAACTCTAACTGACGTCCACTTAGAGCCGGTGACGTATGAAGGTCAGAGACGGAGATGATTAGAGCCAAACACACCAGAGATGCAGCCCAGTGCTTCAGAACGCTGCTGATCAGATCCCGCCTGAGCTGGCCTTCATTTCCTCACAGGCCTCGTTAAAGATTCATCTAAACTAACGAACCAAGGCAGAGAGCGTACTGTACTCTCCCTGACCCGACCGTGTTCCCTCTGCTCGTAATAAGAGAGAAAAA
This sequence comes from Chelon labrosus, assembly GCF_963514085.1. Taxonomy (NCBI): domain Eukaryota; kingdom Metazoa; phylum Chordata; class Actinopteri; order Mugiliformes; family Mugilidae; genus Chelon; species Chelon labrosus. The sequence continues at coordinate 23,352,240 of NC_140355.1, forward strand.
CATGAAAAAATAAACAGATGTAGATAAGACATGGTGAGGTTACAGCTCTGATGCAGGGAGACGTTCATGTGTTCGATGTGTAGTTCATTTAAAGGACCGGCCCTGTGTTTGGTGACTACACTGATCACTGGTTCTCTCTGGATCTGGACCCAGATTGAGCCCAGACTGTCTGATAATTAAAATCCATCTGTGATAAGTGGGATTTAAACTCTGGTTGATTACATCTGTGCTTCTGTTTCTTAAAGGTCTACAGATACAGTTTGTGGTAAACAGAAGGTCAGTTAGTTAACTCCCTCCTTGTTCTTTAATCCTTCTTTAATTAAACTTTAAAAGGAGCTGAATAAACTATCAGCAGCGACCCCCACAGAAACACAGAGGACTCTCCTTTTCTTCCTTTCTTCGATGGACACCAGAGATAATTTGCCGTCGTCCTGACATTTCCTGCTGCAGCGGCTGGAACGATGCTCTCCGTTACGCCTGTGAGTCCACGAGAAGGTGAAGGATATTAAAAATGAAATTACAGCCAGGCGGAGTGCGTCTAAATGCCCTCATTACCGACTGCCAGGCGCCGCTGGAGCAGACTCGTCCAATTATCTCCGGCGTAAATACAAACACATTTAAAGCGTTGACGGTGCTCGTATGTACGCATGTATGAACAGGGCCGTCTGTTTGACCCGGACTCATCAGTCACAGCGTTATTCAATTATCATGTCTGCAAATAACTGGAACAAACATTTACTCTCCCCGTTTCATTCACTGTGTAACACTGAGGTGTTCTGTAGATTTATAACAGGCTGACAGAAGGACTGCTCATAGAAACCATACCTCCACAGTTTTTAATACCGGCTCACAGCTTGGGATAAAAACAGATTTCCAGGTGTGTGTGGGCGGAAGCTGGGCCAGAGGTTAAATAAAAATAAAATAAAAACCATCCAAATTGGTGGAGAACCAACTAAGAGCAGAGAGCAGAGTTTCCTGGTGCTCCTCAGAGCTTTAAGGAAGATGGAAGTATGTGGATCGATACGAGCCTCAGGTCAGATGAACCATGTGGTCCCGTCAGGTTAGAACCAGGAGGCACATGGAAGAAAACTTTCAAAACATTTGAAATCGAAGAGGATGTGTTCAACCTCCACTCAGTGAAGAAACTGGATCAGTGGAGAGAACGAGGTGATTTGAGTTGTGACAACAAACTCCTTCAAATGTTGTTTCTAAGCTGAAGAACAGTTCCCAGAAAAGAGGAGGAAATAAAATAGGTTTTCTCTGGAGTCTGAATTGAATATCGAGTTGACAGAAATGTAATACTCCGGTTAGAAGAGAATCCAGAAGGAGAACAAACCGTGTGACCTCTTCCAGCTCAGACAGGGAGGATGAAAACTCTCCTCGGTCTAATGACCAGAGCAGGGAGAGGATGAAAGTGAGAAGAGACAAAACATTTGTTGTTTCTTCCTGTGTTCAACTGTTCTGCCAGCAAATCCACACAGAAAATAAAAGTCTGTGCTTTAGTGTCTGCAGACAAACTCTAACAAGTGTCCATGAGTCTGTGATGATGGTGACATGTCGGCAGCGTCAAGAAAACGATGGAACAGGAGAGTTATCTATTCTATTTCTGTTCGCCCAGATATGATCCTGATATTAGAGACATGTCCAGAAATAACTGATGGATCTTCACGTCCACGTCTGAAGTGTTCCTGAAATATTCCAGGACCAAAAAATAACTATCACAAGGACGTAACGGGACACACTGTATGATACGACACCACTCTCTGAGGTACATGTTGGTAAAATAAATGAGAGCAGCAGAGTGTCCCTGGTAATATGTACACGATTTAAATGAGATGAGATGAAACGAGATTAATCAGAAAAGTGTCCCTCATTTAGATGAGATGAGATGAGATGAGATGAGATAAAGTAAATCAGAGCAGTGTCCCAGTGACTGACACAACTGAGATCAGTTGAGATGGGATGAAACAGAATAACATCATTTAGAGCAATTATTCTGAAAAAATGAGAAGATATTAAATAAAAGAGATGAGACGAGATGAGGCAGCATAAAAGAATTCAATTATTTTGTGAGATGAGATGAGATGAAAGAGATTAGATGAAATAAAATCAGAGCAGAAAAAGTGTCACTCATGACTGAAACAATTGAGATGAGATGAGATGAGATGTGTTGATGGTAAAATGATTGGAGAACATTTTCAGAAGCAGTCAGTGGATCATAGTTTGACACAATTATATTGTTAAAAATAAAGAACATTAAAATCTTCTTCTATGAAACGTTCTAACGCTGGATGAGGAATCTGAGGTTCTAGTTCATCTGAGAATCAATCATATTTCATTGATTTTGTTAAATGACTGTAATGAAATGAAAATCAACAGACGTAATCATTTCATTCCAGTAGATGGAGTTTCACAGTTGAGTCGTCACATTATTCTCAGTACCTGTGTTGTTCAGCTACAGGACGCCTCTACACCGTCCCAGCAGCTCGTGTCTAGAGACTGGAACACAAGTAAAGGATTTCTGCCCTCCAGGAAAAACACTTTCTACTTTAGTAATCTGTGTGAAGCCACCCGTTAAGACCTTGGCCAGGGTCACACTCCTTATAGACTAGTTTCCATCAGGACACATCTGGTACTTTAGAGATGTATGTGCATCAGGTTGCTCATACCTGCTGTAATCAGCGTGGTATGTATGCAAACACATACATGTGCAGTGAGGCGAGCTGAGCTGCTTCTCCAAAGCCGACTGCGGCGGCGGCGGCAGCAGCAGCAGCTCCAGCTGAGTGGTGTTTTAAGGCGAGGGAGCCAATCTATCGACGGCAGCGCTCCATTACACGGTCAGCGAGGTGAGGTGGTGGCGTGATGGAAATAGCTGCCTCCTTTGTGTAGGTCACAGAGGACGGCGGCATCGCAGCAGGCCCGCTCGCTTTCACTCCGGCTGTGTGTGCGTGAGTTTACACAGAAAGCATCCCCTGATTCATCTCATTTCCTCGGCGCTCGTCTGAAAGCGTCCGCTTGGTTTACAGGACAGACGAGAAGCGGGGAATGAGTCTTTAAAAGGAAATCAGGGCGAGCTAACCCGGCGGAGATGGAGCAGGAAGCAATATAACCAGAGGTGTGACCAAGGGCAAGCTATCGTGATGCTGAGCGAGAGCGGCAACCGGCGACTCATCAGCAATGCAAATATGGAAATATGCAAATGAGCCGTCCCACTCAGGGACTGTTAATTAAAGAGAACATCAAGACAAAACAAAGCAGCTAATCACCAAACACAGACAGATGTACGCACACACACGGAAAAAAAGCAGAGATGAGGAAACTAATCACATGAGCAGCGAGGTTAAACAAAACCTTCAGAGCCAACGTCACAGCAGCACCGACGCCTCAGTTCATCTCCATTAATCACAGAGCAGCCTGCTACCTGCTGCTCAGCCTCACGCCACAAACACATGGGCTGTGTTTACACGACTTAATGAGACGCAAAGAGAGACTCCTCCGAGGGTCACGAACAATCACACGACCACGACATGACGGGTCATCTTTTACTAAACTCTCTCAGACATTAACAAACAACGTCTGTCTCATCTCTTCTGGTAATCAAAGAGCAGCAAATACCTGGAGCACATCAGTGTCCTCTATCTGTGAGGTAACACCAGGTAAGATGAGATGAGATACAACCCAACACAAGATGAGTTGAGATAAGAGAAGATCAGATGAGGTGAGGTACAATGCCCGGGTAAGTTAAGAAGAGAAGAGATGAGATGAGATAAGGAACAACAATGAGATAACATGAGATAACATGAGATGAATGAGATGAGACGAGACGTATTTCATCTTGTCTTGCCAAGATACAATGAAATAGTGAGTTGAGATAAGAGAAGATGAGATGAGGAACAACGACAAGATGAGACGAGACAAGATGGGATACAGCAAGATATAACGAGATAAGAAGAGATGAGTTGAGATAAGAGAAGATGAGATAAGTTACAACGTCGAGATAAGATGAGACGAGATGAGATGAGATGAGATACAATGAGACAGAATGAGATAGGACGAGATGAGACAAGATGAGATGAGGTACAATGGCGAGATAACATGACATGAATGAGAGGAGATGAGATACGAGATACAACAAGATAAGAGAAGATCACATGAGGTGCAATGAGATGAGATGAGATGAGATTCAGTCAGATAAGAAGAAATGAGGTGTGATGAGATGAGATAAGACGAGATACAATGAAGTAGGAAGAGATGAAGTGAGATGAGACGAGATGAGACAAGATGAGAAAAGATGAGATGATGTACAATGAGATACGACGAGATAAGAAGAGGTGAGGTGAGATGAGATAGTTGAGATAAGGTACAACGACGAGATAAAATGAGATGAATGAGATGAGATTTTACTTAAACAGAGTGTGTGTGGTGCTGCTAGCCTGTCAGCCTGTTAGCGTGCTAGCTAACATACTGGTGTGAAGGAGGAGCAGCCTCTAGTTCTGTGGCCTGATAGAAAAGGCTGAAGGTTTCATTAGTGCGTCACTCCACATGTGTTTTTAAAGTTTAGTTCCTTGAAGTATAAAAGTGACAATAAAGACCGACCCTGAACGTTTTTATTAGCTCCGTATAAAGAAGAATAAAATGAACATGTGTCTCAGCTACTTGTTCACTTGAAACTGAAAAACTTTGACAAAGGACTTTGTGTGAACATTTGAGTTCTTTGGGTTCTCATTGAACTCTAACTGTAGGTGTGACTGCACTCTTTTTGAAATGCTAATAAAGTTCTTTAAAAAGCAGAGCCTCAGTCCAAAGACCCTCTGGAGCTCTCCGTAGGCTTCCTGAGCATTACTCGTGGCAAAGACTGTATTTAATTACTGTTTCTGTCAATCAGAGCCGTCCCCTCAGCGGTCGCTTCCTCCTGCCGGCTCTCAGCCTCAGCGGGAGACCAGGCGCCCTCCGACGCCGTCAAGACCCAGAGGACCCGTGGGGTTCTGGTGATTATGTAGCAGCTCTCCGCTCTGCGTCTGAGAACGGTGGCAGCTAATAGAAAAGGAAGGAGGCTACTCTGGATTCATTTTACAGGCAATCAAACATGATTCACGCTCCACCAGTGATGGCGGAGAGAAGCCGTTAACCTGCCGCAGAGCACATTGTTGTCTGACTGATGGAAGGATTGAGGGAGCTGAGATGGAGCTCGTTTGGATTCTCTTCTTCTGTGTCCACTAACTCCCTCTTATAGATTAATACTGACTCATACAGTCATCTGAGCTACTTCTGTTCTCTTCTGGATGTCACATGTTCTCGCCATCAGAACAAGAAACACCTCCAACAAACCGGAAACCTGCAGCTCTCTAACAGGAGACGATTATCTGAGACTGGAGGGACACGGTGGGTTTGGACTGTGAACTGTGGATGTCCTGGTCGCTATCAGAGACAGTCCACAAGCTTCAAGCCTGATCCTTTCTATTTACATGTTTTAGGTCTACCATAAACCAAAACCACGTCCCTGTAGCATCAAAACATTTTCTCCTCCTTCTTCTTCTTCTGTTTTAATGGCGGTTGGCTAGCGACAAAGCTAGTCAGAGCTAGTTAGTTCTTCTTCTGCTGTTTAAATTGTGTTTGACTAGCTTTGTCACAAGCCAACCACCATTAAAACAGAAGAAGAAGAAGAACTAGTTTAGTCAGTAACTAGTGTAATGTGGATGTGTGGTGAGGTGGTAGTAGTTGATGATCTAAACAGAATCCATGGAGTCCACTCAGTCAAAGGCTGCACCCAAGCAACAACAACAAACACTGAACGTTTAAAAGAAGAGAAAAGTTTCCTGGAGACAGCGTCAAGGAGAAACATCTTCCAGAGAGGGTTAGGGAGTTTATGGCAGCGTTGGATGACCAGAACATTTCTGGAGTAGAGAACACAAGGTACCAGCTACCCTCTCCACACTACATTAACTTTGACTGAAAGATTTATTGGACTGAATCCAGTCCACTCTAGGAGAAGACAAGGAAGACAAGGACAGACTTTAGGAAGCTACAGGAGACCACCTCTAGGAGAAGACAAGGAAGACAAGGACAGACTTTAGGAAGACACAGGAGACCAACTCTAGGAGAAGACAAGGAAGACAAGGACAGACTTTAGGACGCTACAGGAGACCAACTCTTGGAGAAGACAAGGAAGACAAGGACAGACTTTAGGAAGACACAGGAGACCAACTCTAGGAGAAGACAAGGAAGACAAGGACAGACTTTAGGAAGCTACAGGAGACCAACTCTAGGAGAAGACAAGGAAGACAAGGACAGACTTCAGGAAGCTACAGGAGACCAACCCTAGGAGAAGACAAGGAAGACAAGGACAGACTTTAGGAAGCTACAGGAGACCAACTCTAGGAGAAGACAAGGAAGACAAGGACAGACTTTAGGAAGACACAGGAGACCAACCCTAGGAGAAGACAAGGAAGACAAGGACAGACTTTAGGAAGCTACAGGAGACCAACTCTAGGAGAAGACAAGGAAGACAAGGACAGACTTTAGGAAGACACAGGAGACCAACTCTAGGAGAAGACAAGGAAGACAAGGACAGACTTCAGGAAGCTACAGGAGACCAACTCTAGGAGAAGACAAGGCAGACAAGGACAGACTTTAGGAAGCTACAGGAGACCAACCCTAGGAGAAGACAAGGAAGACAAGGACAGACTTTAGGAAGCTACAGGAGACCAACTCTAGGAGAAGACAAGGAAGACGAGGACAGACTTCAGGAAGCTACAGGAGACCAACTCTAGGAGAAGACAAGGAAGACAAGGACAGACTTCAGGAAGCTACAGGAGACCAACTCTAGGAGAAGACAAGGCAGACAATGACAGACTTTAGGAAGACACAGGAGACCAACTCTAGGACATTTAGGATCAGGACTCAGTGTTAAAGCAGAGCCTCCAGCTGCTGTTCCAGATGTTAAAAACCCCCTGAGATTATTAATAAAGCATGAAACCATGAACCCTGCAGCAGGACTTTCTCTTCAAATATTCGTTCAAATGAAATGAAACTACTTTCAGCCTCTGACCAAATATAAATATGTTGTGTTTTAATGTGAACCCTGCTGCCTCCACATCCTCATTAAGTCAACCAGATAAACCTCCTCCACCTCTGTGACCTCTGGTCTCCTGACTGAGCACTAAACTGAACTCATCAATAAAATCTAGACTAGAGAGTAAAGATGTCTAATAATAATAATAATCCTCAAAAAGACTAAAATCTCATTTTATACCTTCTGTAAAAATGAACTCTCTTCTCAGTAGGAGTCTATTCTTTTATCTCCGTCTTTCTCTTCCTGGATTCGTCTTGAACTTTTATCAACTTTCTACAGAAACTCATCTGATACTGATGTTGAACAGTCTTAGTATTTCTCAGCTGCCGGTGTGTAAATGTCACTTAGAGCTGTCCAACATCAGGCAGCAAGTCTCCTGTTGATGCTCATTCTGCAGAGGACGGAAACTCTGGTGTCCAAGAACAGAAACAACATCCTATATAGAGATATACGACAACAAGAGGAAGGAAAATATGAGACAGGTGTTGAGAACAGATCTTTAGAGTCCAGGTGTGAACACTGATCTGGTCTCTAGAGTCCAGGTTAAACAGGTCCAGGTGTGAACACTGATCTGGTGTCAGTCCACATGTGGAGGTGGTCTGGGACACATGTGACCTCCTTCCTTTGGTAGTGTGAACACACAATGAGTCCTGGGTCACATTAAAGACCACCTACTCAACAGGGCTGATCTGAGGAAGAGGAGTTTAACTCCTTCATTCAACCACTAGTAGAAATGTGTGAGAGTCTTTCCATCTTGTTCCAACATCTGGATCATGTCTCCAAGTCAACCAGCAGCTGTTGATGGTTCTGATCCAGCGGTAGGTAGAGATCCATTAGAGACAGCAGCTGGTACAATATTCTACTGACCACATGATGGCGCTGCTGATTTACAGACACACACACTGAGATCAGATCTCAAGTGCTGGCTGGGGACGCATGTGGAGACACATTTAGATTAAGACCAGGTGTGAACCTGTAGGGAGCTGAGACACTAAATGCTAAAGAACCGTCCTCTGTCTCATAACACCTGTTTCATGTGCGTGGTTTGATTTTACGTCCTACTGAGCATGCTCAGTGAGTCCTAAACGTCTTCCTCCAGATAACCAAGACTGAACCCGTCTCCCTGCAGCAGATTGTTGTTTCTCCAGATGGTACTCAGAGTCTTTGAGGATTCTGGATATACCTCCAGAATGTGGTTCAGTGTCACAGGACCACCTCAGAGGATTTAAAGGTCAGCTGGTGTTTATATTCTCAGAATGTAAATGTTGTCCTCGTGTCGTTGACGTCCTGCTCTGCCAACTCCTTCTGTCTCCTGTCCTACGGGTCAGTTTGACTTTTGGTCTGTGTCCAGCTTCATGACTATTCATAGCTATTCATCATGAAACACGTCAGACCTTTAGTTCATTCATTCATTACAACCTTCTTTCTTTCTTTTTCTTTCTTTCCTTCTTCTCTTCTTACCTTCATTCCTTACTTCCTACTTTCCTTCCTTCCTTAGTTTCCTTCCTTCCTTAGTTTCTTTCCTTCTTTCCTTGATTCGTTTCCTTCCTTCTATCTCACAGTAGACATCTAGGAGGACAGGTCTTGATGAATCTCCAGAGGATGAACTTCAGGACATTTACCATCAGATCAGGAGGCGTTAGCTGCTTCCTGCTCTCACTGAGGGAGTCTAACCTTTACAGCCAGTTATCAATCAAATGTGTAATTTCGACCTCAGATGTCAGATTTCTTTCTAATTACGCTCTTGAGCAGCTGATTTCACTGATTACTTCCTCCCATGGCTCCATCATAATCAGCGCATCAGGCCCAACACTCCTGCAGAGCCAACGCCGCGGCGGCCGCTCACCTGCACAGGGCGTCCGACCGACAGATGTGTCTCAGCTCCAGACAGGTGGGTTTGTGCCTCTCCTGGTGGGAGCAGGACGGGACGATGGTGCGGCGGCGGCGCTCGGCACACGCCTGGTCGGGACAGGAGCAGAACAGCAGAGGGTAGCTGAGCTCCCATGACACCCGGTCGAAGAACTGACGCAGAGCCTGAGACGGAAAAGATTAGAGTCTGATCAGGAAGTTAAAAGTTTGACTGGAGGAAACTACAGCTGGTCCTCGTGAAGACAAAGTGTGGACGCTGTGATCATTACTAAAAGATCCTGTTTGTATTTTATTACAGCACTCAGTCTGTTTCCTGCATCTTAATGGATATGGATCAATATGTTAACACGTTTCAGAGGGATGTTGTGTAACGAGGATGTCACGTCAATCGATGCGTGTTTTAATGATCCCAGCGTGGAGGCTGCAGGGTCTGGAGATCCTGGACAGTAAGAACAACGTGGGACTACATCTCTGTGTGGTTTTTAAGTTCAGCAGATATCATCATGAACTTCCTCTGGTCTACATAGAGGACCAACAAAGACTCAGTTTAAACATCTAAACGCCACATGTGCATTTGAAAAACAAACATTTTCTTAATTTATAAAACTCTGCACCGACCTTCTGACACCTCTTCCTGCTGCACGGCTCCTGATTGGCCACAGAGGGCTGCGGGGGCGTGGCCTTGCTGCAGATGGAGTTGTAGGCGGATCGCAGACGTTTGCACGTCTCGTTCAGGTTGCACGCCTTCGCCGCGTCCAGGCAGGGGTTACAGGGTTTCCCCGCCTCAGAGCAGGGGCCCATCTTAGACAGAGACGAATCTGAACAAAAAATAAAAAATAAAATATGAAGATGATTTAAGGTGACCTACAGAGTCACCTCCAGAGGTTCTGGAGTCACGGTGAGCTGTAATAGGAACTTTAATTCCTCTAGAAGAATCCTGTTGGACCAGAAGAAGTAAAAATAAGACGTAAAATGACCACAGATGGATCGATATAAGCACAAAAATGATAAATTTCCAACCACAGACTCAACGTCATCATCATAGAGTCTAGAGCTGTTCTGTTATTAGAGGAACAGAAACACATTTCAGATGTAATTAAGGACAGATTTATGACTTTAAACTGATTCAGAGACACACAAGTTAAGAATCAAACTGAGATTTCTCTGAACTGGTGCAACAAAGAGTTAAAACTCATTTAGTTAAACTCTTTTAGTAAAACGGTTCAATTACACAGTGATGGTGTTAAAATATCTCCTCAGATATTTAAAAGGAAAGGATTCAGGAAAGTAGAGACTTAATGAAAAGTCTTCTCCTGAGGGGAACAGATTCATGGCTCTATGAAACGGACTAAACAAACAAATACAGGAATAAAGATGAGAATGTGTTTACACTTAAACACAGACCCTGACTAAAGTCTTATCCAAGCTGTAGGAACAAATAATAACTTGACTTAGTAGTTGATCAACTGGAATCAGAAATGTTTTATATGAGGCCTCTAGATTAGACTAGTTATACCAAAATAAAGTCTCATCATTCATTGATTTTTATCATTGAATTAGGACAGAAAGGTCAGATTATGCTTGGACATACACAAAGAATGTACGGTAGACATTATACTTTATCTACACAAACAGGCTACAATAACATCAGAACATAAAGTCATGGTGTCTTGGGGAAAAGAATTAATATCCTGTATGAGGACTGCATCCATACGTCACAGCAATGACTCAAAGAACTTATTGATGAAGTCATCAGGAATGGCAGAGGAAGCAGTGTTACAGGACTCCCAGAGTTCATCAGGACTCTGTGGTCTCATCTTCAAAGCCTCCTCCTTCATGCTCTATAATGTTCACATCTGGCAGCCGTGGCCTACTGGTTAGCGCTTTGGGCTTGTGACCGGTTCAAACCCCCGGCCGGTAGAAAGCGGCTGAAGTGCCCTTGAGCAAGGCACCTAACCCCTCACTGCTCCCCGAGTGCCGCTGTAGCATGGCAGCTCACTGCTCCGGGTTAGTGTGTGCTTCACCTCACTGTGTGCTTTGTGTGTTCACTAATTCACGGATGGGATAAATGCAGAGACCAAATTCCTTGTATACACAAGTATACTTGGCTGAGAGACCTTAATCTAAATCTAAATCTAATCTAAATCTAATCTGGTGACTGGGCTGGCCAATCCTGGAGCACCTTGACCTTCTTCACTTTCAGGAACTTTGATGTGGAGGCTGAAGCATGAGAAGGAGCGACATCCTGCTGAAGAAGGTGCCTTCTCTTGTGGTTTGGAACGTAATGGGCAGCAAGAACTTCTTGCTTGATGTTTCCATCCACTCTGCAGACCCCCTCCCCCCCCCCCCCCCCGCCCCCCATACTTGATGTGACCTGAAACCATGATCTTTTTCTTCCACCAAACTTGATTGTTTTCTGGGTGAATCTTGGGTCCATGAAGGTTCCAACGGTTCTTCTGCAGTATCTGTGGCGATTAGGATGCAGTTCAACAGATGATTCATCAGACAAATCAACCTTCTGCCACTGGTCCACTGCCCATCCTTTCTGCAGCCAATTTTGTAGTTGTCTTCTGTTTAATGTTGGTCTGTGAGGACTAATTCAGCCGTGGAGAGTTTGTCAAACTGTTCTTGTAGATAGAGGGGTTTGAATGATTAGTAATAAAGTCATATGCCATTTTAAGTTACTATGTCCTTATGTGACAAGACTCTTGTGAGGGACTGTGAACTGATTCTCTGGTCATTCATGTCTTTGTACAGGACAGTTGGTGTCTAGTGGACGTCCCAGGTCATGGTAACCCTCTTGTGTATTTCCCAGTGAAAAGAGAAGTACTTAAACATCTGTCATGTTTGCGGTGAACACAGTCAGTGAAAAACTTTCGGTGGGTGGTGGAAGTCGGGCTGGTTCTTCTTCTTCTAAGCCGCTATCATCATGGTGGATCTGGTGGTAGGAACCAAAATGGTGGACGGTGTTTCCTTCAGACGCTCCCATTGGTCCAGATCAGATTAGTTTCTCCTCTCATCACTACAGCTCTCTGACATCTCTCCTTTCTTTCCTTTCCCCATAAAGAAAAGCTTTGTTGGAATCAAACTGAGGCTTGTTCCTAGCGCAGGTTGACGTTGCAGAGATAGGACCAACGTCTCAGATGCACCACTCTGACCCGGAGCAGCTGATCTGAAGCCGTGGACATGTGAGCGCTGGCTGATAACGAGCCGCCGCCACCGAGAGCCGATAAAATCTTAAGTGGATCTTAAGTGGATCGTAATAAACGTCTAACAGGTCTCTGCTCACGGCCTGAAACACATCAGAGGGACAGATATCAGCTAACGAGCTCCTCTTTCAGGATAGAAGACACGTCCACAGCGTTTATTAAGGCGTCTACTTTACTAGATGTTGAAGGTGTGTGATGTTCACATCAAGTCCCATTTAAAACCTTTCATTTAGTTGCTGGTTTATTTGTAAGAGACAGTGAAACGGGTGCAGAAGCAGCGTCTGGCATCCTGTTAGCATGTAGCATGTAGCCTCCACCCTGAGCTAGAAGTGAGACGGCGTCTGCCACCTTCACCTCTTCCTCTGATCACACCACAGTGTGAACACACATGCACAAGGACACCACCCAAACACGTCCAATTATACGACTCTAATGAGACAGACTCCTGTAACCTGGGACCAGGACAATCAGTCCACACCTTCAGATTAATGCTAATGAGAGTCAAAGGATTCCTGCAGGGACTAAACCTGTCAGGACGCTGAAGACTAAAAGAAACAGAGCCTCTGAACTCAAAAAACACAGAAAAAAGAAATGTGTTGAAAAACCTCAGTTTAGCTTAAAATCTCACGGGTCCATTTCTGTGGACACGTCCTGCTCAGTCTGAGGCTGAACGCTGCAGTGCTTTTAAAAATGTTAAATTAATGTTGTTCCTCATCACAGAGAAGCTCCAGGACGTGAAGAGAGAGGGTGACACAGAGGCCACCGCTGAGAGCTGTCATCACCTCCAACTGATGTCCCAAACAATTAAATATGAACACGACCACAATTAACACGTGTGTGTGTGCGCACGTGTAGGTGTGTGTGTGTGTGTGTGTGTGTGTGTGACCTACCGCTGACAGCATCACCTCTAACTCCAACCATCACTCACATGTTCAACTGAAGCTGGTGATATGAAGCAACAAGTTGACGTCTGACACTTGATACTAGGTGACGAACGAGATACAACTTTTTTTTGTCACTCCTCTGTTGAGGTGACGCATCAACCAATCATATATCAGATGAAGCTTTAATGTTGCTTGCAGTCTGAACCATAGTCTGCACAACCAGGGGACAGCTTTACAGCATGTGGAGCTCCCCCTGGTGTCTGCCTGCAGCATAGGTCATATAAGCCCCGCCCCCTTCATGTTAGTGGGCGGGACTTGGACTAAACTAAAACACTAAAGTACACGTCACATATAGTTTAGCTACCTAATATAATGATGTTTGTTCAAGACTCAATTTTTCTGAAAAGTTTTGTTTTAGTGATGTGATGCTAAAAACAGGAAGTGACATCATGATGATTGACAGTTGTCATTGACAACCGCTCCATTTGAATTGGTGGTGTAGGGACGTGAGAGTAGGAACAATAACAATAATAATGATAATGAGTTCAGTGTATAATCCAACATTAGTTAGATATCAGGGAGCGGGGGTGTCAAACATACGGCTCAGGGGCCAAAACCAGCCCACCAGAGGGTCCAATCAGGCCCTGAATTATCTTTATCAGGGATGAATCATCGGGGATGAATTATCTGGGATGAATTATCGGGGATGAATTATCGAGGATGAATTATCTGGGATGAATTATCTGGGATGAATTATCGAGGATGAATTATCTGGGAGAATTATCGGGGATGAATTATCGGGGATGAATTATCGGGGATGAATTATCGAGGATGAATTATCGGGGATGAATTATCTGGGATGAATTATCGAGGATGAATTATCTGGGATGAATTATCTGGGATGAATTATCGAGGATGAATTATCTGGGATGAATTATCTGGGATGAATTATCGAGGATGAATTATCTGGGAGAATTATCGGGGATGAATTATCGGGGATGAATTATCTGGGATGAATTATCTGTGATGAATTATCTGTGATGAATTATCGGGGATGAATTATCGGGGATGAATTATGTGGGATGAATTATCGAGGATGAATTATCTGGGATGAATTATCTGGGATGAATTATCTGGGATGAATTATCTGGGATGAAATTCATCACATCTGACCAGTTTCCTCAAAGTGTTTTAGTTGTGTGATTACAGAACTTTAAACCATAAAACCTGAGCTGGTTCTGGGGCCCCCACAAAGACAACATGGCCCCACGATGTTAGCATTAGCAGCGGTTCATCCCCCGCAGCGTAATAAAAACAAGAAGCACACACAGACAGAGTCAGTGTCTCAGTGTGTAGGAGTTTACAGGACGGGATGTACTGTAGAGCCTTACAGCGTTTTATCATCACTGACAAAGTCCGCTCTAATGGAACATGTTTTCTCTTCAAACTCAAACATCTACTGGCAGTTTACCCTCCACACACACACACACACTATAACACACACTATAACACACACTATAAGACACACAGCCCTGAGCGCTACAGATAAACTGCAGCCGTGTGTTTCCAGGAAAGCCGGAGCTCGTATTGAGCCGCTGTGAATGAAACCAGATACCGAGCGTTTCTTCAGCGGCTCAGAGTAAAAATAGAGAAAGCACCCTCGTGATGTTCGACACCTACACATCCTTCAGCAAAACACATTCATTCGTGTTTCAACACTGTCCTCTGGTGTGTTTACAGACGTTTCTGACGGTCGACAAAATCCCAGGAGCGAGTCCTGTACGAAGAATGTGAACCCTACGGCTGGTTTACGGCAGAAACAATCAGCTGTTTAATCAAACTAACGACTAAAACCGAGTCCACAAGATGAAGGATGATGATCGTACCTTCAGAGGTACTATTGGTTTTACAAAAAGACAATTTTAATTACAGTAAAAGTGGAGACATCCCAAAACTAAAACCTGGAGCTACAGGGGACACACAGGGTTCATTCACAGGCGACTGAAATTAAATGAATAGCACAGAGAAAACGGTTCAGTGGAGACCAGAGAATCTCACATTTGTCAGATCTATGGTTCCAGTCAGTTTGTCCAGAGGAAGCAGGGCAGATATCTGGGAGACGTGAGTAATGACATCTTATGTACCTGACCTAGCTCACCGCTAACCGTCCTAGACTGTTCACAAAACATAAACAACTCTTAGAGGAATCAACCGGCGTCTAATTCTAATACTTTCTCAAAGAAACTTCATCCATGAACAAACCTCTGCATCGTTCAGAGTCTGGACGTGGCGCTAGCAGCAGACGATGAAAACTTTTCACTTTATCCTTCCGAGCAGAAAACGTCTGACAGACAAGAGGCCGGACTAAATCACGTCTGAGCTGTAATTTGGTTTGTCTCAGACGGTAAACTCTGATCAGAGCCGCCGGCCGCCGGCGTCTCCTGACGGCAGCTCCTTCTACCCTCAGATCAGACGGATCGGATGAGCCCGACCTTGTCTGTCGGCGTTTGGGAGCCCGCCCAGGTGATCAAAGACGGAGGAGACGGCCGCCCAATCCAATCACAGCATCAGTCAGGTTTACTGCAGCTCCACTTTAGATAATGTGAGTACAAGGAAGACCACAGCGGCCGGACAAGCTGACAGGAAGAGTGTTGACTCTGGATGTTGTTGGGAAATACTATAAGACACAGGAGGATGGGTTAAAGGGTTCTGGAAGGAAAGGAAGAGGCTGTGATAACATACACAAACTATTGTAAGAATGTGTGAAGCCTTAGAAATGAGATTTGTAAAAATCATCTGGACATAGCCGTGAGGCTACGGGTGCGGAAAGAAAAAATCCACCTACAAATGTTTTTCATTAAAAGTAGGTGGAAACATAAAAGCTGGATTCATTTCATCCCTAACCCTAACCCTTTCATCCTGGTAGATGCCGTATGAAGACGTCTTTAAGCCTGTTTATGTCTCTGTCTGTTTGCTGAAGAGCGTTGGACTCAGAGGAATCCTACTGGGAGATGATTCATTGAAATGTTTCTCAGCACCAGAACTAATCAGAGGGAGTTCTGCTCCATCGATGTTCAGTCTCTTTGTCTCTTTTCTGAGAAGAACCTTTCAGTTTCTGCAGAGACTACAGTTTCTGTGGAGGACCAGGAACCCTGAGAAGCTCCTGCAGAGTTTATTCCACCTGAATCAAAGCGTAGTGACTCAGGTCTGTTTGTTTTCACCACATCATCTTCTCTGAGGTCCTAGAAAGACTCTGGAGATGTTTGTTTGGTCCGACCTGGTCGCTCTCTGCAGACTGTGAAAGACATTTCCTCCAGAACCGAGCAGAACATGTCAGAGTTGTTGTTGGAACATGACATGAGAGGTAGAGGTTTTACAAGGCTTCAGTGAAAATGACTTTAATGTCTCAGAGATTCATTTAACCTGTGCGGTGATAAAAGCCACGGCTGTCAGCAGCTGGAGCTCTGTCTCTACAGGCTGCTTTAGAGAGAACATGACATCTATTAAAATCAGACACAGGATGAACAGAGCTCCTAACCTGACGCAGCCTTACCCAACAGAAACACTGGCTTTGGTCACGTGACACAGACGCTGAGGTAGAAAACTCAGACTGGGTCAGGACGTGGAAATAGAGCCAGAGTCTCCTGTTCTGGGCACGTCCCAACCAGACAGGTAAAGGTGTTGAATATCTGACTTAAAGAGACTCTGACATGATAAGATCTGATTCATTTATGATGGTAGTTATTTTAGAGAAGGAAGGAAGGAAGGAAGGAAGGAAGGAAGGAGGGAAGGAGGGAAGGAAGCAAGGAAGGAAGGAAGGAAGGAAGGAAAGATGATGAGATGAGATGATAGATGTTGAACTAGAGGAACCAGAGAAGAGGAGTATATCTGAGGAGACGTTGTCGTAGTTTCATTAAGTCCTAAAGTTGCTGTCTCTGCTGCAGAGTTACATTAATGTGTGACTGGTTGTGTGTTAGTGACGAGTTAAAACTAATAAATATGTCATCTCTTCTCTGTAATCTGTTCAGTGGTCTACCCCACTGGGATAGGCCCCCTAGAATGAATGAATGAATGAATGAATGTAATCTCTCATGACTCTTTCCTTCCAGCTGATCAGGAGGAAGCTTGACGTCCTCCTCCTCCACAGACGGCTCAGATAAAGCCTCCGTGTGCTGATGCTCATACAGGACGTCCCGTGACGTCCTCCTCCTCTTCATCCAGACACGGGCCGTCTTTGAAGTGGGACAATACATCCAGAGAACACGCACGAGGCTTTAACAGCTCATGTCCATGAATTTAAATGCAGGTATCTCTCTGAAGCCCTCGTTACGATGCGTTCAGGAACACACAGGAAACCCGTGCTTCCAGCCCATGAATAATTTGTCCAGTTAATGTCGTGCACTCAGTTAAATGAGCATGTTTGGTCTCTGAGGAGCCGCTAACGCCTCCTCACATCCAGGGTATTGATTCAGTGAGCGCAGGCAGGCCTCCTCTGCTGGAGGCTGACTTGGCTGAACGCTCTCTGCAGCTCGCTGCACATACAGTTAGAGGCTCCACTTAATGAGCACAGAATAAAGACTTCACAGCAGCTGCAGCTGCTCCCCACTGTGCAGGTTAATAGGAGGATCTGGGCCTGGCATCGCTCTGCAGCACTCGGTTTATTTGGTTTATTGTTTCCAGGAGGCTGTAGCTCCTGTTAATGCTCCAGCTCCTTATTGGAAACCTGACACTAAACACCTCAATGTTTCACTGCAAATACACAAAGGAGAGACTTGAATGAGCTGCTGCTGCTGTTCTGGAGACCATTTACAAACCTCTACTTAATAACGTCTCATGTAAACATCACAGAACCGTAGTTACTGGATCAAAGTGGAAAAAATAAGAGAACATGAGCAAATAGATCTAGAATAGAACCCTACCTCCACCACCTCTAGTTCAACATCTATCACCTCCAACAACAATAATTATAGAACGATGACGACACTCCAGTAGGAACATTAACAACCATGACGACCAGTCAAGAAATAAAGAACTAAACTTATGTTCCACAGTTCAGGGAGCACGCAGAGCAAACAGAGCAAACAGAGCATGTTCATGGTCCTGAAACAACAGGAGCTAGTGACAGACTGTTCTGAGGAAACAGCTGTTTGGGTGTTTGGTTGTTGATATCAAGAGAGAACATTAACGGTGAGAGATGATCCAGCTGGTTCCAAACTCTGGATCATCTCTCATTTCCTCCTTCCTTCCTTCCTTCCTTCCTTCCATCCTTCCTTCCTACCTCCCTTCATTATTTCCTTCCTTCCTTCTCTACACATTTATATTAAGACCAGGTAGATGGACAGGTGAGACCAGGTGAGACCAGGTGAGACCAGGTGGATGGACAGGTGAGACCAGGTGAGACCAGGTGAGACCAGGTGAGACCAGGTGAGACCAGGAGAGATCAGGAGAGACCAGGAGAGACCAGGTAGATGGACAGGTGAGACCAGGTGAGACCAGGTGAGACCAGGTGAGACCAGGTGGATGGACAGGTGAGACCAGGTGAGACCAGGTGAGACCAGGAGAGATCAGGAGAGACCAGGTAGATGGACAGGTGAGACCAGGTGAGACCAGGTGAGACCAGGTGGATGGACAGGTGAGACCAGGTGAGACCAGGTGTTGATGTTAAAGGACGTTTCATGTCTTGTTTCAGTTTGTTTTTCAGTTTTAACCATTCAGATCTAACGTCAGGTTGCTGTAACACCACTGAGGACACTATGAGACACTTTTTGTCCTGCAGCTCTTTTAATTTAAAACTTTTAATTTCACATATTTCTAATTTATAAATAAACTCTGAGAGCTGCTTTCATCTGTTGAACACTTTAGTTCCAGTTAATGAGCAGCTTGTTGTCATTTAAATCTGTGGTCCTCACAACAGGAGGTGGATTCAGTGTTAAGTTATATTTTACTGTGATTGCGAACAAAAAGAAAAACATTATGTTTTAAATTAAAGATATTTTCTCTTAATCAGGACGAAGCTTTAAATCCTCCACGCTGCAAACAGGAATGAAGCTCTAATGGAGTCAGAGCAGAGCCGTCTCCTCTTGGTTTGGTCACGCTCTTTAACCTGAGGCATCATCTCTGAGCTCCCCTCCTCCTCCTCCACCTCCTCCTCCTCCTCCTCCTCCTCCTCCTCCTCCACCTCCACCTCCTCCTCCTCCTCCTCCTCCTCCTCCACCTCCTCCTCCTCCACCTCCACCTCACCTCGACGCATCGCCTGGCTCACATTACCTTCCAGCGGAGATGAGGAAGGAGCAGGAGGAGAGCAGCGTTTGAAAGGGAGCAGATATATATAGAGAGAAAGAGAGCAAGTATCCAGGGCAAGAGTGCGGGCCAATTAGAGAGTTGCCCCAGGACGTCCTGTTATCTTTGTCACACACAGCCGCAACGGGAAACGCACATAAAGGCCTGGCCTGGGGTAGACGCACACACACACACACACACACACACACACACACACACACACACACACACACACACACAAAATGTTTCATTAAAACCTGTGTGCTCCACATAAATGTACATATATAAATATATAAAACACATATATTTGATATGTATAGACGACACAGACGTGATCTAACGAGGTCAATGGAACTGGAGGGAGAAAGGAGGTACAGGAGGTAGAGAGGGGGAGGAGGGGGGTAAAGGGGTGAGACGGAGAGAGAGAAACTAAAAAGAAGGAGTGGAGGCAGCAGACGCTCTGAGTGGTTCATTATAGAGACGACGTTCACACCTCATCAGTACAGGTTAGACTGGAACAGGTGTGAACACTGAACCTTCCTTCTTTCCTTCCTTTCTTCCTCCATCATTTCCTTTCTTCCCTCTTTCTTCCTTCCTTCCTTCCCTCCTTCCTTCATCCATCATTTCCTTCCTTCTTTCTTTCCTTCCTTCCTCCCTCCCTCCTTCCCTCCCTCCTTCCTTCTGTGAAACAACTAACATCATACATAAAGACGTCATCATGAGCCCCAGTCATGATGCACATACAAGAGCTGTCCATGGTTCTGAAACAGCAGCTGTTCTAGTTCTAGTAGTTCTAGTTCTACTGCGTCCCAGATGATGTTGTGTTAATTTGCATAAAGAGTCCAAAGCAGAGATCAGATCTCAAGTGTTGGCTGAGGACACATGTGGAGACACATTTTAATACCAGGTATTTAGAGACGGACAGGTGAGATGGGACAGCCCAGGACGGACGTCAATGGTCTGAAACGGGCCTGAGTCACATTTTAAACACCAGCGCCGACAGCATGGTTCTGTCTGAAGAAGGTTTGACACCTGCAGTCGGGTTCGTTCTAAAAGACAAAGCTGTTAATATATTTTAGTTTACGTAATGTGAAGTCAGAGGTAGTTTACTGATTAGAGTTTAATCTGGACCCTGGAGAAAACAAGACGTAGAAAAAGAGCTATGACTGAGAGGACGTGGTCCTGGAGGACCTGGAGAAACTGGACAGTAACAACATGTGAGACGACTAGAAGCTCAAAGACCGTCTGGAAGTTTAGTTTTAGAGGTTGATATGAGCAGAGACACAAATGCTAGCCATTAGCATCGCCATTAGCATCTGTTCTGTTGAGTCCTTGTTGTGTCTAGGAGAGACTGCTGCTCTGCTCTAGAGTCTCCATGTCTCTACTGATTCTGCTCCAGATCTGACGGGCCAATCAGGTCACTTGGGGGCGTGGCTTAATGTGGTCATACACAAAAGTCATGTAATTTGAAGGAGAGGTTGTGAAAGTCTTCGAGGTGTTAGTGAAGTGAAGTATGAACCAGGTCTGTGTGTCGTCACCTTCCTGCTCAGAAGTTAACTCTTCACTGATTCATAGAAAACAGTTTGTTGTCTGTTAATTTAGTTTCTGATGGTCTCCTCTCTGTCTCTCTCTGTCTCTCTCTGTCTCTGTCTGTCTGTCTGTCTCTGTCTGTCTCTGTCTGTCTCTCCCAGTGATCTCCAAAGAAAGAAAACATAATTGCGTTGAGCTGAAAGTGAATTCTGCTGCATGGTGTAGCACCAGGCTAATCCTCATCTCAGCAGAAATCCTAATGCCCCTGTTAATCCCGGTCTAGCCCATTAAAGACACAATCAAACAGCTCCCAGTGATTATCTCAACTCCAGTTTGTTCTGTTGTCTCTAATTTGACCTCAGAACGTAAAAACACATTTATATTTTAATTCCTTCAAATCTCTCTACGATCCATCAGGTTAGAGGAAGCTAACTTTGGAGAGTTTTAGTGTTTGGAAACAATAGAGAAACTGAAGAGACATTTACTAATGATGTTTAAATGGCAGCTTTATTGGACATTTCAATTTTTTTGAAATGTCCAATGAAGTGAACACAACAAAAGCAGCTGATGAATGAAGGAATGTCAGCTGACGAGTGAGAGGTGAAGCAGTTAAAATGACAGGAGATGAACCGATGGACGCACTGAAAGCAGCAGAGAAAAGATCTGAGGTTATTGAACTAGAAGCAGAACAGACGTCAAAATGAAAGCAGTCAAAGATGAAAGGAAAAGCTAAGAACCTGGCGACGCTAATCACTCACGACATCTGCCTACGATCTCTTAAGATGAACCACAGACTGAATAAAGATGGACGGAGGAACTGCTCCTCTAAAGTGAAGCCAAAGCAAGTAGAGCTCCCCCTGGTGTCTGGCTGCAGTACAGGTCATAAGCTCCACCCCCTCCATGTTAGTGGGCGGGGCTTGGGCCAAATTAAAACACTAAAATACACGTCAAATAATTTTTTTTTCCAAGGATGGTTTCAGTCATTTTGGGTAGTTAATATAATGTTGATGAATGTTCAAGAGTCAAACTTTTGGATAAGTTTCATTACAGTTATTTGACGCTATAGAAACAGGATGTGACATAATGGCGACTACTGGTTGCCATGCCAACCACTCAGTAAAGCAGTCCAATGGGACTTTGAGAGTTACAAAAAAGTAAGTCCAGTGTATAATCCAACATGTCCTTGTAACAGGTGGAGGTAGAGCAGAGCGTCGTATTAATTAAACTAAAATATGAGTGAGTCTGGAGGAAGTGTGGGCGGGGCATCAATATCACGGCTCCACGTGGCTCCGCCCTCAGACCGTACTGATCAGACTCTGGATCCAAACTCACAAGATGGCGCCGCCCGTATCCCCGGGAACATAGAGTCAGTTTGACCAATGAGAGGAAGAGGAGACGTGGTGTCCATGTTTATATACAGACTATGCTCTGATCATTCTTATCCAGCCTCTCCAGTCACTAGCTTTTGGCAGCCGTTTCCAAAATGGCCGCCTTCAAAGACTTTCTAGTTTATGTTACGAATATTATTAATGTTATGTCATAACAGGATCCTGTTCTGGAATAAACCAACAGGAGGGTTTGAACTGTTCCAGATCCAAGCAGCTGTTTTATTATTTCTGTTGTTAAATGTTAACTATTGAGGTCAGTAAATTTCCATCAAAGCTCGAAGCTTCAAACATGAGACGAAATAAAATCCTGTGTGAAAATCCTTATCAGCTCCTCAATGGACAGATTATCTCCTCTGTCTCTCTGAGCTCGTCTCTCGTTTCCTCTCCTCCTTTAATTGTCCCTCACGCCTCCTCTTGTCTCTCCTTTTTCTTGATTTCTCCTCCTCCTCTCATTTATCATTGATCCTCAGCTCGTCTCCTTGTTTCTTCTCCTTTTGTTGTCTCTCTGCTCCACAACTCTTTAGTATGTTAATCCTTTCCTCTCCTCCTTCTCGTCTCCCTTCATCTCCTCCTGCCTCCAGGTTACTAACTGATATCAACATGTTGAACTAAAGACATCAGTTCATCAGTTCATCAGTTCATCCTTTACAGTGTCCTCATGGACGTTTGGACGTTTGGACATTTGGACAGCCTCAGCCCTTCCTCCAGTGGAGCTAAAGGAGACACATGCTGTCTATAATGGATTCAGATTAGCATCTTGAATCAGATGAAGGCGATGATGATGATGATGAAGACGATGAGGAGCTGTTTATTTAGATGAGCGTTGATGAGCCTTCAGCTCCACAGTGATTGGCTCTGATTAAGAGAGCGTCTCTGGACACCACCGAAGAAGAAACAAACAACCCTGACATCCACATCACATGAATTTAGATCCATTCATTCAACGTTAGAGCTGAAATGCACCCTGGGAGTCGTAGTTGTCTCCTCTCCACAGCTTCCTCTGGTCTTTGACTCTTCACAGAGGAATCAAACGTTTTCTAAATGAACTCCTGAACCAACAGAGATTCATTCAAACACTTTAAAGTCTCACCTCCACAGCGTCTTCACTTCTACGCAGCGCTACGTCCTCAGGAAGTCAACACATTTGACTACTTCTCCCAAACTGGCTGCAGGTTCATTTTAACAAGTAATTAAAATATCTGCCACTTTATTAAAGAGCTTTGTTTAACAATGAACCTCAGTCTGACAGCAGCCTCAGGACGTCTCTACAGTCTCTGGATCACCTGTCAGCGTCCACTGTACTTCCTGTTTCACCGTACACATGGCTTCAGGTTAAATTAGTGTTTTAACTCTTTAAGGGTTTCCTTTAACTGTCATGAATGAAACCTGCCTTAAAAAAACACACGATCCAGTCTTAAATCAGACGGTGCTGATGGATGATGGATGATCCACTAATCAGCATTAAAGTACCAGTAGAAGATATAAAATAAGATCAACACACATATGTTGTGTTCCTCTGACCTGAGGCTAAACCACAGCGTTTAGGGGGTCATTTACTAAAACGGATAAAGAAACTTTTAGAAGAACGTGGATGTGAACAGAGCTGGAGCTTTCTGAGCAGATCAGATGCTGAGAAGAGGAACTTGAATAATATCACTTCCTGCCTCAATTCAATTCAAAACTGATTAATCACGACTAAATATTATTAATCTATCAACAGGCCTGTATGAGTCAGTTACTGACTCTGTCAGACTGGATGAATCCGTCCATGGAAGACTCAAACACTGTTAAACTCTCTATGTACCCCCCCCCCCCCCCCCCCCCCCCCCCATCCACCATCACATCTCCATATCCACAAACACTCCTTCACGCCCAGCCTTCTCCTCCAATCAATTTTCAACACTCTAGTCTGAAACACACTTTAATGTTCCAGTGCTCTTTCTTCTGCCACTGCCATTTAACACACTTCTACATTATCCTCTTATCTCTCTCTCCCTCCATCTCTCCCTCCATCTTATCTGCCTTCAGCATTCAGACTCTATGGATCAGGATCTGGACGTCGTGTCTTCAGACTGCAGCTCTCAGCTGATCTGACTGGAAACACGTACGGAGGTAGATGTTTGCTGCTGGAGCCACGGCTCAGAAACAACTGGAATGATGATCAGCACCTGAACATGGCATGTGTTCATGTGTCTGAGAGAAAGAAAGAAAGAAAGAAAGAAAGAAAGAGGGAGGGAGAATGACAGAAGGAAAGAAGGAAGGAAGAAACGATTGAAGGAAGAGAAGAAAGAAGAAAGAAAGAAAGATTGTGACAGAGAGTGTTTCTGAAGTCTCATTGGCTGCAGCTCTCCTCTGACCGTGTGTTTGTACTTGTGTTAATCTGAGAGAGCAGAAGCCAATTTACAGAACTCAGTCTATTTCACAGCTGTTTGACCACACACACACACACACACACACACACACACGCACACACACACACACACACACAGAAAGTGTGGTAAATGACGATGTATTGCTCGGGGCGTCTGACATTTAAACACTCCTCTGAAACATGTGTGAAGCTGAGCAGCCGCTTTAACACAGAACAAACAATCAGAGGACTGATGATGGAGAGAGAGAGAGAGAGAGAGAGAGAGAGAGAGAGAGAGATGAGAGAGAGAGAGAGAGAGAGAGAGAGAGAGAGAGAGAGAGAGAGTCACCATAAATCATTTAATTCTGCTGGAGTGTATGTATATGTGTGTGTTGCTGTTGTTATTGTCGTTGTTGGTTGAGTGTGTTGCAGCAGGGATCCTGTGGTGATAAAACTGAGTCATCAGCAGACGATGATTCTGACTCTGAGGAAGGAAACATCGTCTGTTACTGAGACCAGTGTCTGAACACAACCGTCCACTGGTCCAGGATGTTTAGGAGAAACATAGTCTGTATATAAACATGGACACCACGTCTCCTCCTCCTCTCATTGGTCAAACTGACTCTATGTTCCCGGGGATACGGGCGGCGCCATCTTGTGAGTTTGGATCCAGAGTCTGATCAGTACGGTCTGAGGGCGGAGCCACGTGGAGCCGTGATATTGATGCCCCGCCCACACTTCCTCCAGACTCACTCATGTTTTAGTTAAATTAATACTACGCTCTGCTCTACCTCCACCTGGTACAAGGACATGATGGATTATACACTGGACTAGTTTATTTTAATTTATTTACCACGGGACCGCTTTACAGAGTGGTTGGCATGGCAACTGGTAGTCGCCATTATGTCACATCCTGTTTCTATAGCGTCAAATAACTAAAACGAAACATATCCAACAAATTGAACTCTTCCTAAACCTGAATCCTCTCTCCACTGGTGAGTCTGGTTGGTGGTCAGAGTCTGGGAGGAAAGAACTCAGCAGAGACTCCAGAGCAGATGCTAGTGGTGATGCTAGTGGGGATGCTAATGGTGATGCTAGTGGCAATGCTAAAAGCTAGCATGTCAGCTCTGCTCTCCATCAGTGTGTCTCTGCTCATATCGACCTCTAAAACTAAACCAGGTAGATTTCCAGTAGCGTTCTGCTCTGAGTGCTAAGTGTTAGCAACCGTTAGCAGATGAATAATTAAACCAGACTCAACTCTATGGATGAGAACTAACGACAGAATGCAGGAAACAACGTATTTCCTGTTTACACTGAATAAATCTGAACTCTGTGATCAATCGTTTGACTCTTCATTCAGAGGTTTCATGCTAAATGATGTTATCAGGACAAAGTGTTGATCATTAATCAGGTATGTGGTGACGTGCTGCTGGTACTTCCTGCTACTTGTTGGTAGATTCTTTGATCAGTGTTTTTAGTCACTGTAACTGAGTTTAAAGGCGCCCGCTTCGCTTCACATTTGGAGAATTTTCTGACCTTTAATGGACTAAAAGATCCACCAGTTAATTAAAAACTAATCCACAGATTAATCCAGAGTGGAAATAACCATCAGCCTTCAGCAGATTCCTGCCGACACATCTGAGCCGACGCTATGAAACAGTCTGTGATGAGGACAGGACCAGAGGTTATCACTCTGCCCTTTAAACAACGAGAACACTACGCTGTGCTCAGACTCTGTTTTCTGGAAGCGCTGCTTCAGCTCGGTCTCTAAGACACGCATTCATTCACACGTTCACAGATGGAGAGAGAGCAGTTCATCTCAGATATCTGCTCCTCCACCCACCAACACCGGTCTCTTCAATCTGCTGCTGCAGCAAACAAACATTACCTGAGATGATGGAGGCGTGTCTGAACTCCTCAGAGAAGTGGATGGGCTCGTACGGAGACGTCTCGTAAAACTCTTCACCTGAAAGACAGAAAACAGGAGAGGGATGAGAAGATACACACTGGACTATCTGGATCTGGATCTGGATCTGGATGTGGACCTGGGTTTGGGTCTCGGTCTGGATCTGGATCTGCCTCCAAACCAGAGGGTAGAGCTAAAATGTACAGAGCATGTGCAGTAGTGACTCCCCCGCAGTCCTGGTATTTGAAGTTTGGTTTTAGACTAATATCAGAAGAAGGAAGGAAGGAAGGAAGGAAGAAAGGAAGGAAGGAAGGAACTAAAATCCTTTGACTGTCTTCTGTGTGATGAAGTGTGTGAAATTCATGCAGGTCAAACCAGGAACCAGGTCCACGAGGCTCATCCCACTTAGAGGACAAATCCAGTTTATTCTAACCCCCTTAATGTTCCCCATTAACCATCATCAGAGAGTTCATGGAGGCTTGATTCCTCTCAGTCACTAAAAACCTTTTAAATGATTGAATCTGACTCCAGTCAAAGTTAACGTGACCTTAGTGGACGCAGAGAAAACATTACTGGACGTACGGCAGCGTTTATTAAAGCAGAGCAGCTCAGACAGAGAAGAAACATGAATCAACATCTAATAGACACATAATATTAACACATAAACGTCAGATCCAGTCCTAGGACAGTAACATCAGACAGCAGCAAGAGTAAAAGAAAAGATCATTTCAGTCTGATTGTCACCAAAATAAAAAACAACTTTTATTCCTAAAACCATCTGGATTAAATATGAGTTGGATGATGTCCGAGGTCAGAGAGAACAGCTGTGAGACGAAGAATCTGAGGCTGTAATGAGCAGAAGATGTTTCACCATTTAAACAGAAATAAAACTAAAAGCTTATCCACCAGCACAGCTTGCTTTTCCTCCAGATGGTTTGAAGTGTTGGTGTCAAACTGACTTCTGGCTCTTTGAAAGGTCGGCTACTACTTTTATATATTTATATATTTTTACTACTTGTTTTTCTGAAATGTGACGCCTCGGAGGCCAGAAGCCGGCGCTGCATTAAATGCCACCTCCATTATTTAGTGGATTTATTTGAGGGAAAAGTCACTTCCTGTTGTGGATGGTACTTCCTGATGTGATGCAGATAAAAAGGTTTAATTCACAGACGTGGATTCATCCGTTCACTCATCATCATCAGTTTATCTGAGGTCGCTCTGACACTCACACCTACGGCCAATATGAACCTAACCAGCATGTCTTTGGACGGTGGGAGGAAGCTGGAGAACCTGGAGAGAACCCACGCAGACACAGGGAGAACATGAGAACTACACACAGAAAGGAACCAGTCGGCCTGGATTAGAACCCAGAACCCAGAACCTTCTGGCTGGGAGGCATCAGTGATAACCAACACACCACTGAGCCCCGCCCACCATAAATGTTAAAGAAAGGAAACTGGACTCAGTTTTTGTGGGATATTTCCTCCAAATCCTCGTTGGTTCCAGAGGTTTGTGGTGTCTCCTCCATCTTTAGTCCAGCTCTTCTCTGTCCTCAGACTTTTTAAATCCTGACTCTGCTCTCAGAGCTGGAGCTTCTGTCCTGATCTGGATCGAACATTTATCACCAGAGCTTCTTATTTCAAATCAAGATGGATTTAAATCTATTTTTTAAGGTCTCTAGACCCTGACGGCCACACATCAGGGTTTGCTGCTGAAGAACTTCACTAGATCCACATAAATCCTCGTCTCAGAAGAAACTTGCATTAATATTATTTGTAAGTCTTTGTTATTCTAAAGGATCATCTGATTTTATCTCTTATCTGTATCTTAATTCATCTTCATCTCCATAAAACACACACATGGTGCAGAAACAATGAGGGATCAATCTAAACCCTGGTCCAGTGCAAAACATGCTCAAGGCTTCGCTCAAAACTGTAGAGGTTCAACGTGGTGGAGAAGATGTGGAGCATTCAATCATCTCCACGTCACTGAAGTTAAAACCATCTGGGATCCTCACATGATGAAGTAGAACATCATCAGTGTTTAAATGTAAAGGTGTTCAGTCTGGACCTCCCTCCATCCATCCATCCATCCATCCATCCCTCCCTCCATCCATCCGAGGTCAGAGCGCTCACATTTCCCACAGTGCTGATCTCTCCACCATAACCCAGCACTAAGCCTTCTACCCCCACTGGTTCCCATCATGCTCGGAGGCGTGTGACGGTGGAGAGGGTGTTAAATTTCATCCTTTCATCCCGTGTGGTATTTAAAAGGTCCTGGTGTGAAACCTGCTCCGTGAGACAGAGACGAGCTGCCGGTGACGGGCCGACGGCCAAACAATCGGTACAACCCGCCCACCTCACGTCAGGCCGTGCATGTGTCGGTGTAGGAGGGAACACGCAGATTAAAAGCTCAGGTACAAATATAGAAACGCTGCCAAGGCACAAATAGGCACCGTGTTAAGTTTGGCAACGGTAACGTTCCACACATTCAACGATGAGCTTCTTATTGTTCATCTCCAGCAGAGAGAGAGAGAGAGAGAGAGAGAGAGAGAGACGAACATCTGATTCAAACAAACGTTTAAATAAACCAGATAAAAGTTGACGTCCTCTTTCTGCAGATAAAGATGGAAACACTAACGCTACCTCTGGATTGTTCCTTGTTGCCGTGGATTGTCTGGAGATTTTCTTAGTCACTGAGAGAATCTGTTAAACCTGATTAGAACACAGATTATTAATCCTGAGCAGCAACAGATTAAACATGAAGCTACAGAAACAATGAGTCTGTCACCTCTGAAAGGGCTCTGTTCTCTAGAGATAGTTAGGAGAGAAGGAAGGAAGGAAGGAAGGAAGGAAGGAGAGAAGGAAGGAAGGAAGGAAGGAAGGGAGAGAAGGAAGGAAGGAAGGAAGGAAGGAAGGAAGGAAGGAAGGAGAGAAGGAAGGAAGGAGAGAAAGGAGAGAAGGAAGGAAGGAGACAAAGGAGGAAGAGGTAAAGGAGAGAGGGAAGGAAGGGAAGGAAGGAAAGGACAGAAAGGAGAGATGAAAAACAGGAGGGAATGAAGGAAGAGAGGAAGGAAGGAGAGAGGGAAGGAACTTCCTCGTAAGGAAGGAAGGAAGAAAGGAAGGATGTGAGGGAGGAAGAGCTGATCGTTGATCAAAGCCTTGTTTTGTTTGAGGAGGAGGAGGACAGAGGAGGACAGAGGAGGACAGAGGAGGAGGACAGAGGAGGACAGAGGAGGAGGACAGAGGAGGAGGACAGAGGAGGACAGAGGAGGACAGAGGAGGAGGACAGAGGAGGAGGACAGAGGAGTACAGAGGAGGACAGAGGAGGAGGACAGAGGAGGAGGACAGAGGAGGACAGAGGAGTACAGAGGAGGACAGAGGAGGAGGACAGAGGAGGATTAGTGGTCCTCCTCCAGGTAAACACTCAGCAGAGTCTGGATTCTTCTCTGAGCTTCAATCCATCCTGGTTTGTCTTTAATCTCTGAGCCACATTAACATCATCCACATTCTCTCCATCCGTGTCCACACTGTCCTCAATTCTCTCACCAATCATCTACCCCCCCCCCCCCCAGCCTGTAGCCACAGAGCTGACATCATCATTTCCTGGGGAGTTTCAGCTAATTTATCCTCTCAGAG
Source organism: Chelon labrosus (assembly GCF_963514085.1). Taxonomy (NCBI): domain Eukaryota; kingdom Metazoa; phylum Chordata; class Actinopteri; order Mugiliformes; family Mugilidae; genus Chelon; species Chelon labrosus. The sequence goes on from NC_140355.1 coordinate 23,382,365, forward strand.
ACAGGAACCATGTTGTTGACGTGTTGCAGCAGTGAGTCCATGAAGGAGGACGAGTTCAAGGGGGACAGTCTCATGTCCACAGACTGATGCTGAGGACAGATGAAAGGAGAGCTGAAGGACTGGACAAAGTAGAGCATCCTCAGAGACAGGAGACGGGACGATGAATGATCAGGATCAGACTGGATGGAAGTTAAATATCCAGGAAGTATGGATGAGTTAGGAACGCTGGGAATAGGCTGAGACAAGGAAGGAAGGAAGGATGTGTCATTATATAATTATTATTCTAATCAGACTCCTCCTCCATCTCGTCTCTCTCTCCACCAATAAAAGTCAGATGTGTAAATATGAGCAGAGAATGAAGTGATGATGGTCCAGATGATCTGAGATGCTGTCAGTCTGGAGGTCAATAATCAGACGTGTCAGTGTGTATGTTATATTATATGAACAGAACAGCTGTTTATGTCTGAAGACAGTTCAGCCTGCAGGCAACACACACACACACACACACACACACTCCTACCTGGTGGTTCAGAGGTGTGAATGATCTCATGAATAAGTCTTTTTTCTTTATTGCTGGTACTGAGTAAACATTTACAGCAGAGTGTCTCAGAGACTGGAGGAATATTCAGCTACGACTCAAACCTCTCAGATCTTTCTAACTCTCTCTAACTGTTAACGTCTCAGATAAACATGTCAGAACCAAACACACCTGGTGTTTCTCTATGTGCCACTATCTATATCCCATATATCACTGGACTCTACCGTCTTGATAAAAGCATCTAATCATCATCCTAGCCCAAATAATGAAACCTATTACTGAAATAAGATCATGTGTTTTATATCAGTCCGTCTTAAATGACCAGAATAAATGTTGTTTAGTGACAAACAGCAGCAGCAGCATCATCATCCTACACACAAGCTGTTGAGTCGTGGTATTCTATGGATAAACGTTTGTAAGATTAAATAAAGTATCAGCAAATAAATCTACTTCATAGTAAACACATGACTTTCTATCTAACTTTGCTAGCTAGCTCTTATAAAGCTAAGCTAGTTCACGCTACATCCAGAGTCGTTTTAACTATAGACAGTATAAATCAAGTAGAGCTCCCCCTGGTGGCTGGCTGCAGTATAGGTCATAAGCTCCACCCCCTCCATGTTAGTGGGCGGGGCTTGAGCCAAACTAAAACACTAAAATACACGTCACATATTTTTTTCTTTCTGATTCATGACAAGAAAATAATCAGTTCCATTGTCCTCTGATGTTTCTAGTCTCTCTGATGTTTCTAGTCTCCTCTGATGTTTCTAGTCTCCTCTGATGTTTCTAGTCTCCTCTGATGTTTCTAGTCTCCTCTGATGTTTCTAGTCTCCTCTGATGTTTCTAGTCTGCTCTGATGTGACTCTACAACAAACATCTACTGTTCATGTGGCCGCTGTGTCACCGTCTGACAGAATTAGTGCTGAGCTGCACTGGATCTCAGCTTTCACCCCATCCTTTAATTATTACTGAGAGAGGGGGAGGAGGAGAGGTGGGGGGGGGGGGCGGGGGGGGGACGAACAGGAGAGAGAGGGGAGGAGGAGAAGGAGAAGGAAGAGGTCTTTACTGTACATCTTCTATTTTGTGTCAGATTCTTCATCAGTCGACTCCTTTAAAAGACGGAACGCTAACAGACTAAAGCTAACAGACTAAAGCTAGCAGACTAAAGCTAGCAGCTAGCATTCAGGATTGAATCAAGATTGAATCAGGCTTGAATCAGGCTTGAGTCAGGATTGGATCAGGATTAAATCAGGCTTGAGTCAGGATTGGATCAGGGTTGAATCAAGATTGAATCAGGCTTGAATCAGGCTTGGATCAGGATTAAATCAGGATTGAATGAGGATTAAATCACGATTGAATCAGGATTAAATCAGGATTGGATCAGGATTGAGTCAGGATTAAATAGTCTGATATTGATTTATAATTTAAAGTCCTGTGGTCAGAAGTCTAACGCTAAATGAAGGTGATTCATTAACCCTGGATGAACACTTTCTCTTTACCGTCAGACGTTTATTTTTCACGTATCAAACTGTTTTCCTCATCAGTAAAGTGAAGTCCTGTAGCAGCTCTTTATTTATTGTCGTGGTGTGATAAAGGCTGGTTTAGATTTAAATATAGACGTGAGGTGTGAGCTTCACTTAGCGTCTGATCCAGCATCATTTACACCTTCCACAGATACCAGCGTCCAATAAGAGCTTAAAAGACCTGATCATGATTTAATGACTTGTATAAATAATGTCCTCAGGTCTCGTCTCATTCACGTCCTCATGGTCCAGGTTCATGGATCCTCTTTACTCTGAATGTCAGCTGGCTGCTGAGGATGAGACGAGTAAACAGCAAACAGCGTCGTCTCTCTGTGGAGCGATGCTAATCAGCCTCCAGCTCCCTCATTAGCCCACATGCTAAATACCTCCCTCATTAGCCTGCATGCTAAACACATCAGTCATTAGTCAGACTGCTAAATTAGCCGTTTATTTGACTGCGTGCTAAATACCAGCGTCGCTGTTAAATGTGTAATTCAGCCGGCTGAACTCTGAGCACCTCTGTGATTAGGTTCTGGCACGGGACGGTCACCGGACACAATCCTCATTAGCATTCATGCTAAAGAGCTCCAGTCAATACTAAGTGCCCTGATCTATTAGCTAAAGGATTTGGAAATCTAGTCGGAGCAATTACTTAAACACCAGCCGGTCACAGCGCCTCAACCACAGCCGCTGAGAACCCGCCCCCTCCCGTCCCCTCCCGTCCCCTCCCGTCCCCCTCCCCAGCCGTCTTCACAGAAACGTGGTGACATTTGGACGTTTAAGGCGGCGCTGCTATCAAAACACTGCAGACATACAATACATACTAATTAGAACTGGGTTTAAAATAAATCTATTTCCACATCTCCTCTTACACTCCTGCATCCTCTTCTTGCTGCACGACTGGTTTCATACGACAAATCTCTCACCAGACCTCGGCACCAGATCCAGTATCACTCCCCCAGGACATAAACAACACCACAGTTCCTCTTTACAGCCGGATTCATTCACCGTGACAGAGTCAGGAGTCACTGGCTGCTGCACAGGACCAGGAGACAACCCGTCCATAAAACACTCAACTAGATCACATCTACTCCAGTATTTACTTCAAGGAGTTAAACTTCTACGTCTTCACACGTCTTCTTGACTGTGCAACACATTAAATATCAATAAATATGAACGTATTCATTCATTCATTCATTCATTCATTCATACACAAACATGTAAAACAGCGACATGCACACGAGATCAGGACAGAAGCTTCAACTCTGAGAGCAGCGTCAGGATTTAAAAAGTCTGAAGACTAAAGTAAAGACACATGAAAGACGAGAGGACGGAGGAGACACCACAAACCTCTGGAACCAATGAGGACGTTAGATTTGGAGGAAATATCTTTTAGAACAAAGAGAAACTTTAGAAGCTGAAACATATTGAACTGAATCTGGACCGTGTTCATCATCTCAGGACGATGAAGTGTAATAAATGAGTCTAAAGTCTAAAAAATGATCGCTCACAGTCTGAGGTTTAAATCCTCCTTTATGATCCTAAACAAAGTGGAGCTACGATCTATCACCACAGGGTCGTCAGTGGGACGTCCCGATGGGTGTGATCTTTTAACCAGGCCCCTGTAGCTTCAGAACTTCTTCGTCTTCCTCATCTAAGATAATAAAATCATAATAAAAGAAGATGACCTGATAATATCTGAGGATGTATCCCAGAATATATTTCCTCCTCAGATAATCCTGTTTTGTAGTTTTTCTATCTCTTATCACGTCCTCTATTATTCCCTCCTGACACCTCGTCATATGTTTCAGAGATTAACTGATCTGTGGTGTCAAACAGGCCTCACCCTGACCCCCCCGCCCCGCCCCGCCATGCTGCTGGGGGGCACGTTTCCTGCCTCCTGTGTTGATAAGAGCAAACAGCCTGGAAGCTGGAGGCGGTTGTGTCGGTCGTGTTTGTGCTTCGGCGCCGTCGTCCTCTTCGTTAGCGTCGGTTAACAAACTGCAGCTGGTGGTGGAGCAAACAGCTGAGATTAAATAAATAGCAGAGGAGCACCAGGTGAACCACTTCCACCTGTGAGAGGCTGCAGCTGCATCCTCATCACGGTCCACTTATACTCTACACACTTATAGGGAGGACGAATGTGCATTAACAGAAGAGGAAGAAGAAGTTGTGAAGCTACAGGGGCCTGGAGATCGTAGCTCCACTTCGTTTAGGAGGATTTAATATGAGGGGGGGGGGGTTCTAGAGGCGTCCAGTCGACGACCAGACGATGAAAGAAGAGTATTTTTCCACAGTGTTTGTCTTTGTGTCTGTGGACATGTTGTCCTTGTGTCTCTGGTCCAATCAGAGCAGAGCCTTGCTCCACGGAGCAACAACTGAAGTCTGATTGAAGTGTTAGAGCAGAACAATGAGCTTCATCAGAGCTATAATACACACTGATTTAATTTATATGATGAGGAACACTAGAGAGGAAGGAAGAGAGGAAGGAAGAGAGGAAGAGAAGAAGAGAGGAAGAGAGGAAGAGAGGAAGGAAGAGAGGAAGAGAGGAAGAGAGGAAGAGAGGAAGGAAGAGAGGAAGGAAGAGAGGAAGAGAGGAAGAGAGGAAGGAAGAGAGGAAGAGAGGAAGGAAGGAAGAGAGGAAGAGAGGAAGAGAGGAAGGAAGAGAGGAAGAGAGGAAGGAAGAGAGGAAGAGAGGAAGAGAGGAAGGAAGAGAGGAAGAGAGGAAGGAAGAGAGGAAGGAAGAGAGGAAGGAAGAGAGGAAGAGAGGAAGGAAGAGAGGAAGAGAGGAAGGAAGGAAGAGAGGAAGAGAGGAAGAGAGGAAGAGAGGAAGGAAGAGAGGAAGAGAGGAAGGAAGAGAGGAAGAAAGAGAGGAAGAGAGGAAGAGAGGAAGGAAGAGAGGAAGAGAGGAAGAGAGGAAGGAAGAGAGGACGAGAGGAAGGAAGAGAGGAAGGAAGAGAGGAAGAGAGGAAGGAAGAGAGGAAGAGAGGAAGGAAGAGAGGAAGAGAGGAAGGAAGAGAGGAAGAAAGAGAGGAAGAGAGGAAGAGAGGAAGGAAGAGAGGAAGAGAGGAAGAGAGGAAGGAAGAGAGGACGAGAGGAAGGAAGAGAGGAAGGAAGAGAGGAAGAGAGGAAGGAAGAGAGGAAGGAAGGAAGGAAGAGAGGAAGGAAGAGAGGAAGGAAGGAAGGAAGAGAGGAAGAGAGGAAGGAAGAGAGGAAGAGAGGAAGAGAGGAAGGAAGAGAGGAAGAGAGGAAGGAAGAGAGGAAGGAGGGAAGGAAGGAAGGAATGGAGGGAGCGATGAAGGAAGAAAACAATTAAGGAAGGAAGGAAGGAAGGAGGAAACAATTAAAGGAAGGAATGAAAGAGGGAAGTAACAATTAACAGGAGGAAACAATTGAACAAAGGAAAGGAGGAAGAAAGGAAAGAAAGAAAGAATGCAGAAGGTAGAGGAAAGAAAGGAAAAGAATCGAGGAAGGAAGGAAACAATAAACAATTATTAGGAAGGAAGGAAGGAAGGAAGGAAGGAAGGAAGGTAAGCGTCCTCCAGGTTAAATGATCATGTTTCTGGTTCTCAACCAGTTCTGGTCTCTGGTGATGAGTTGAGGGGGCGTGGCCTCTTTGACAGGTGACACTGTCTGGTTATCGTTGTAGGTGTAGTCAGGTTAAAGATGTCTGCTCTCAGAGGAAGTCTCTGGTGTTTGACCCCCCCCCCCGACCCCTTTGGTCTCAGCAGGAGATCAGAGCTGAGGTGAAGAGACCACCAAGCCATGCAGAGAGCCCCCCATGACTAATGCTGCCTCCTGCTGGGTGGGCCCTGGGCCCTGGGGGGGATGGGGGGCAGCTTAGACCGGTCCCTGTGCAGATTAGTCCAAAGCTCCAGCAGAGGATCAGTAGAGGACTGTTTGTCTGTGTGTAGTCTGATCTGTTCAAACACTCTGAAACATCATCTGGAGGAAGGACTGAAAACCTATCAGAGGATTTCAATCATTTTAATCAAATGTCTACATGGATCAAATCGATTTAAGGAGGAGTCAGGAATCAGCTGTGAGTCAGCTGATCACTCTTCATCTACCTGAACGTCTGTCAGCACCTGAATAACTACCATCACAGCTAACAGCAGGAGGAGGAGGAGGAGGAGGAGGAGGAGGAGGATGGAGGAGGAGGGAGGAGGAGGATGGATGAGGAGGAGGAGGAGGAAGAGGAGGAGGATGGAGGAGGATGGAGGAGGAGGATGGATGAGGAGGAGGAGGAGGAAGAGGAGGAGGAGGAGGAGGAGGAGGAGGATGGAGGAGGATGGAGGAGGATGGAGGAGGAGGAGGATGGAGGAGGATGGAGGAGGATGGAGGAGGAGGAGGATGGAGGAGGAGGGAGGAGGAGGATGGATGAGGAGGAGGAGGAGGAAGAGGAGGAGGAGGAGGATGGAGGAGGATGGAGGAGGATATATTAGACTAACTAATAACTTCCCAGTTTAAATGTTTTATTTCCTTTCTCTTTCTTTACAAATGTAAAATGGTTCAAATGTATATTATTATAATTATTAATTTTATATCTGTCTATCACATATAATGAGTTTATTATTATTATTATTTACAGTCTGTGACGTCTCCAGTAAACTCATCATCATACTGAGGTTTATTCAACGTTCCATCTGGAGGATCCACATGTTGCAGCAGGAAGACGCTGGTTTAACCTCCTCTAATGAACACAGCATGTCAGGGAGCAGATAAATGGAGGTTCAACCCTCCACCTCCACCCCCACCTCCACCTCCACCTCCACCCAGCCTATCTGATCTCATCTTTCTGATCTCTCCTCTCTCCTCCATTTCCTCCCCTCTCTGTTCACCCGTCCACAAATTGCCTCTCCCTCCGTCATCTGCTGTCATCACACTTTCATCTAATTCTCTGGACATCAGTCTTTGATCTGCTCTGATCCTCCGTTACCCCCGCCGTCCTCCGTCCTCTGTCCTCCGTCCCTCCACCCATCACACCAACGCTGCAGCTTCATCAGCGTCTCGTTTCCTTCACGCAGCCTAAAGACTCAGTGACTGCAGACAGCTGAGAGCATTAATCTGCTGTCAAACACAATTAAGAACAGATTTAACCACCATCATCATCATCATCATCATCCAGCATCTGGAACCACTGACGGAGCAGATATTATACAGGAGCCTCTGGACTCATGCTGTGTTACTGGGCTGCACCTGGGCCTCAGGTATAGAACAGCACTCATCCTTTATATCTGTTGGTTTAGTAAGATGATGAAGATGAAGATGATCCAGAACCCAGGGGAACTTCTAAGCAGCTAAAGGCCTCTCTCATCAGATGAAGACTGAGAACGCAACACAAGTTAGGATGGATGATGAGATTTACAGCGTCTGGACGTAGAGCTGCACAACGTAGAGCTGCACAACGTAGAGCTGCACACGATAAGATCTATGTTAGAATACAGAGAGTTTATCAGAGTGTAGTTTAAAGTAGGGCAGCAGAGAGGAGGAGAGAGGAGAGAGGAGAGAGGAGAGAGGAGAGGAGCGTCTCACGCCTCCTAATTGAGATGTCATAGATTCAGTGTTTACCTCACCGTACTGCAGCAGCTGAGAGACGTCCGTGTTAACGTCCGTGTTAACGTCCGTGTTACGCTGGAGGCCACGTATCCAGAATTAAAAACATCTTTCAGATCCAACAACAACTGAATCTCTTCAAGCAAGGACGACACCGAGACTCACGGTTCATCACTGATTCATTCATTCAGCTAGAACACAGACTGCTCTACGTTCTCTACTCAGCTGAAAATTAAACTTAAAGGCAGATTCTACGTCCTGACAGAGTGAGTCAGAGTCCACCATCTATGAGACGCCTCTACTGATGACCAGGAGCAGCTAAAGACAAACATCTGATGGTAACATCCTAAAGACCCCAACGTCCATGAAACATTCAATCAGACTTTCTGCAGCCAACAGTTCTCCAGGAGGTGAGATCTTCTGGTTCATAGCAGCAGCAGAGTCAAGGCCACAACCTCCATGCTGGGATGCTAACCAACTGGAACTGTATTAGCTTTAGAGGTCTATATGAGCAGAAGCAGCACTGACATGCTAGCTGTTAGCATCACTTTCAACATCCCCATTGGCGTTTCCATTAGCATCATAATTAGCTTCAACATTACCATCACCGCTACACGACGCTCTGCAGAGAGTTTTATGTTTGGTCATAATTCTGCAGGAGAAACTGGACTTCAGGACATAATAGAGAGCCGAAGTCCCGCCCCCTCTACTTCCGGGTTATGGGACCTATCTTTCGAAAAAATATGAACGGCAGTCTATGGCGAAAGATAAATTATTTTCTGGTCCCGATCGACTTGTGCCTTGGATTATACATATGTTGTTTTTCAGAATAAAAAATGATTTTACATGTCAAGAATGTCACAGTTTGTCGCAAGATAGTTCAGTAAAACGCTATGGAAAATACGTAATTAAACGAACTACAAGTCCCGCATGCTGGCGCGTACAGAACCGACCAAAACTCCCTTCGTGTAACTACAGCTCTGGACATGACCCGATTTATAATGATTTTCACCTCGTTTGATGCTTCTGCCTTCGTCCTGGAAGAAGACGGTAAAGCTCAACAAGGAGACAGACATAGTTCTCTAGGGATCTCTAGAGAGATGTAGTTCACTAAGCGATCTCATACAAAACCTAATGTTGTTCAGCTTATTTACGTCAAATAATTTATCTCTTGACGTGAAAAATTATCTTTTAAATTCACACACATCATATGTGAAATTCATGCCACAATTCGATCGGGACCAGAAAATAATTATGATCTCTCCATAGACTGCCGTTCATATTTTTTCGAAAGATAGGTCCCATAACCCGGAAGTAGAGGGGGCGGGACTTCGCCTCTCTATGTGTCTACGATGAGCCCAGAGCTGTGATTGGACGGTTAATCAACCCTCTTAACTTTGCTTCCTGCTGTTTCTCCACAGCTACAGGTGGCCGGCAGCGTTAAAACAAAAAGAGAACCTGAGGAAAAGGTTTCAGGAACGACTCCAGACTCGTCTCTCTCCCACCCCCACCCTACTTCCTGTCCCTCAGCTCATTAGTCATCTCCACCCTCCACCTCCACGCCATCCAGCCGCCTGTCAATCACAGCAGCTTCATAAAGGTTTTATTCATCTTTCTTCTAAGAGTTTATTTGGTGTAAAACATTTTAAATAAACTGTGTTATTATTAATATCGTCTTGACTCTGACCACAGCTCTGGACGTCCTGACTTTAATCCTCCTCCTAAATCCAAACTGCTGCTTCTTCCACCTGCTCCGCTTCAACACATCCTCAACCTGAATTATTTCAGTCTCACCTGTCCTCCTGCCTCGGCTCTATTAGAAGTTTTAAGCTGAAAAGCCAACAAATCCTCTCCTCCTGGTTAAATATTCACGCACGGACGAGACAGACAGAAGAAAAATCAGGAGAAACTCTTTGTTCATTGTCACATGAAAGAAGTGAAATATTGCCGGAAACTAAAACCGCCGCGGCACCGTTTCCAGCCGACCATCAGCAGAGTGATGTAATTAAGCAAACAGCGTTTTAAAGCCTCTTTGTAGTCAGACAGAGGAATTGTGCATTTGACGGTTGAAATGATTTGTGGGAGGTTTTCAGATTGGTGACTGAAGGCTGCATCAAACATAAAGCCGTTTAGCTGTACCCTTGAAAGCCTGGCCGCTAACCACAGAGCAACAACACCGCTTCATTTCGGCCTGTTCAAGGTTTGGAAGAGAAACGTCCAATTAGACAGCTCCATGAGCAGCGGCCGTCCCGTCTCTAAACACACGGCTAAATAAATAAAGCTACTCGTCAAACTGGGAATCCACAACAACAAAAACATTAAAGTCACTAATGTCTCCAGGGAAACAGTTCATGAGGAGAGATAAACAGGATAAAAAGGTTTTCTAGGAGAGTTTGTGACATCGTAGCAGCAGCAGAAACGAGGCACACAAACATAATGCTGTGATGCTAACTAATGCTAAAGGTTGCTAACACTTAGAGCAGAACGTTGATGGAAATCTACCTGGTTTAGTTTTAGACGTCGATATGAACAGAGACAAACTGATGGAGCACTGACATGCTAGCTGTTAGCATCGTCACCAGCGACACAACTAGCATCCCCAACAGTATCACCAAAGCCTCAACATTAGCACTGCTATTAGCATCACCACCAGCATACCCAATAGCGTTCCATTCGCATCATAATTAGCCTCAAAATTACCACTGCCGCTAGCGTCACAGATAGCATCTCCATTAGCATCTCTGTTAGCGTCTGCAACTACCAACCAACAACCAGAGTAAACTCAATAGTTCAGATACTCAGCTACAGTGGAGAGTGGATTCAGTTTTAGGCATAGACTGTATATAAATATGGACGTCTTGTGAGTTTGGAGCCAGAGTTTGATCAGTACGGTCTGGTAAGTCGCAATGATGTCACCATGATGTCACATCCTGTTTCTATAGCGTCAAATAACTAAAATGAAGCTTAACCCAACACACTGATGCTTCAGCATTCATCAACATTATATTAACGACTTAAAATGACGGAAACCATCCTTGAAAAACGTGTATTTTAGTGTTTTAGTTTGACCCAAGCCCCGCCCACTAACATGGAGGGGGTGGAGCTTATGACCTATACTGCAAAAATACTGTAGGATTAATAACGACGTCAGTGTCTGAATTTCTTCTGACGTTTCAGGTTCCTCAGTAAACAGGTAAATATTAATAATAAATATTAAGTAGTTTGGTGCATTTAAAGGTTTTCTTTAAAGCTTTGCAGTTTTTAAATTCTGTGAGGAGAAGAATTTTTTGGCGAAACATTTCACGTTCACCACTGACACTAATCTGCACGTAGGCAGCGTGTTTCTGAATATTTTCATCCTGTGACAAACATCTGCTGCTGTGAAAGTCTGTCCAACAATTCATTAAATATAAAAAGCTCCTAATAGAGCGAGCTCACATCAGGAAGTCCTCGCAGCGTCCTGTTGTGTACACAGATAACGAGGCAAAACATTTCACAAGCGCCACTTTAAATGGTTCACAAATGCGACATTAACGCCGACGGGGACGCACACAAACACACTGCAGCACAAATACACCTGTACACAACCACACACAGTACTACACACACCAACACACTGCAGCACAGACACACCTGTACACAACCACACACAGTACTACACACACCAACACAACGCGCTGAACGTCCCTGAAGTTATTGCGTTGGCGACGAGTGTTGCAGGAGACTGAGACGATACGTTTGTGTTTCTGCATCTTTGTCTGGTTTGTATGCACGTCCTGTGTGTGGTCAAGTGTGTGTGTGTGTTTGCTTTTGTGTATGCATGGGTGTGTGTGTGTGTGTGTGTGTGTTGCAGGGGCTTTGCAAGCGTTACTGGCACTACAGAGACACCCTTAGTGGAATGGAGAACAAAGAGAGAGGCTCTTAATGAGCTCTGCCACTGCTGAGACCCAAACTAGGCCAGCCAACGGGCCGTGTGTGTGTGTGTTAGTGTGTGTGTGTGTATTGGTGTGTGTGTGTGTGTGTGTTGACTGCTGACACACAGAACCCGAGTGCAGGACCAGCAGTGGGATCTGAACCAGCCACCAGCGCCGGGCAGGTGACTGAGAACACAGAGCTGGTTTGTTTGGTTCAGATTCCCACAGACGCAGCCAAACAGCTGTTAGAGGGTCCACTATGAAAACACCAAAACCAGTTTTAGTTCCCTCTATAGATGCATCAACCCTCCAACCAACACGCTCCTGTTTACACTGTGAAATCAATGAGAAGGCTTGGACGGGCAGAGCTGGTAAATCTGACAAACATTAGCTGTAAAGCTGCAAAGAGAAAAACACACGGAGCGTTTATTCATCTGGGTTTAAACATCGTCAGTCTCTGCTCCAGAACCACGTGACCAAGGACAGTCCACATACCTGGACATGTTCTGACTCCTTTTATCAAGGATGAATCAGGAGTGGACTTGGTTCAGCCAGGTATCCCAGAATGCATTTCAACTATCTAACTGTTCCAATACCAGAATGACCCACACCTGTGTCCTCCAGAATCTATTGAGAATTCTTCTTCTGTTTTAATGGTGGTTGGTGAGTGTCAAAGCCATTAAAACAGAAGAAGAACTAGTTTAGTCAGTAACTAGTGTACTGTGGATGTGTGGTGAGGTGGTAGTAGTTGATCATCTAAACAGAATCCATGGAGTCCACTCAGTCAAAGGCTGCACCCAAACAACAACAACAAACACTGAACGTTTAAAAGAAGAGAAAAGTTTCCTGGAGACAGCGTCAAGGAGAAACATCTTCCAGAGAGGGTTAGGGAGTTTATGGCAGCGTTGGATGACCAGAACATTTCTGGAGTAGAGAACACAAGGTACCAGCTACCCTCTCCACACTACATTAACTTTGACTGAAAGATTTATTGGACTGAATCCAGTCCACTCTAGGAGAAGACAAGGAAGACAAGGACAGACTTTAGGAAGACACAGGAGACCAACTCTAGGAGAAGACAAGGAAGACAAGGACAGACTTTAGGAAGACACAGGAGACCACCTCTAGGAGAAGACAAGGAAGACAAGGACAGACTTTAGGAAGACACAGGAGACCAACTCTAGGAGAAGACAAGGAAGACAAGGACAGACTTTAGGAAGACACAGGAGACCAACTCTAGGAGAAGACAAGGAAGACAAGGACAGACTTTAGGAAGACACAGGAGACCAACTCTAGGAGAAGACAAGGAAGACAAGGACAGACTTTAGGAAGACACAGGAGACCAACTCTAGGAGAAGACAAGGAAGATAAGGACAGACTTTAGGAAGACACAGGAGACCAACTCTAGGACATTTAACACTGGTAAAAACTAGATCTACTTAATGTCGCTCACTTCCTGAATCCATCTTATTCATTATTAGTTTTAGTTAAGACACTGTCCTCCTTGGTTCCAGAGGTTTGTGGTGTCTCCTCCATCTTTAGTCCAGCTCTTCTCTGTCCTCAGACTTTTTAAATCCTGACTCTGCTCTCAGAGCTGGAGCTTCTGTCTTGATCTGGATCTAAGATTTATCACCGGAGGACGGAGGAGATCTAAAGAAATCAAGATGCCTTTTAAAGCAAGCCCTTTTAATATCAGACAGCTGATCCAGGTCAAAGTTCACTGAATAATCAACATCACAACTGAAAATCTGTCCAACACATGGAATCATCCACTGAGAAGAACCTGCCTGAGAAGCATCATCTTTCACTGACAGTCATTCAACACACGACTTTCTTGTGAAAACGTTTCATACAAGCAAAGAAGAAGAAGAAGAAGAAGAAGAAGAAGAAAGATAAAGAAACTTCCTTTGGTCATATTTAAACTCTCCAGGCGTCTGATTTGATGCAGGTTGTTTTCATCTGTTTGTTGTCGGGACAATCACTTTAAAAAGAAGAGTAAAATCAGCTGCAGTGTTTCTCTGCCTCTTTGCACTTCAGGCAAAATCTAAAGTAGCCCCCACACAACAATCAGTGCAGAGCATCTCTGACCTCAGCACAGACAGACGGAGACGTTGTCTCATCTGCCAAGTCAAACCACAGAGGACAAATCAACAGGAGGCTTAATTAGGTCTGGACCGGGTACAGGGTTGGAGGCTTACCCTCAGTCAGGCCCATGTGGATGCTCCAGTAGTTCTGCAGACACTGCAGCTCTTTCTTCATGCCTCTCTTGCAGCGGCAGTGGTAGAGGGGCGAGTCCTGCAGCACCTCCAGCGCCCCCTGGCACTCCTTGGAGGCCAGCATGGTGCTGCGCTCCTTGTCCCCACCGGACAGGCACTGCCGCATGATCCGGTAACGTGAGCTGCACTGGCTGTTCTGGTTGCAGAGCTCGGAGGCTCGGACGCAGTCCAGAGGTTCCCTCCAGCCGGGGGGGCCCAGCTCCGAGTCGCCCACACAAACATCTGCAGCACAAACAGAGGAACGACATGTTAAGAGTCCAGCAGGAAGGCTTCATTCAACAGGCTGCCACAGACATGAACGTTCACTCATTCACTCATTCATATTATTACATCATTCAACACGTAGTATCTGGGTTGTGTTTCATTTCCCATGAACATCCAGATAAGTTCAGAGTTTTCTTTCTTTCCTCTGACTCACCCTGATTCTGAAGGTGGTAGCTTCACTTCCTGCTTCTTCTCCTCTCACCTGTCACAGGTTAAACCAAGTACAGGAGCAGGGGGGGGGTGGTCAACCTTCTATGTCATAGCTAGCTGATTAGTTTGATTTGCAGAGTTTGTGTTGAGTGAGTTGTGTTCAGATAAAAGTTGATCTAGAATCTCTTTGTGGTTGGTTTGTGTCTGTTTTAGGTTGTTAGTCATATTTCTGTGGATAATTTGTAACGTCTGTGGTTGATTAACATCTGTTTTGGTTGGTTTCCATCTGTTTGTGTTTAGCTAGCATCTGTGGTTGCTATGTTCCTCTTTATGGCTGTTTTGTATCTTTTTCTCGTTGTGTTATTTGTGCTTCTTTGTGTTTGTTTTCTATCTCTTATTTGTTGCTTTGCGTCTCTTTGTTAGTCTGAATCTGTCTGTGGTTGTTTTGTGTCTCTGTTGTTGGAGTTGATGACACTGTGATGTGTTCAGGTGAGTTTTCCTGGTGGCCTGTGGCTGAACTGGACTCTGACTGCGCTGTCGAGCCTCCAGTCGACTGCAGTGTGTGTCTGAATGTGACCTTTGCCGTTTGCAGTTCAACAGCTTCCATTACAGCAGAGACAATAACGTTCAGGTGAAATCCAATTAACTGAGCGTCACGGGGACAAGATAAGAGCACTCTGTGGGCTCTGATATGAATGTTTACCTGTCCACAGCTCTGCAGCCGCCTGGTGTGTTCAGGACGTTTGGAGGGTTTCAGATACGACGTCCTAAACACTTTAAATCCTCCCAGACCAATAAGAAAGAGACGTAAAGGAGACCGAGGGGTTTGTGTCTTTGTCTGACTGAAACATTATTCATCAAAAAACACTAAAACATTATGGTTCAGTCAACATCTTTAGACAACTAAACGCCTGACACTAGTTGCATCTCTACCTTGTTGTGTTGCATCTATCTCGTTGTTGCATTGCATCTCTGTTTTTTTTGCATTGCATCTCTATCTTGATGTTGTGTTGCATCTCTATCTTGATGTTGCGTTGCATCTCTATCTTGATGTTGCGTTGCATCTCTATCTTGATGTTGCGTTGCATCTCTATCTTGATGTTGTGTTGCATCTCTATCTTGATGTTGCGTTGCATCTCTATCTTGTTACATTGCATCTCTATCTAAACCTCCACGTTCTCTACATTTAAGCACCAGTAGATATTTGAACAGAACCATTAGTGTTCTAGTGTCTAGATTGGACAAACATGTCTAAGCTGATACGCTGTAATCATGTCAGTTTCATGTAAAGCGTCTCTTAGACTGAAGACATGTAGCTGCAGCTTGTTCTTCAGTCCTGACTGTATCAGTAGACACCTTAACAACAACAACACCTGACAGACAAAGTCCAGGGTAACAATGATTGGTTTGGTTCTGTCTCCACAGATTCATCACCAATCAACACTTCTGACTCTACACTCTCTTCTCCTTCAGGTTAAACTCTGATGTCTCTACACCTGGAAACTCGCTGCCGTTCACCGTTGATGAGAAAGAACAGCAGCAGCAACGTGTTCCTTGTTTTCTGCAAAAATCAAACCGGCACCAACGCAACAATCACTGAGAGCATCTTTGACCTCTACCTTCTCTGAGACTCAGGACGTCAACAGGAGGCTGAAAATCACATGAGTTCACCTCTAGTGATGCTGCTGCTGCAAACAGGCTACAACCATTAATGGTCAGATGAGATTATTGATTCCACCAACAACCAGCAGCCACTTGGAGATTTCCTTATTCTCCTTCATCATCATCCTCTCCGTTGTCCAGGATGCTAACCTGCTAACTAGCTTCAGGAGGATAACTGATGAATGAGTCTACTGGTGGTTTTATTTTGAGGCTGTACAGGTGTCAGGCAGCCAGCGCCCTCTGCTGGACCACGTGGTCACGTCAGAAACCAGCTGACTAATGAACTATGAAGAGAAAACACATCATCCACATAAACACTACTGACTTCAAATCACAAGCTCAGCAATGGAAACGGCTGCTGGTAGATACGATACAATATGTACAATAATAGATGATGAGATGAGATTCAGTAGAACACAATGAGACAGATGAGATATGATATGATGAGATACGACAAAATATGATGAAATGACCCAATACAACACGATACGATGAGATAAATGAGATGAGATACGATGAAATATGATTAGGTGAGATACAATACAACACGATGAGATAAGACACGATACAATGAGAGATGATACGATGAGATAAATGAGATTAAATGAGATATAATATGATGAGATAGGATACAATGAGAGACGAGGAGATACGATCAGATGAGATATAACATGATGAGAAAAATGACATGAAATGAGATATATGATGAGATATGAAAAAATACGATGAAATGAGATACAATACAATGATACATGATATAATACAATGAGGTGAGATGAGATGTGATGACATGCCACACGATAGGATGAAATATGATGAGATACGATGAGACTTCAAAATAAATCCTCAGTTTTCCATTTTTAACCTAAACTGAAATAAAAACAGAAATAAACTGAGAAAATGTCAATGAAATGTCAACATGAGCAACTCAACAGCTGAGCCACCAGTACCTGCTGTATATAGACAGAGACCAACACCTGGACAGAGTCAAAGTAGGAGACACCTCAGAAGGTAGAGGACAAAGAGCAAGATGAGATCCTGTGGGACGTCCAGCTACAGACTGAGGTGATGGATGCAGTGACCCAGAGAGAGATGAGAGATAGCAGCAACAGGAAGAAGGAACATGAGAAGGAGAAGACAACGACTAAGATATGGTGCAGGACCCTCAGGCTCCCAGGCCCCTGGTAGAGGACCCCAAACAAAGACCACCCCCTACAGGTGAGTTGGGGGGGGGGGGGGGGGGGTAACATCCCCTGAACTGATATAGAATGAACCCTAGTGAGAGGTTATCTGTCTCATCCTCTAGAGACGAGGGGAGGGCTACACCCTGGACAGGTCCCCAGTCTGTCACAGGACCAACACATCCACACCTTCCACCAATTAACCCTAACGAGGACGTCCTACGACTGTAGGAGGGGGACGGAGAAGACCAGGGAGATTACTGTAATGGACACTAATAATCTATATAACCTTCTATGTCCTTATTGTTCAGCTTGAGACGAGGACGGACCCGTACGGAGACGGGGTCTGAGTGGGACCGTCAGGACAGACTGGATTAGAGGGACCTGATTAACTGTTAACGATCTGAGGCGTCCATGAACCCGTCCGTCCTGATGAAGCTGTGGACTCTGTGGTCCCGCAGTAAAACCTCCAGAATGAGACGTCAGTGCTGCACAGACACTTTATACATGAATAGAAATACATTTAGAAAACCTGGTTACTGTCAGCGTGGGGCGGGGGGGTGCAGGGGGGTGCAGGGTGGTGCAGGGTGGGGCGGGGTGGTGCAGTAGTTAGTACTGAGCAAAGTACACAAGGTGAAATATGCAGTAATAGTGTAACTTGATATAAAGGTATAAAGACAGAGGCTCTGAGTCAGAGAGCTGATATGGATTAATGATACATTAAATATGTAAATTAGATGAACCTACTGTAAACACACACTTATATATAAATATATAAAATAAATATATAAAATAAATGAGCTCCTTGTTATGATCAGACTGACATGGAGAACTTTAATGTGTAGTAGTACCTGATATAGTACTGTAGTTTATCATTAGGAGGTTTCATGTAGTGATGTTGTGGCTATTGATCAGAGTGAATGTATGAGGAAACTACACACACACATTAACACACATTAACACACACACACACACACACACACATTAACCCTGGTACGGATCCAGAACCATCTGGATCAGGTCCAGGTCTGGGGTCAGCTCCGCTGAACACAGGGACACTTCTGTTCTGATGACCCTTTGACCTTAGAGCCAGTACCTGTGCGCGTGCATGTGAGTGCGTGTGCACGCGCGTGTGTGCAATATGCGTGCGTGTGAGCGCGTGTGCGTGCGTGTGCGTGGACTCACCCAGCAGGAGCAGCACAGAGAGGACGTGGATGAGGATCATGTCTGGTCCAGATGTAATCCCACGGGTCATGATGGATCGGTGCTCGGTCTCTGTCCGGTCCTCCTCTCTCTCTCTCTCTCTCTCTCTCTCTCTCTCGGTGTCTCTCACTCTCTCTCTCTCTTTCTGGAAACCGGAGAAACTGCCACCGACATGGTGAAGCGCGTGAATGCCGCTGGAGACGGTGGTGGTGGTGGGGAGGGGGGGGGGGGGGGGACCTGGACCCCCGAGCCCCGGGGACTCAGACGAGCACGGAGGGAGGCGGGTAGTCAGAGTCCGTTAAGGACCGCATGTTCCGGTGCCGTGACCCTTGTATCCAGCTCGGTCCATGCGGCAGACTCACACTTTCCCCGGTGTTTCGGTGGCTGTTTGTCTCCCGGTAAACATCCACGAGCTCCGTTCGCTCCGCGCCTCCTTCCCGTAACTTTCCCCCCGGTGGTCGCCGTGAGACCGGAGCCGGAGTTTGGACCTCTGTGTGCTCCTCCTCCTCCTCCTCCTCCGCCTCCTCCTCCTGCTCACATTAACGGCTCTGACAGCGGTAACGGGGCTTAAACCGGTTAACTACTCCACACCGGAGCGGAGCGATGCGTAATGGCACGCGCGTCTCCCGGGTAATATCCACAACGGCTGCCTCGTGCGTCCGCTCGCGCCTCGTTCAGCCAAGACTGAGGAAAACCTGGAAACCGTCCCCCGTCCTCCTCCCCCTCCTCCCCCTCACACACTCAAGGAGGCTCCGGTATTACCGACTCTCTCTCTCTCTCTCTCTCTCTCAGGTGTCTAACAAGCAACACGCACGCGCACTGACTCCATATAATGAGCCGTGCGCGCTCAGCACATTTATTTACAGCTCATTATTATTAGTGACGTTTATTTACGGTTTAATTATTCATTCTTTATCATTAATATCATCCTATTAATATTAAATATTCATAACTTAGTTTTTATTTTTATTTATTGTCTTTATTATTTGTTATCATTTCATTTCAGCTCATTATTAATTAATTATTATATAATTATGTGTTATTTCTATGTTTATTTCTTTATTTTATTATCTTTATTATTTAATATCATCTTCCTACTTTAAGTGTCACCTTTTATTATTTTTTTAACTAATTAAAACATATTAACAGATGTTTTAAAGTAATTTTATTTCTTATTTAATGTGTTGATCTGATGGTTGGTGGTTGCTGGTGTCCAGCGTCATGTCTGAGCGTTGACACAGCGCCATCAGGACGACGTCTTCCTGCTGCTCTTTTATTTATTTTGAAACATTTCTTTTCTCACCAGTTGAACGATGGTCACGTCTCAGCCTGAACAGATGGAGACGAGGACACAGTCGGTCTTTCTGGTCCCAGGATGAGACGTTTGAATCCACAGTCTGGACGTGTCCCCGTGTCTCAGGAGAAGAAGAAACAGACGTTCCTCCACATCAAGGACGTCCTGGAGACATCAGCTCTGTCTTCATGTTCTGATTTATTCTGAAAGAAAAGAAGCTCAGTGTTAAACTGTCTCTGACCAGATAAACCAAACGGACCAATGACAACACGACAAAACACTGCACCCAAACGCACCACAAAGACTACAGCAAACAACCAGAGTTACTGTTAGCTAGGTGGCTAGGAGGCTGGGAGGCTAGGAGGCTAGGAGGTTAGAAGGCTAGGAGGCTGGGAGGCTAGGAGGCTGGGAGGGTGGGAGGCTAGGTGGCTAGGAGGCGGGGAGGCGGGGAGGCTGGGAGGCTAGGAGGCTAGGAGTCTGGGAGGCTAGGAGGCTAGGAGGCTGAGGCTAGGAGGCTGGGAGGCTAAGAGGCTGGGTGGCTAGGAGGCTGGGAGGCTAGGAGGCTAGGAGGCTGAGAGGCTAGGAGGCTAGGAGGCTGAGAGGCTAGGAGGCTAGGAGGCGGGGAGGCTAGGTGGCTGGGAGGCTAGGAGGCTAGGTGGCTAGGAGGCTGGGAGGCTAGGAGGCTAGGAGGCGAGGAGGCTAGGTGGCTGGGAGGCTGGGAGGCTAGGTGGCTAGGAGGCTAGGAGGCCAGGAGGCTAGGTAGAGCACCTTCACTTGGGTTCTATTTTCATCTACTTTCAGGACTTGTGTGATAATCTGTTTTTTCTGGAGGAATCTTTTCGTTGACTCTGTAAACGACCTGACGTCTTCTCTAAAGGTTCAGTAAAGTTTTTAATCTCTAACTGTACGTTGGTGCCGTTTTGTGAATAAATTCCTAAACTTCCTTCCTTCTCCTCCTGAGTCAGAGCTGCTGTGACTCAGTCAGAGCTGCCGTTCTACTCATATTTTTAGCTGCTAAATTGCTGCTAATTTAGCGATCAAATAATTGTGAGGGACGTCAGCGGGTCCACCTGGACGCCACGCTCGCCTCTAATTAGCTGCCCATTCAACAAAGCTAACATGGTGCCACCGGCTGAAAGACTCTGTCGCTCATTAAATCTGGACACAAACGAACGTTAAACTAGTTCAGCTCTGTGTTTGCTAGAAAACATCAGTCTGACTGAAGTGTTCCTGGACGGGCTCCGTGCTACACACTGATCAGGTTTAAAGCAGAACAGCATCGTGTGGTGAGCTATGGGCTTCAGACCGTAGGGTTACTGGTTCAGATCCCAGTGCATTGATTAATGGTTGAAGCTCCAGTTGTTCCTCTGCTCTCTGGACACATGACATGGATGTCGACAGCTGAGGTTAAACTGCAGGATTAGTTTCACTTCCTGTTTCTCTGAGTCTGGTTCAAAGTCTCCTGGAAGTCCTTCAGCTGCAGAAAAGGAAAGAGGATCCAGTCTTTGGCTTTAGACCCCCACCCCCCTTCCCCTTTGTAGATAAGAATATTTATAATTAATTCTATAATTAATCATTTTTACACTGATCAGCTCTACAGCCGACCTTTTATGAGGCGAGCTGAGCGTCAGAAGACACAGATGCAGCTTTTAGAAACAGATTCTGTTTTGTCCTGTCTCGTCCTCATGATCTGGACGTGATGTCTCTGAGTCGTGTCCTAACTTGTTCAAACTGTCAGAATCTAATATTTTCAGACACACAGCTCAGTGTGGTGCCTCCTCGTTACTCAACGCTGAGCTGGTGAAACTCATCATATTTACTTTTCTTGTCTTTGGAAGGTGAAGAAACGAAGACTGGTCCTGTGCTGTACCTGTAGCTGCAGCTAGCCGCTCCATGCTACGCTAGCAGGACTGAAGACAGCCTCATTCAACTGCCTGTAACAAAGCGTCTGATAGGTTGAGTTTGAGTCGTGTTCATCCAGCCTGCAGACTGCCACTAAGGGCAGCACGCGGCCTCCTCATTATGTCAAATTTGCCGACACAGATCAAAGGAGCTGCAGCAGGAAGTCTCTGAGCTCTGGAAGAAATACGACTCATTTAGACGAGAGAGAGACGAGAGAGAGACGAGAGAGAGACGAGCAAACAACCAACGACCAGGACGACGTCTGACAGTCCTGGAGGGAAGCAGGTCTGTCTGTCTGACTCTTCACCTCACTCAGTCAAATCTAATCTAACCTAATCTAATCTAATCTAATCGATCTTTTTTGTCACTTTGACTCATATACAACTGTAAAACAGAAACAACAAGATTCTGTTTCTCTCTGAGATCTGTCCACATTTAGTAAAACCAGCTAAAAGACTCAGATATATCACATCATAACCTGTCAGCCCTCTGCATGTTCACCACCACCCTAACTCATCCTGGTCTGTTTACTAGTTATTGTTACTCTCTGTTCTCTGTAACGGCTTTTTATAGGTGCATCACCTCCCAAGTGTTCTGCACCATTTACACTGTCTCTACTGTCTCTACTGTCTCGTATTGTCTGCATCAGTTTGCACATACACTCTTCATTCTCAGTCCCTTGTCTTACTCTTAGTCCTGTGTCTCCACTATGTGCTGAACCTGCTATATATTATATATATTGTTGTCATGACAATAAAAACCTCTTTGACCTTTGACCCCTCCATCTGGTCCTGATGAACCTCAGGTGACGTTTATAACGTGACGCTGGAGCCTGGAGGGAGGAGGACAGTCAGGAGACATCTAGCTCCTCCTGACGCTGAATATGAAACTCATCGTGATGAAGATCATCAATCACCTGTTACCATGGAGACCAGATCTAATGATGTGATGTGATCAGACACACGTGTTTACATCAGAACATCACATCTACTGGAAATAGGACAGGAGAAGAAGTAGAGGAAGAAGGCAAATGAGGAGGAGGAGGAGCAAGAGGAGAAGAAAGAGGACGAAGAAGAAGATGGAGGCAAAGCAACAGTGGAGGGAGGAGAAGAAGAAGAAGGAGGAGAAGTAGTAGTATGTCCTCCTCCATGTCCTCCTCCATGTCCTCCTCCATGTCCTCCTCCTCCATGTCCTCCTCCATGTCCTCCTCCTCCATGTCCTCCTCATCCATCTCCTCCTCCATGTCCTCCTCCATGTCCTTAGAAGACGACCAAGATGTCTCCACGTCTCCATCGTCTCTGTCTACATTGATTCCATCTTGGTTCATCTTGTTTTTCTACCTCCATGCTTCTGTCCCTCACCTGATGATGATTAGTAGAGGTTACCATGGTTTCCACCACCACCTCTACTCCTCACCCATCAGGTCTGAGGAACAACTGGAGTCCATGTCCCAGTTGACTGGTCCAGGTCGAGGAGATCCAGACAGATGTGGATCTTTCTGTGTTTAAAGTTTAGAACATCAGCTTCTCAGATCATCTGGAGCTGATGGCGTCGTTCACATCTTCAGATCAGTCTCTACATTCATCTGCATTTCTACAGTTTCAGCGTGAACATGGAGCCATGAAATAAAATCAAATAAAATGATTCTACATGAAACCACCATGAACCACGTTGATGAGAGCATGGTATAATATTAGAGCTGGAGACCTTTAGACCAACAGAAATGTTTTTAAATCAATGACTGATGGAAACTTCTTCTTCTTCTTCACCTACAAAAAC
This sequence comes from Chelon labrosus, assembly GCF_963514085.1. Lineage (NCBI taxonomy): Eukaryota > Metazoa > Chordata > Actinopteri > Mugiliformes > Mugilidae > Chelon > Chelon labrosus. Next base: position 23,405,604 of record NC_140355.1, read on the forward strand.
ATCAGATTTTCTATGAATCTAATAATCTCACTGGTTTCTCCTTTTCTTCTCTGGTTTCTTTTTCATTTCATTTATTAAACGACCAAAGGTAAATTTACTCATTGAGGAAACTCTTTTCTATTAATTTAAAGTCTAAAACCAAACTTGACCTACCAGAAAGAACACGGACCTTTTCCATCCAACCGTAGATGAATGTTTAAACTAATTTAAAAATATGGAGTAGGAGTTTGAGGTGATAAAAGAACCACAATCTGAGCTCAAAGTGTGAGAAAGAAAATGGAAAACATGATGAATATACACTATACTGCCATAAGTATTCACTCACCATCCAGATAATCTAATCCAGGTGTTCCAATCACTTCCATGTCTGCTTCCATAAACATTAGTGAATGAATGGGTCGCTGTCAGGAGCTCAGTGGATTCCATCGTGGTGCTGTGATAGGATGACACCTGAGCAACAAGTCCAGTCAGGAACTTTCCTTTCTGCAGGGTCAATCTCTACAGACCTCCAAACTTCATGTTTCCTTCAGATCAGCTCTAGAACAGTAGAGAGCTTCATGGAATGGGTTTCCATGGCCGAGCAGCTGCATCCAAGCCGTACATTACCAAGTACAATGCAAAGCGTCGGATACAGTGGTGTAAAGCAGCCACCACTGGACTCTAGAGCAGTGGAGACGTGTTCTCTGGAGGGATGAATCACACTTCTCCATCTGGTAATCTGATGGATGAATCTGGGTTTGGTGGTTGCCAGGAGAACGGTCCTTGTCTGACTGCATTGAGCCAAGTGTGAAGTTTGGTGGAGGGGGGGTTATGGTGTGGGGGTGTTCTTCAGGAGCTGGGCTTGGCCCCTTAGACCCCTGACCAAGAGATTCCCCAGCTCTAAACTCACCTTTAATCTGGGTTTATGTGAACCTTTGTGTTGTTAAAGAGCTCAGATCACAGTCGCTGCCTCTTTGTGCTGATGGGAGGAGAGTGGAGGTGGTTTGGGCTTCAGATCAGGATCTAACTGGGTAACTTCCCCCGGTAGGAGACCCGGGGGTAGACCCAGAACACCAGGGAGGGATTAGAAACCTCACCTGGAGCAGGAAGACCCTGGATCCCTCGGAGGAGCTGGAGAACTTTGGAGCATCGACGTCTCGTCTTGAAACAAGCAGCTGGCTCTGATAACCGGTTCTTTAGGATTCAGCGCCGTGTTGAAGTTCTGACTTTGTGAAATCATCTCCGCCTGCAGCCGAGCGGCGACTGAAGCCAGATCTTAAACGCTGCTGGAGTTGTTTTTTTTTTGTTTTTTGTTTTTGGTTTTGGCTACGACACAATCGGCCTCACATCACGAGACACAAGAGGACGTTTGAGATAACGGCTCGTCCACCAAGACCCGTTTTATTTGTGCATCTCTAATTAAAGAGAGAGAAGAAGAAACTCTTATTATTAGTAGAACTAGAACTGATCTGTGTCCTCACAATCAGGACAGAGACGTGAAGAGAAACTCAGATACGTCTGTCTGCTCAGAAACTCTCAGGATTAGTCCGTCATGATTTCCCCCTCACCATCATCACCATCAACTTCCTCCTCCTTACATGTCCTCCACACTTTCTTCCTGTTTTGAACTTCATCATCTTCCTGATTGCTCCTCTCTCTCTCTCTCTCTCTCTCTCTCTCTCTCCCTCTCTCTCTCTCTCTCCTGTGATGCTGACCTCTTTTACCTTGGTCTCCTGGCACTAATTCAATTACAGCAACCACTAGAAAAGGCAATTATAATTAACACTGATTAATGAGGTGAAGACAGAGGATACATCAGTGATAGAGTGATTGGACAACATTAGCAGAGGGACAATTACAGGGCCCGGGACCGGGGTGGATCACACCCACGTCTGCTGGAGGACCAATCAGAGCTGGTGGAGGTGGTGGAGGAGGTGGTGGAGAAGGAGGTGGGGACGGTCCTGGTAAACACCGGCTCCAAATCAGAGACACAGTCCTTCTCCTTCCTCAGCATCAACGTGGGACTCAGGACGAGATTTCTTCACAAGGTGAGTCACAAAGTTAATCAGAGGAGGAGACGACAAAGTTAATGAGAATAAACTGATCATGGAGACATTAACCAATCAGACGGATGCTGAAACTGAAGCTCAGCGTAACACCTCCATCTCTCTCTAACTCCTCCTGACTCCTCCTGACTCCCAGCTGATTCAAGATGGTCAAAGAGGTGTCAATCAAAGAGGCCACGCCCCCTCAACTCATCAGAACTTTAATCCTTGATCTGATTTAATCAGGTGAGTTCTAGAAACATGATGATTTAAGGTGGAGGAGGCTGGTGGAGCCTCTAGAGGACGTTAGAGGAACTACAGCTGTTGATCAACCTCGATTCAGGTCTGGAGACTTCTTCTTCTTCTTCTTCTACTTCTACTACTCCTTGTTCTTGTTTTTCTCCTCTCCTTCTACTAGTCTTCCTTTGCTGTCTCCTACTTTCTCCTTCTACTCTTCTTCCTTCTTCTAGTCCTCCTTCTCCTCCTTCTTATCCTCCTAGTCTTTCTCTTTTTTGCCTTACTTCTTTTTCTACTCTTCCTCTTCTTTTCCATCTTCTTCTTCTACTCTTGCTCCTTGTTCTCCCCTTTCTCCTCTTCTTCTCCTCCTTCTGCTAATCTTCTTTTTTCTCCTTCTCCTCCTCCTTCTCCTGCCTTCTCCATTTTCTCTTCCTCCTCCTCCTCCTTCTTCTTGTTTTTCTCCTGGACCTGGACCTGGACCTGGACCTGGATCTGTACCTGCATCTAGATCTGGCCCTGGCCCTGGCCCTGGCCCTGGAGCTGGAGCTGGAGCTGGACCTGTGTCCTCTCTGTCCCCGTCTCTCCTCACAGCTTTGTTCATTTAATAAAGACATGGTCTTATCTGGAGACACAGACGTCCTCTGGGCTCTCGTGTCTCATCACGCTGCTGAAATCAAATCTACTTCAAACTGAGTCTGAAATTAAATCTGAGATCAAGTTCAATCAAATTCAGATCAACAATTTATGTCGAGTTAGAACAGTAGACGGAGCTGGTTTGGTTCTCCTCCTGGAAGAAAGGGGTTTATCTGGGTGTAGAGGAGGAGGAGGAGGAGGAAGAGGAGATGGAGGAGGTGTGCAGGCCTCTGAGGCTGGTGTCCTGTGGTGAAGCTGTCAGAGCACTGATCTCCTCCTTCCATCGTCTCTCACTCTGCTGCCCTGCTCCTCTTCCTCCTCCGCTTCCTTCTCCTTCTTCTCCTCCCATCTTCATCCTCTCTCCATCTTCATCCTCTCTCCTTCTCCTCTCTCCTCCTTCTCCTCCTCCCGTCTGTGATTATCTCCTCTCCGCTGACATTTAGCATCTGATGCTGGATGTGTTTATAGCGGCGGCGTCTCCTCCATCATCTGTCACGATCCTGCTGTGTCCGGTGTTTACTCTCAGCAGGAGCTGCTCTTTGGTATTCAGCGGCGGCGGCGGCGGCGGCGGCGGTGGCGTGATTTCAGTCGGTGGGCTGTCACTTGAGCTCGTCCCAGCGGCTGTAATCTGCCGTCAGAAGCGCTGACCGTACAGACGCTGACATGTTCTAAAGATAAGACGTCGACTGGTCGTATGAGACGACAGGAAGACGACAGAGTCTGAGACACAAAGAAATAAAAGATGAAGATTAAAACAGAGTCACAGAGAAGAAGAAGAAGAAGAAGACATGAAACCAACTGAATGCAAACGTTCTCTGTGACCAGGTTTTCCTTGTGTTTCCTGTTTTTATTTTGTAAACTTCTTCCTTGTTGTTTCACTTCCTGTCTGTGTTCTCCTCTCCTCTGATTGGTTGATTGGTTTCACCTGTGTCTCATTAACCTCCAGCTCCTGTGTCTTGATTAAATCAGCATTAGGCCCCGTTTACACGTACATGGTTATTTTGAAAAACGGAGACATTTACCTTCATTTGAGCCCTTCGTTTACACGCAAACGGAGAATTCGCCTCTGAAAACGATGCTTTCTAAAAACTCCAGCCAGAGTGGATATTTTGGAAAACTTCGGTTGCACGTTTGCATGTAAACTGACAAAAACGAAGGTTTAGGCAGCCGACGTCACAGTATGCGCCTGAATGTGCACCTGCATGCTCCAAAAGTGCGACCTATGTTTATGTTTATTCGTCGCTTGCTTTCTATTTTCAGGATTCTGATTGGCTAACGTGGGCTTGAGCTTCTCGTTACACTGCCACCTACAGGGTTGGCATGCTCTTGACGGCATATATACACGGGTTCGTGTAAACGAAAACTTTTCTGAAAACTGATAGGTGTGCACGATGTTATTTTTGAAAACGGAGAGGGTGAAATGTCCGTTTATGAAAATAATCGGCCACGTGTAAACGTAGTCTTAAACTGAAGGTTCCTTCCTGAGTCCAAGCCTCTGGAGCTAAATGAAGGATCAGTGTGAGAGTTTCACCTGCAGCAGCGTCGCCGTCAGTGTCATGAAATCAGTTCAACTGCTCTGATGTTTTTATTTTCATTTGAGGCTGAAACATGAACTGGAGTCTGAACAGTTTAGATCAGAGAAAGCTCAGAACATGATGGAGGAGGAAGAAGTGGAGGCTGCAGCTGCTGCACAGAACAAGATTAATTAAAGAAATACAAGAGACGGAGGGAAAGTAATAAAAGAGTTTAATATACAACACAATGAAATCAAACGTCAGAGCGACGCTGGAGCTCAACGAGAGCAGGAGGCTGCTCCTCAAACTCAGACAGTTACAACGAAGATCATTCTGTGTCCTTACAAACTCCAGGAGGCAGCAGGAAGTCTGAACTATCACTAATGTATTTTTCTGTTCTTCTACCGCTGACACTGTGTCTTCCTGCATCTTAAAGAACTAGATTTAATCTGGATTAGAAGAACTAAGAGACAGATTGTCTTCTGTCCATCCAGAGTCAAACAGATCGTCTCCAGAGAACAGAAGATGCTTCCTCCTCATTCTCCTCCGTCTTTCTCTGGGCTCGCTCGTTTTTTTTTCTAAATCTTCTTTTTTCTTCTGTGACCAGATCTGAACGTCAGCGGCGCCCTCTAAAGTCCCAGAATGCACTGCAGCGCGTTGTCGTATTCTAAACATTCTGCTGCTGCTTCCTCTCTCAGATATCATCTGTGACAGAGACGTATCATTGGCTCCTTCTAAACCACATTAAAACCACAAATACTTCATTTGTCTTTTCACCGTTTGTCGACAGAAAACCGAAGGTTGAAAAAAGTCTGAAAGTTTGTGAGGAAAGATTTTATCAGCGTGTTTTAACCTTTAAATGAGACGTTTCAGTCTTTGAGCATCAGGAATAAGTTCATCTGTGAATATTTGTCTTGACGGTTTTGCTGACACCCTCCTCTCAGCTCACTGTTCAGATCAGAGATGTGTTTAATATTTTACAGTTCCACAGCGTGGACCAGCTGATTATCTGCTGCCAGCTTTCCTCCCTCATATTTTTAATCTTTACATAACAGGACGCAGTGGAAACACTGACTCCGACCTCAGGAGGTGCAATTTAACCAAACAACCGTCCCGACTCTCCAAAATAAAGGTCTGAGAGCTCGGCGCTGCGCTCTCGCCAGGTCTCTCCACAGATCTAGTGGATGCATTTGAAGTATTCACAGATAAAAGCCACAGAGCAGCTATTGCTTTTATTGTCTGCCTCCCGCCTGTCAACTATAATTATAGAGCAGTCACAGCATCAGTCCTGGGCTCTCAGGAACACATTTAAAAGCTGGACTGTATCCATAACTACCACCCAGACCGTGTTTGTCAGGAAATATTTATGTGTGCGGGTGAAATAGCTGCTGTCAGGACTGCTGCTCCAGATAAAGGTGAAAAATAATGTGC